>NC_091160.1:36319735-36571664 GCF_040958095.1 Procambarus clarkii | reverse complement strand
ACCTGGCTAGGGTTGCCTGGTTGGGGCACCTGGCTAGGGTGCCTGGTTGGGGCACCTGGCTAGGGTGCCTGGTTGGGGCACCTGGCTAGGGTGCCTGGTTGGGGCACCTGGCTAGGGTGCCTGGTTGGGGCACCTGGCTAGGGTGCCTGGTTGGGGCACCTGGCTAGGGTGGTGTGGTGGTGCCTGACTAGGGTGCCTAGTTGTGGCACCTGGCTAGGGTGGTGTGGTGGTGCCTGGTTGTGGCACCTGGCTAGGGTGGTGTGGTGGTGCCTGACTAGGGTGCCTAGTTGTGGCACCTGGCTAGGGTGGTGTGGTGGTGCCTGGCTAGGGTGCCTGGTTGTGGCACCTGGCTAGGGTGGTGTGGTGGTGCCTGGTTGGGACACCTGGCTAGGGTGCCTGGTTGGGGCACCTGGCTAGGGTGGCTGGTTGGGGCACCTGGCTAGGGTGCCTGATTTTGGGGCACCTGGCTAGGGTGCCTGATTTTGGGGCACCTGGCTAGGGTGCCTGATTTTGGGGCACCTGGCTAGGGTGCCTGATTTTGGGGCACCTGGCTAGGGTGCCTGATTTTGGGGCACCTGGCTAGGGTGCCTGATTTTGGGGCACCTGGCTAGGGTGCCTGATTTTGGGGCACCTGGCTAGGGTGCCTGATTTTGGGGCACCTGGCTAGGGTGCCTGATTTTGGGGCACCTGGCTAGGGTGCCTGATTTTGGGGCACCTGGCTAGGGTGCCTGATTTTGGGGCACCTGGCTAGGGTGCCTGATTTTGGGGCACCTGGCTAGGGTGCCTGATTTTGGGGCACATGGCTAGGGTGCCTGATTTTGGGGCACATGGCTAGGGTGCCTGATTTTGGGGCACATGGCTAGGGTGCCTGATTTTGGGGCACCTGGCTAGGGTGGCTGCAATGCAAATAACATGCCCAAAATTTTGAAAACTGCTTTTACAAACTGGTAAAATTTTATAAGATGCCAAAATCTTTTAAGCCCCTGAAGTTTTTTTTATTATATATACTCACCCCCCCCCCCTGCCTCTCCATTTTCCTCCCATTGCATTTGTGTTTAGTTAAATTGTTAGTTATCCTGCTGAAGGTGCTTGAAGTTTAGCCCAAAGAGAGACGACCAGAAGTGATAGCAGGGGTGACACACTGAAACTCGTTCCCTGAAACATGAATGTATCGGAACAAGACAGTAAGCATCCCATCCATCCAGGGAACACTAGTAAGTCCCACACTAGCAAGCCTAACGATGTGAACCTCCATGATTTTTAAGTGATCTGTTTTGAAAGGGAAGAGAAGGCATATTTTTAACCAGGATGTCATCTTGCACCCAGACCTGGCTCCCTTCCCATGTGATGGCTGCTGTAACTCAGAACTGTGAGGGACAAGGTAGCTGAGAGCCAGCTCTCAGGCTCACTGTAAGCAGGTGTTGGTCAGTAACAGGTGGAGATCCCACATTCACGGGAGTGAAGAGTGTCTTTGTGAAATCCTTGGTGCAAACAGTTGAAAACATCAGAGGTCCATGGTTGTTCAACATCCTTCCAGCAAGCATAAAAGATATTGCCAGAACAACGATGGACATCTTCAAGAGAAAACTAAATAGTTTTCTTCAAGAAGTGCCGGACCAACCGGGCTGTGGTGGATATGTGAGCCTGCGAGCCGCTCCAAGCAACAGCCTGGTTGACCAAACTCTCACAAGTTGAGCCTGACCTCAGACCAGGCTTGGGGAGTAGAACAACTCCCAGAACCCCGTCAAGCAGGTAAGACCTCCAATAAAGAATGAACTGTTTTGAGAAGGAAGGAATGCCAGTTGAAGGCAGTGCACACGTTTCCTGTGGTGGATATGAGAAGACCCAGGAATGTAAATTAAGTGTTGATCCTGTGTTGTTACAATGTCCAAATCTGGAGCATTTACCAGTGTCAAGTTGGAGAGGGAGGGTAAAATAATGTATACTGCACACGGAAAACAGGGCTGCTGGAGAGGCTTAAACATAAAGAAGAATCTATAGGTCAGAGAGATTTAGCTAGCAAGGAGATTGACAACAGAAGAGTTCAGATTTGTGTCTATTTGGCATGGAAAAACCCAGGTACCTAGTTACTGTTAACAGTGGCATTAGGAGAAAGAAAACATTCGTTTGCCTTGTTCGGGTAGAAGGTAGACACAGTAGTCGCTTCTGTATATATTTATTGACTGAGATAGCAAGGTATATATCTGCCTAGCCGAGGTCCTTCTACTCTGAGTCTGTGAGGATAACTGAGGCTGCTGGGAGCATGGCTGATGCTCCTCTGTCTGGCATGACGTCAGAGGCCTACTCGCCTGCGATTGGTTACATTTCAACTGACAGAATTTGAGTATAACAAACATATCCATCCATTTCTCTCCCGCTTTGGAATCAAACCTGGGGTACTAGGCGAGTTGAATGAATCCAACTCTGCTTCCAGGAGTTACAAGAGACTGGATGTATTAATATAAAGCGTGTGCTGCCCCTTTTCCCAAAACTTAAGCATCCTCTCATTATAATACTTTGAAAAATGTAAGGCATTTTATAGTCTGCTAAGATGTGGGGTTTGGAAAACACATGTGCCAGTGGTTAAGCAGATAACCATTGTTTCACTCATTGGTGTGTCAAATTATGCAGAGTTTACCTAGGAAGAGTTGAAT
Source organism: Procambarus clarkii (assembly GCF_040958095.1). Classification (NCBI taxonomy): domain Eukaryota; kingdom Metazoa; phylum Arthropoda; class Malacostraca; order Decapoda; family Cambaridae; genus Procambarus; species Procambarus clarkii. Next base: position 36,569,010 of record NC_091160.1, on the reverse strand, counting down.
GTTTCAAAATTGTTAATGATCATCCATATGTGTCCCACCTTTTGGGTTAGAGATGACAGTTTCCACCACCAGGGACTCTCACATGCCAACAAGGAACACTGGAGAGAACATCACCAGAGTCAGGTTTACCAAAACTACTCAGTAGCAGGGCCTGGAGAGGCAGTGTCCAAGTGGAATGGATTGCAGTAAATTTAGCATAGGCAGGAAGCTTATGATGCTGACTGGTCACGAATGAATCCACCTGGTGGTGTAATTACCCAAGTGTAGTTACAGGATGAGAGCAATGTTCGTGGTGTCCCATCTTCCCAGCACATTTGTCATATAATGCTTTGAAATTACTGATGGTTTTGGCCTCCACCACCACCTCGCCTAACTTGTTCCAATTGTCTATCACTCTGTGAAAGAATGTTTTTTTATATTTCTCCAGCAGCTGTGTTTCATTAGTTTAAATCTATGACTTTACTTACTTGGTTGTGCTTGGGTACAAGTGCCTAATTTGTTGTCATTGGGCAAACTACAGTTTTTCATTGTTCCATCTTTTCTCTTTAATCAAAGTACAGTATGTAGTTTTTGTTTTACCTGTGCTTTCTGGGCACTTTTACTTGGTTTGGAGCAATTGTGGGTCACCATGGTGTTCAAAAGGCTTATGAAATTCAGAGGCCTCCTAGGCCTCTGGGTGTGTTTAGTATGGAAGCAAATGAACTGGGAAGCTGTTGAGGGCCATCCCAGAAAATATCTTGATACTATGCTCACCATTAATCAATCCAGGACAAAAATGATTTGACTGAGCAGTGTAGGCAGGTGGATGGTAACAACCACTGTCTACAGATGCTGCCAGAGTTTGGATCTGATACTATATATGGGCAAGCAGGCTACGTGGTGATGTCCATACCACTGCAGACATTGGTTTGAAGGTTCAGAGGATGGTGTTGATTGCATGTTTGCAGCTCAGAGGTTCAGAACTCTGGGATTCCTTTTACAGGTACTTGAGGTTTACTTTTGCTTCATTTCTTGGTAGGTCCATCCATATACAATACTATACTGTATACAGTATGCAGAAGTCGTGAATATTACTTCTGCCTTAAATACTTCTTTTTAAAACTTTCCATTTATTTCTTCTTATCCTTTATTCTATTAATTTTATTTTTCTCATAACATGTGTAAGAAGTTAACAATTTTTTTATTACAGATTAGGTTCAAATACACACTTTTTCTGTTGTGAATGTCATGTTTACATAAAATACCATAAACATTTGCAACAAAATGTGTACACATTACTAATTAAATAAAAAAAAAGAATAGTTATGCACTGATTTTATCTTTTCCAATAGTTTCATGTAATTCCTGCTCATTGAATACTCTTAACAAGCTGTTGTCATTACAATAAAACTACAATAATTCTAACAAAGTTATTATGTCTGCAATCTTTACAGATGAAAAAAATAATTGGATTTACACCAGCCCTCCTTCAAGTAGTGATGATGGGAGAATTAGATATGCCTGTACGTCAAGCAGGAGTAATTTACTTAAAAAATATGGTGGCACAATACTGGAAGGATGCAGAGTATGAGTGTGGTGAACCCAAACCTTTTCATATACATGAACAAGATCGTGCCATGATCCGGGATGCCATAGTAGATGCAGTTGTCCATGCTCCAGACTTGGTGAGGTAAGGCTTTTTGCTTGTGGGAAAATACACAACAATGAATTAATTACTGAATATCTTTTAATGATAAATATTATGAAGGATTGTTTACAAATGGGATTCCAAAGTATCTGCTTGTTAATTTGTGTACAATCTAATGACCAAAAAAATACAGTGATGCTTGATGAAGGAATGTTTTTCTTGGATTCTTGTCTTGGAAACTTTTGGACCAATACTTTGATTTTCACCTGTTAGTCTCCTGTGCATTGCCTAAACTCAGTTTGCTGGGCCCTTCCGGTATTTCTGTTTTTCTATTCTGGTTTCTCTGATTGCCTTATTTACTGTTGTTGCCATGCTTGTCTTATGATGTCACTGATTTCCACGTTTGTTTCTGCCAGTAAATAAGTGTTTTGTTAGAATTTTTTTTACTTTGTAATGATGTCACTCAAATGGGGAAAAGAGATAATGTACAGTACAGTTGTTATTTTAGGAATAATGATGACTTGCAACAGGGTGAAATAGTTTTGTTGCAAACTATGACACAATAACAGGGCTGGAGATTTGACCAAATCACACATCAGGAGATGAAGAAACAACGTTTCGTCTTTTCAGGTCCAGGACACACCAAAATGTCGTTGTTTCTTCTTCTGATGTGGGGTTTGGTCATCATAATTTTCTTAATTTTGTACATTCTGTGTACATGTTTATTCCTGATAATCGCTATCCACGCCTCGCAGCTCGTGAACCCGTGGGTGTATTCGAATCCACTTTCTGGTGATCTCGGTAATGGCAACCAAGTAAGCATTGGTCTCAAAATGTTGCAAGGTGTACTGAATGGTCTAGATTCTTGGTGCAAGGAAGTTTAATTTTACCAATAGGTTTTAATTTGGCATTTCTTCTGGATATGAGATTTGAAATGGAATTTGGATTAGTCATTGTACAAGGTATTTAGGCCTGGTCAGAGGTCAGGCCATGGAGACACAGATCCTAGCAATCGTCAACAGGTAGGCAAGAGGTAGGTGGTGGTTGGAGCATTGAAATGACTCTGAACTGGCCCTTGATTGTCCTCATTGCCACTGTTTCATGCTTGGATGTTTTGAGGACTTATGTGAGCTATTCACTCTAAGCCTTGTATTGGTGACTTCTTGTGGTGACTTGGTATTTTGGAAAGTTCTTATTTGATGCAAAGGTTGCCTAGAGCCTGGCATGTGAGCAGTTCCTGGATTGACCTTGGCTTCTGGCTTGTAGACAACAAAGGGTCTGCTAAAAAAGCATTTATAATTTATTATTGCCCTATTTTTATCATGTTTAAATATGCTACACATGTAAATACATACATAAGGCATGTGTATATAGTGTAATAACAGCACGAACAGTATGGTGGGAGGAGGAATGTTGGCGAGTGAGGCAGCGTCGTTTGTTGACTGGTGTGTTGGTGGCCACTATGCTGTTTTGATGCACCATACCAGCTTAATGGTTCGTTATTGTGAACAAAACATGCAGATACTTTTATATAACGTGTGTATATACTGTAGTGTAAAAACGGCAAAAATATTTTTGTATTGTTTAATGACCATAATTCAATCACTAATATGCACACCATACTTTTGAGTATAGCAATGGTTCACACACTTTATTATATAAATTTATTACACTACACATTATTGAATAATAATACTACAAAAAAAATCAGACATTGAAATATTTAGGTAATACAGTAATATCTTTGTGGCAATTCCCATCTGATGACTCAGGTGGAGGAGACTGGCCCTGGACGTGTACTGTGTCAGCTCCACAATCTTGCCAGACTTCCTTGCCCTATTGCGGCCAAAATATGTCGCCTACGATTTTTGTTATTATTTATCCCGTGATCAGGGAACACATTTTAACAATCTTAGTTTTAAGATTGTTAATTTTGTTTTGTTTAAGATTTTTTTCCCTTCTATGGAGAAAACTATGTTTTTCTTGAACACAGCGGTGTTGTCGGCTATTATTATCAGCGCCCAGAGATTAAACTAATAATTGGTTATGTTACAGAGTGCAGCTGGCTGTGTGTACATATCAGATGGTGAAACACGACTTCCCAGGAAGATGGACAACTATTGTTGATAAAATAAGTATATACCTCCAGAATCCAGACACAAGTCTCTGGAATGGCAGTCTTCTGTGTCTTTATCAACTTGTAAAAAATTTTGAGTGAGTGTAAATTTAGTTTAGTACATATTCCAGTTAATTTAGAGAGTGAGATTGTTGTGGTTCCAAGATGTTTTAGTAGTTATGGGCAATTAGAATGATGTGGTGGATGCACATGGCATTCCAGTATGAAGTAAGGGCTGCACACTAAATGTGCTGTAATAAAAAGTTATCTACTAATACATTTGTTAAGAATAAGAATGTACATAAGTGCTCAAGATCTAGGTTGAGCTTGGCTTTGTAGATGTGTGTGTGTTCCTTAAGACAGGATTAATAACTAAGACAGTGTGCAGTGGGGGGGGGTTGTTGTTGCAAGATAATGAAATGGTAATAAATATCAGTTATAAACATGCAGAAAAAAGCATTAAAATATGTTTTGCAGAAAAATGTTAAAATATATATTCAAATATATTTGATATAAAGTAGGTAAGAGAAATATATGAAACCTGTCTGATCAGATATTAGTGGTATACAATGACATTGTATGGTAAATTTGAAAGTCTTAAGTTCAATTTGCTAGTCTCTGCATGTGACTAACTAAATGATTGTTGCCATGTGGGAGGTATTCAAGAAATATTTTATTAGAATTTTTTTTTTTTTTATATAGCTCAGTTTGACATTTTGAATGAAAGGAAATGCTTATAGGACAAAGTTAGTGCCAAGAACAGTGTAGGATTAAGACAGAATTCTGTGAATGTAAACTGAATGAGAGAAGAGACAAAGTATATATGGATGGCAAGAGTTAGAGAAAAACTAAAAATGTGAGAATGCAGAGCATGTTATGTAAGATTTCTTAATCTAGACTTTAAGATTGTGACAATGGTAGAGAACATGTTGGGCATTATTTATCTTAGTATGGTACCAAAGTTCCCTAACTTCAGACACTGCACAATTAAAATATTAAAAAAAAATTTTTTTGTTTTTTGGCGAATGAATACTATTTCAAATTGAAAAGTATGCTGCCTTGATCATTTTCAAATCAACTAAATTCTGACTGATATCAGTTCCTGAAATTTGTAGTTACATGTTGAATATTTCTTGTATTCAGAAAAATAGTAAATATGGATGAATGAATGATACAAGTGTTCTCGAACTCGGTATTTAGAATAAATACTTTTGGGAGCGATAGTGCGATGTGTTCCAAAAATCCTTTATATAATGATGTATACCATTTGTATCACTATTAATACAGTAGTAGCTTGATATCAACAATGGACATTCTTAGGGATTTGCATGCAAATCTCAATTTCCTTAAATTTACAGACAATAGGATGGTGCTGGATTCACTCTGGGTGAACCAGAATGTCATGTGATGGTAAGCAGTCAACACGAGTTAGAAATGGGATAAGTGGGATTCGAGTTATTTATAAGGCAGTCTCATAAGCAACAATGTTCTTTCAGCATTCTCCTAAGTTTAAGTTATTTGATTAAAGCCAAAGGTTGGTAGCAAATAGAACAGTTTAGAAATATAACTAATACCACTTCCACATTATGCTCATGTCTAATGTTTTAGTCAAATTAGTTTGAATTTGCCGAGGCCTTTATTTTTGGTTGATAATCTTTTCTGAAGCAGTTATGTATACTGTTTTAGAGACAAAATCAACCTAGAGCAAATCAGGAACACAGTACTACTAGGACCTGTACCTGGGTAGTTTCCAAGACCCTGATACAAAATAAGGAAAACAAAAAATTAGTGCAATGCATTTCATAGCTTAGATTTTAATCATGCAGTTTGGTTTTCCTAGATACAAAAAGAAGGAAGATAGAGGTCCACTGCACGAGGCAATGAGAATGCTACTTCCAATGTGTTATGAGAGGATGGTACACCTACTGCCAGACCCATCCGAGCATTCCACACTACTACAAAAACTCGTCCTAAAGATATTTTATGCTCTAACACAGGTAATTGTCATCAAATTAATTTTGGTTAGAAATGATTAATGTTTTCTATTTAACACTTTCATATTGATGTCTAAAATTATTATTCTTAGGTAGTCTGTAGCTACATATATTGGGAGCTTTTCATAATGTGGGGATTTCCATGTTGTGCCTTGCTCCATATTTTGAAAATGGCAATTTTGCTAAAGTAGAAAATTTAACTAGTACTTAGTTAAACACATTACAAAGTCAAATAAATATTTGTAAATATGACATGTTAATGGCACTACCCTGTAATTTGTTTCAACTCTTGTATGTATTATTTTTGGTCAAAGCATTAGGGGGTTTTCTACTTGTTAGCAAAATATCTGTGAAAATTTTCATCTTTAAAATTTTTTCTCTGCAGTACCACTTGCCTCTAGAGTTGCTGAGTCGTGAACAGTTCACTGAATGGATGGAAGTCATACGGCAAGTTGCAGATCGTCTGGTACCAGATCAGACTTTGCAAGTTGATGAGGAAGAACGACCAGATTTACCATGGTGGAAGATTAAAAAATGGGCTCTTCATATCCTGGCTAGAATATTTGAGAGGTAAGGATGACCTTTTTGTAGGTGATACTTGATCAGGTGGGTTGTGATGGCTGTATTGTATCATTGTGTAAATATTTTTTACTTGTTGAAGAGCATAAAATGTTGGAGAGATATTGTGACCAGGACATTAGGAAGATAATTAACCCTTAGACCGTGCATATTGGGGGTATACAAGTGAAAAATATTTGAATTATGTAATAATAACTTAAAGTTAAACAAGTCTCCAACTCATTGGCTTCAGTGTCGTGAAGCTTTCATCAAAATATCTTCAGAAATTGATTTTAGACAAATTTACAAAAATAAGAACATTTTGTTGATAAGGAGAACAGCTAGTAACTGGAACTGAAGGATCATTCGGTAATGAAAAGATGCAAGCACCTGACGCTCAAAGAATAGTACCGTAGTAGTAAGAAGTGTCCATAAAGTGGATATGCAGTTGATGCCTTTGTATCACTGCTGAGTAATGCATAACAACTCAAATAATAATAAATAACTGTTAATATGCTTTATTTTGTTATATATCATATAAATACATTGTCCAATGTTTATATGTTACTTTCATCAATGTTTAATCAATGATTATCAATGATTTTAGTTTTTTCTCGTTTGTTTATTATCTGATTTTGTTGTAACCTTTATATACTGGAGAATGCATGTTTTCCAAATTATGTGAAGATAGAATGAAATTGGTCAACAAATAAATCAGTCACAACTCCCAAAACTTGGGACTTAATGTTTTTTGACTGATTTGTTCTGATTTCAAACTATTTTCATTGTCTCGAGGTTGTTTTGATGATTAGGGACCATAGTAGGGCATTTTCACTTATATAAAGTATACCCTAAATATATCCCCTAAACCATTATAATATACCTATATTTTGTGTTTTTTGGGGGTTATTTTTTCTTGAATTCATTTTAACACACCTACAACCTTCATGTATTCAAGTACGAATGCCAAACAATGTTAATTAAAATATACAATTAAATTAATGAATTAAAACTACCTTTATTCATGATTGATAACGTCAACTTCAATTATCCCTGAAACTAGAGTTTCAACTTTGAATGGCTTCCAAAATGTCCAGTTTTTGACTGATTCTCACTATTTTGACGTCTGCTCAGCTGTCTGTTCTGCAATCCCTTCAGAATGGATTTTTCATAAACTATACATTTGGAGTTATAATTTTTTTTGTCTAAATTGGCCGCATATTTCAAATGCTCTGTTGACGATTTTTGTTACAGTAAACTATACTGAAAACCTATATTCTAATTTGATGAAAATGAAGATCATATGCTATTCTGAGAGAATAATATTATTAATGAACAATTGGTGATAGTTCATATTTTTTATTCTGAATTGAAAATCTGAAGTTTTCAATATTCAATTCTAAAATTAATTTTGATTCTCTTGTTTTTCAAGTTAGGCTGTGATCATTTAGACAGAGTTGGAGCATTTGCCTAGTTGATTATGCCAAAAAAATTGGAAAGTGTATGTACAAGTTTTAAAAACTTGTGTTAAATTATTTTGTCAAATCATATACTGTATGTATGTATTGTGCGGTCTAAGGGTTAAATGGTTATTTATTTTTAGATATGTGGATCAATATATTTTTAAAATCAACTGCTGTCTTAAGCTATTAGATGTATGGTTGAACTCGTTGCCTAAGCAAGTCAAGTACTTCTTAGGTTTCATGTTCAACCTAGAGCACTTCAAGAATACAATACTACCAGGAGCCATTCTTTGGTGGTTTCAAAGTTCTTGAGACAAAACAAATAACTTGTGCTTACTATTTAACACCATTAAAGGCTCTAGCATGTAGAGCCGTCATGCAATTGCTGGAACATCTTTACCCTGTATTTACCTAAATTTAATAATTTGTTTGTCATTATTATCTGTATGTGTGAAAACAAAGTAATATTTACGTTTTAAACTTATTTTGCTCCTTTTCTGTCTTAGAATGGTGCCGTTTTGGAGGGCAGCCTTATGTTGAATTCTTCCTGGAGGTTTCAAATAATGTTCCAAAGATTTTAATGAATAGCATTATCATGTTTAATTATGTAAATTTTGTAGGGAGGAATAAGGTGTTTGCATTTGGAGGCAAATGTGAAGACTTTGCAAATTCTTTATTCTCATTAGTAATATCTGGAGTACAGTTGTATCGCTGAAAAATGATGTTTAAGCTATAAAATTCAATATTTATGCAGTCTTCCTAAATATTTGTCTATTGCAGATATGGTTGTCCCAGCACAGTAAGTAAAGAATACAAGCAGTTTGCCGTTTGGTTTATCAAAACCTTTACACAAGGCATTCTCCAGGTACTAATGAAGATCCTGGACTTGTATCGTAATAAAATTTACATCTCGCCTCGGGTGTTGCAGCAAACTCTTCATTATTTGGAACAGGGGTGAGTACATAATTATATCACAAGTTCATAGGCTGCGAAAGTGTGTGTTAGAAGAGAACGGGTGTCTCCTGTGAACATTTTATAAATGAATCTCGGTGAATTTGAGAGATGGTCAGTAAAATGAAAATAAAGGTTTTTTTTTTCATGCTTATCAAAATACAGTAAAGCTACATAGTAGTAGAAAATGTGTGGTTATGAATCAGAATTTGTTTAACTTGCAATAAATCCTTATAGCTTTATTCATACTGTATTAGTATGTCCTACTGATAATCCTTAAAATTAATTTTGTTTTTGCATTTTCCTCCACATGCACTGTATATCTAAAAAATTACTTTAGTTTGAAATGTTAAAGTAAAATATGCTTGGCCTGCACTGCCAATTGGTTGTCTAATAAGAGATACCGTGTGATGCTGCTCCTCCCTCAAAAGTGCTATAGTGTTAATTGCTTAATGATTTCCCTGATAATTATCTTTATCCCACTCCCTCAAGATTTGCCATGTCCTGTGGTGATGTCGGGAGAGCATATTGTTTTCTGCTTTAGACCTTGAAGATGGGATGGGCGTAACTATCATTTGTGGTACAGTATATTAGCAAATGATAGTTAGAGGCACCTGGTGGAAATAGATGCAAGGAATACAGTGGGATCAGACCACTCGCTAGACAACCAAAATTGGTAGCAGAGAGAGGTACTGTTTAACACACTTCATAGCAGTGTGTCGACACCTGGAAGAGTGCCAATGAAAGAGGAAAGATCGTTCATAGTGAATGGGGGGTTTAGATCAGAGAAGACAAAAGGCCATTACAGTTTATTAGGGAGACAAATGTACGTATCGAAAAAAAATAATATTGGGTTGTGATTTAACACGAGAGGCACACAACAATACAATGTCAGCCGTGTAAGGAAGACTAGCTAACATGAGAATGGCTTTAAAGAAATTTGGCAAGATTTGTACAGCTCCGGCAGTAAACTATCCAATTAAGCACAAGAAGAAAATGAAAAATGTCAAAAGATTTGCCATGCGATGAGTACCAGAGATAAGATAAGCTCATGAGAAAATAGGTCAAAAGATAATGATTACATTGCATAAGATACTGAAGGAATAGAAAATTGGATTAAGACTCAAGCAGGTGAGAGTGGTAAACAAATGGAATGAATTTCAGCCAACTACCACTGGTGGAATATATTCCCATGACTTAAAAAGGAAAAATATTGGGAGGTATAGATGCACTAGGTACAATAGCTACGATTTAAGGCTGTTACGACGATCTCGATTTCAGTACACACAAGTAGGCCAGCATATTTTACACCAGTGTTAGTATTTTAATAATACTATGTAGTATTTTAATATATAATGGTTATACCATTCTTGATTACTGCATGCTATCAAGAAATTAATCTATTTAAATGACTATATATTTTTTTTTTTTTACAGCGTGGGTCAGTCTATAGCATGGAAACTTCTGAAGCCTCACATGTTATCAGTGGTTCAAGATGTGCTTTTCCCCCTAATGTGCTATTCTGACTCGGATCAAGAACTATGGAATTCAGACCCATATGAATATGTTAGGGTTAAATTTGGTAAGATGTCTTGCTGATGTAAATCTGAAATTTAAACATTCTTAATTATGTTGGACATGAAATATTGTCAGATTAATTTTATCTTCTGAGTAGGTAGCCATTCTTATTTGTAAGGTGAATCATATTAGCTGGCCTTGACCAATTAGGTTTAATTTCATCCGAGTTACATTAGGATTGGCGCTATGATGCAGTGAGTTGCATCCTGGATAGTTTGAAGAGTCCAAATCTAGATATGAATGATCACCAACTTCATTTTTTATCAGGTCATAAAAGTTTTATATATTTGCTGGCAAGCAGTGGTGGGAACTGATTCCATTTGCAATCCACCCCTGAAACAAAAGGGTGATATTATTTAAATGAATCAGTCATTCCTTATTTATGAATAAAGTGCACCTTGCACATTATTTGCAAATGAAGTTTGAATTTTATTCAGGATTAGCTTTTTGCATTTCCTGTGCTTGGAGTGAAAGGGTTAAGATTTAGGTTATATTAACGTTTAGCATCTTGCTAGGCACTGCTCATAAATTTTGCTGTTACAACATTTGAAGACTTATGTGTTTGGTTATAAATGAGGAAAGATTATTAGTACTGTGTAACAAACATTTTTGATTGTATATTTTGTTTAAACTACTATGTATCATATATATGCTATTTTATATCTTTCAATATGTCAAAGTCCCACTAATAAGTCCCACTAATATTGTACTTTTCTTTTGTGCAGATATATATGAGGACCTTGTGTCTCCTGTGACAGCAGCCCAGGCGCTCCTTTTATCTACTGTGCGTAAGAGGAAGGAGATGCTGGAGAAAACTATGATATTTTTAATGCAAGTGTTGACTACACCCAATGTTGATCCAAGACACAAGGATGGTGTTATGCATATGGTAATTGCATATTTAGTCTTACATTATTGTACTAAATAAGCGGATCTATCTTGATTTGAAATGGTTTTCCAGTTGCGAGCTTCTCTTAAATATTGTAGCTTGTCTTTTACACATGATGCTCATGCTGACATGTATACATTGGCTGCACATGGAAAGCTGGGAGATCTAAAAATAGCATTCAGGAAAAAAAAGACAAGATAAATTTGCAATAAGGCTAGTCACTACAGTAGAGATGCTACGTAACACAGTAAAGATGTTACTTAACACAGTAGAGATAGTACCTGAATTAAGAGGACTTGGTTAAGGTACTAGATGGGAACTAAAACAACTAGAGGCATGCTATAAGGAGCTTCCAGTGCGTAGTTTGCAACCCCTTGAATGCCAGCATTTGTTCATAACAATTTTGATTGCCTTACACTGAGATGGGAGTTTGAGCAGATACTAAGATCTTGACTAGGCAATTGGACCAGAATAGCCATCTCTTAAAATAATGCAACCAGCAGCGATATTTCCTACTGCTGGAATGTTATGTTGAATATTATCTTAGGTGAGATCTTTATTAGGGGATGCAGTAGGACCTTGTCTTTTGGGAGTAACCGAGTGTGATAGCTCAGAAATAACTGTAAATTTTAAGGAAAGCTATTATGAGTGTAATTCAAGTTTTCTTCTTTTCCTTTATGTAGATTGGCACAATGGGAGGTGTATTGCTCAAGAAGAAGATCTACAAGGATCAGATGGAAACTATGATTGCCCAATATGTCTTTCCTGAGTTTCAGAGTCCATTTGGCTTCATGAGAGCACGGGTAAGTGTAGTGTGGTATTCTAGTCTTAAATAATCTTGTAAAAGGTTGTAAAATGTGGAGAGGAAAGCTAACAATATTTATTTTGGCTGACTTTACGTAATACAGTACTGTGTTCATTTATTGTTTCCAAAGAAATTCCTAACTCCAATACTATAGTTTCCACCTTTTTTTAATATATATATATATAATTTTATTTTATTTATTTGTGCTGTTTTTGCAATATCTGGAAAAAGTCAATGCACATTGGTTTCAAACTTCCATACTTATGTATGCTGGTGTGAACAAGTTGCATATTATTATTGGGTCATGCAGCACCCTTTTTTTAACTGATATATTGGGAGGAGAACAGCTTACTTGTATGAGGAAAAGATTTCATTTAATACTCGGACCATTTGAGACAACTTCACTTTGCAAGGTTCCCCCCCCCCCCCCTCCCCTGTTATTATGTATTTCGAGGTTGGCTCTAGAGGCTAGATTATGCCCCGTGTTGACGCGGCTAGATGTGCAGTAGATTGTAGTTTCAAAGTGTTATATGACAAAGAGTGCTGGGAAGACAGGACACCACGAGCGTAGCTCTCATCCTGTAACTACACTTAGGTAATTACTTATGATTAATAGACAACTATGCCCATAGGGACATTACTTGTAGGAACTTGCATGTATTGGTCATTGGACTGTGCAGTTTCCACATATTCTTATGTTCAGGAACCAATGTTACAAAGATATTGTTTTTCACCTCGAATATCACCTTTCTTTTCCTTGCCTATGTATTAAAGTACTATATTGCATTGATTATACTTTTGCTGATGTGTTAACACAAAAGGGCTCAAATAATTTTTTGTTTATTTTCCCTTCGTGTTTATATATTTTCACATTCATCATGTTAATTTCTTAATGATTTCCACTCAATGTATGCAGGAATGTGTTTTGTTTTATTGATTTATTTATTCTAATTGTTCCCAAAAATGAATTAGTGGATAGTTCTTGAAGCAGTACAGTATACTAATTAAAATATACCTATTGTACATCTAATGAAACAAAAATCTTTCAGGCTTGTTGGATCCTGCAAAACTTTGATGAGATTAGATTCAAATCGGATCAAAACATTATGGCAGCCATGAACTGTATTCAGAATTCCCTACTCAATGATCACGACCTACCAGTCAAGGTAGAAGCAGCTATGGCTCTTTCAGCTTTCCTCGCCTCTCAAAACAAAGCTGAGAAAATAGTGGAACCAAATGTGAGTGAACTCCATTGTTAACTTTATAATGTGTTTATTGTTGTATCGATTCTTGAGAATTTTTTTCATTGGCCTGTTAATAATTGTAAACTTTAAGTTCCATATTGGTGACAAGTTTCAATATTTTCACTCTGCTCTTTTAATAATGGGCATATGAACATTTGTAAAGAAATGCCTTTTCCTCATCTCATCTGTTTAATAAGTGACTTTGACTTTTGTATCAAGCTAATGAATATGCAATTATTATGATTTCCAGATTAGACCAATTGTTCAAGAACTACTTAAGGTCATAAAGGAGACTGAAAATGATGATTTAACCAATGTGATGTGCAAGATTGTCACCACCTACACTGACCAACTGACACCAATTGCTGTAGAAATGTGTACTCAGTTAGCAGCAACATTCCAACAGGTGATTAAAAGCAAGTTTTCTGTTGTAATGAATGGGTCTTCTGTTACACACACAAATCACAATAGCGTGATGCATCAAATGAACAAATCTACAAGGGATTCGAATCTATGTCCGAGAGCAGCGTTATAAGCAGCTTTACAAAAAGTTACAGCATCTAGGATGCTCTCAGACGTAGGTTCGAATTCTCGTCACGACCCTTGTGGATTTGTTCATGTATCTTCTGTTTTATTTATTTGGATCGTAAATTTATTTCTAAATCCAACTGATGATTACTCATTTTTTTTTACCCTATATTAGCCATGGATAGTTTTCAACATGTATTTAACTGAATTTATCATTTAGACATTTTTTGAAGTTTGTAACTCGGGCAGAATGTAACCAGATATCATTGGGAGTACTGTTATCTGCCTTTTTCAAACTGTATTGGTGAATGACATTAAAAATTTATCTTGAAAATAAACATGCTCAGTTCCAAATTACTTTAGTTTATATTATCTATTTATTACTAAATTAAATTTGTGTGCTCTTTTAGGTGGTGGTGTGCTAAATAAAAATGAGGAACACTTTCTGAAAATGTTAGTTTGGAGGTAATTTGCATGAGTGAGCTAATATTTTGAGGCCATATAATTGGGTATTGGGCCATTCCAAGGTTGAAAATGGAGTATTTGCAGGGCCAATACAAATATAACTTCAAGATGACCAATATAAAGAGCTAACTGGAAGAGTAAACTGTTCAGATAAGGGATATTGTTCCTAGTCCCTTTTTCAACTTAATTACCAACTGCCATTTTTTAAGAGTCCATTATTTAAATTGCTTTGCCATTTTTTCTTTACTGATTAAATTTGTTAGCCATTAAATTTGGCTGTATATTGAAGGTGGTGATTATTTTGTATGCTTTGAAAGCAAGAATTGTTATGCTTCTAGGTCGTGGATGCTGAAGATGGTGCAGATGAGAAGGCCATAACAGCCATGGGCTTGCTTAGCACAATTGAAACCCTAATCAACTGCATGGAAGAGAATCCTAAAATAATGGAACAGATTGAACCAATTACACTGCAAGTTGTTGGTCTTATCCTCACCAAAAATGTGATGGGTAAGTTTTTTTTGCCATATTGCTTTTTTCAAAAATACAATTCCATTACATATTATCAAATTGTTGCTTTCCAAGATTACAAGATGGCTATATTTATTCAATTAAAAAATATAATTATAAATTTCAGGTTATTTGCATGTCGGCTTGATAATTTCAGGAATTATGTATACACTAATGGTAAAGGGAAGATTCTAAATGGATGCCCATCAATTTTTATGAAGTGAAGTTTAGTGCTCTATACTTTATATGCAGCTTCTTGTAACTGGAGTATCTTTGTTAGTACTGAATCATGTTTGCTCATTAAGTTATTGAGAAGGTTGCTTAACCAACTTGTACTTTTAGTGCTTTCCACCTGTTAATTGCAAAGAGACCTTGTACTTTCTCAACATATTAGAATGAGTTCTTAACCTGTCTTTCTTGCTATAAATCACTGTAATTCTAGTACTAGGCATATTACAAATATCTAAATTCTTCAGGTTCTCCAGTATGGATTCCATGCTGGAGAAGATTCCTTATCCTGACCTTCCTAGTCCTAGATTGTCGTAATGGCTTGGAACGCACTCTTGATTGAATTTTTTTTTTTTTTTAAGTAGAAATATCCTTTGTTGATTTTTAACACTCGTTTTAACTGCACCCCTCAGAGTGCTGTTATTTTCACAAGTTGACTAATATGGGTAGTGCGGTTATCATACTTTGATTTAAACTATTATTGCCCGTTGACCAGACCACACCCTAGAAAGTGAAGGGATGACGACGTTTCAGTCCATCCTGGACCATTCTCAAGGCGATTGTGAATGTATTATTGCCTGGGTTTTATACCAGTGCTGCTATTATGAACATAATAGCTCTATATGGATGTAGTGGAGTTTACCAGGACCAACGACGAAAATGCTGCTATCATTTCTTGATTGTGGTTATCGTCGCAGGTGTTGCAACATCAGCAATCGTCATGGTATAAAATTTCATTATAATATATATACTGATATTTATACATGTATACTGATTCATACGGTTTTCATAACTGTTTGGGGTTGTAATCATCAATTGAACATTGAGGAACTATAGATGGCCTATTGGCCTTTATATATAGGAGCTGCCTTATATGGGCCAATTCTTGTTCCCTCGGTTGTCCCCATTGTTTTACATTTTTATAGATATATTCATACATTCATTGTAGGCTTAAATACATGTTTACAGTTCTGTGGCAAACCGCCCCAGAACTGCTAGCAGGCATCCCCCCACAGCCCCAGGAATCCGCAACAGAGGCCCCGGGGCAGACCCGTCCTCCAAGCCCTCTGCCCTTAAAGAAAAGGAAGTCTATGGGAAAGGCAGTAAGAAAGTGCCACTGGTAAGACCCAGAGGCCTTGGCAGGAGGAACAGGCTCGAAAACCTCTTGTCCCCAACCCGAACGGTTGGTGTTATACAAACGAGCAGTCGCCATACGAGACGAATTATCGGCGATTGTTACCCAAAATGCTCGCCATTTGAGGCGATCGTCACTCGAGATTCTGCTGTATCTGTTTGCAGTTTTTCAATGTCTTCTGCAGAGGTAATTTTCATGCTGATTTTTGTATCTGCAAAAGGATGACACAAAGCTGTGACTTGTATTTTTGTCTATATCTGATATGAGAATAAGGAACAGCAGTGGTGCAAGGACTGTACTTCGAGGTACAGAGCTTTTAACTGCGCTCGGACTCGATTTTATTTGATTGACTGTTACCCTTTGTGTTCTGTTCGACAGGAAATTGAGTATCCAGCTTCGCACTTACCAGTTATACCCATGACCTAATTTTGTGTGCAATCACTCCATGGTCACATTTGTTGAATGCCTTTGCAAAGTCTGTGTATACAACATCTGCATTGTTTTTCTTCTAATGCCTCAGTGATTTTGTCTTAATGGTCAAGTAGCTGTGAGAGGCATGATCTTCCCACTCTGAATCCATGTTGGCCTGGATTGTGGAGGCCATTGGTTTCCATGAAACTAGTGACCTGGCTCCTGATCACTCTTAAAGCTGGTTTGGCCATTAAATCACAGTCAATTAAAATTGTTAAAGGTTAAATTTAAAGGTTAAATTCGGCCATACCGTATTAATTCCGTCTGCCTGTGGCTCTAGAGGCATGGTGGGGTGAGTAAGTGGTGTCGGGAGGGTGGGAGGGACCACCAGGGTACAGGAATTACCATTAATTTTAGAACAATTAATCTTAGCCAAAAACAAATGAAATAAGTACTAGTAATTATGTAATAACAAATAAATAAGTTTCCTAAAAGCAATGTGCACAGGCTGAAGTTTCCTTCAAAAATATTTAGTTTTTTCCTCCTGGCGGCCTACGTAACGTACTATAACTGCCCCAAGTGGGCCCGTCCAACACTGGTCAACCCATGTGCTCCCGTCCCTCGTGTTATACCACAGTGCTGCACCAGTAGTGAAATATTTGTTTAAACAACTTTTTTATTTTCATAGTAACTTTAAACATTTATGGCCAAGACTATGTAGCAGCATCAATCGTTCTGGAGCTGTTAAGAGGAAGAAGGTTGTCCTAGCAATTAAAGACAAGTTACGTGTTGTTCAACCAGTGAGGCATCACAGGCAGCCAAATGCCTTCAACAAGTGAGGCGCCACAGGCAAGCCAAGTGCCGTCAACAAGTGAGGCACAAGCAAGCGCCCTCAACAAGTGAGGCGCAAGCAAGCGCCTTCAACAAGTGAGGCGCCACAGGCAAGCCTGTGGTGCCTCACCTTCAACAAGTGAGGCACAAGCAAGTGCCTTAAACAAGTGAGGCGTCACAGGCAAGCCAAATGCCTTCAACCACTGAAGCTTTAGTAGCTGGCAGTCAAAACTAACTTTGCTTAATGAACTGTACAATAATTTTAAGTGTTAATTTTAGTATTGTGTTAGTATAGGTTATGTAAATTGTTAAGAATTCTTAACTTAAAGATGTGTGGCATCAATCAAGAAGACGAACACCAACAAGGTAAGTTGAGGTTTCTAATTGAATGTTTAATAATTATATGTGGCAAGGCAATTCAAATTATGTTTGTAGTATAAAAATAGTTGGAAATGGTCACTTTTGGACTCGTAGGTGAAAAAGTACCATTATCCGAAAAATGTGAAAATCCGGCTGGGGGTCCTTCCCATATAATCCGGATGATCGAGTGGAGACAGTATGTATTGTTTCACACACCATTTACACAGTAACACTGTATTACACACTCAGTACTTCGGAAGTGAGTAATAATCAACAAAGTAGTCCATGGTACACAGCGCAACTTCGCTCTCGTTGCACCAAGTACAGATAGATTTCGCTTCCGGTTTCTTCGTTGTGTGCGCTTGCAAATAACGCACTCACGTACACCCTTGGCATTAGTACCTGTAGGTGTTTTGTAGCCAAGCTTGTAAAACGTAAGGTAGTCGTGAAAAGATCGCTTTGTATGGTTCCCACACAGGAAGAGATTCAGCTAGCCTCCAAGAGTGTCCGTCAGTCAAGAAGAGATTCAGCTATTCTTGAAATTATCTGGAAAACACCACCATGGAAGCTGCTAACACTGTTCATCTATGCTATTTGTATCAGATGCATCATCACTGAACACAGAAAACAATTCATTTATGTATCATCTAAATAAATTGGAGATAGCATAGGTGGGCCAGGGTGGCGCTCAGAGCTACAATTGGATATGGTCGCTGTATCGTCCTCATAGGTGCTGTATAACTTGCATCCGACCTTTGTGTTAGGTCCTTATTGCACCTAGCTTCACCAAAATTATGACTTATGTTCTTCAAACAATAAGGTTTGAATTTCACCGACAGAGCGCGATCTTTCAACACCGCGTCAGACAGCTGTTTCGGAGCCAGAAACGCGTGCGCCACCCAAGGTTGCTCATTCAGTACTAACCAAGCCAGCAGCCCTAGGGCATTCTGGGATTTTTTTCCAAGATGGCTGCCCCTCTCTGGAGGTCCTAAGAGTCCATTTCATACACAACTAACCCCCCACACATTTAGAATGGGTATGAAAAAATAGAGAGTTTTCTCGGTTGGTGCAGTTAAGTGGTTAATATACAGACCTACTCCTCCACTTGCCCTAATTACTGTCACATCTATATAGATTATAATTTGGGATCCATATTTCACTATCATGTGGTATTTTGTGTGGGTTTCTGTAAATGCACCAAATATTGAGTTCAATTCTATTAGGGGGCCATTTATGAACTTCATTTCTTGAATTTGGTTTTAGACCTTATATGTTTGCAAATATGAATGATTTCCCATATTGCGTGTCACTTCTTGTGGGCTTTGGTAGTTCTCCCCCTCTCCACCCAGGTCCAGTGTGTGTTGTTTTGGTAGTGTTTCGTCCAGTTTCGGTAGAAGTACGGGTACGGGTAGTAGTCCAGGTGTAGTATGTACCTGTGTACTTGTTGATAATTTGTATTCTAGTCTTGTGGGTCCCTTCCCTCCCTCTCTCTGTCTGTCTGTCTCTCTGGCTCACGTGTGGGAATATCCAAAGCTCCTCTTTTGGTAAACACTGTACATTAAATTTGTTCCTGATGTCATCCTGTTTGTGTACTGCCAACATTTAGGAATAGACAGGATTGACAAAAACAGGCCCTTTTAATTGGGAGAAACAGAACAAGGGTGGAAGATTGAAACCCAGATGAGACATTCTTTTAAGAAAATACTCACATTATATAGTTGATTAAAAAGTGGAGTGCACAGATGTTCTAGAAACCATATCCTTCCACAACTTCGAGTCATTACTACTGTGAACTTGAACATCCAGAGTGGGGACCAGTAGAAGTAACTGTAAGGCGGGGCGCAAGGAGGCAGTGTTTCGAAAAGTTGTCCTTCACAAGGATTGGGGGTACGTCCCGTGACACTTCAAATAATTATGTATGTAATTATTTTCATGTTAAAATTGATCTTTCACTAGCAAGAACAAATCCAAGAAAGATTCCTTTTATATCTGACACTATTTTTATTTTCTCTCCTTCAGAGTTTTATGAAGAAGCACTTGCACTCATTTATAGCCTTACGAGTACAAGAATCTCTCCAGACCTTTGGAAATGTTTCGAAATGATGTATCAGGTAAGTGCAGCTGACTTCATAAATTTCCCTTTGAGTTTGTTCTGAATGTTGCCTCTTTGGCCACTGGTATTTCACTTTCCACCATAATTGAATGCTTTTAGTGCTAAAAGTGACTTTAGCCACTCCATGCTTTACAGACTTTTAAGTGTGATAGGCAACTTTGTTCTTGTGCTAAAAAAAAAATGGTTTAATATATAGTGGTGCCGTTAAGCCCTATACAGTAATTGTTAATGTATAGCCCCTATTTTTTCTTGCTAGAAATTAAAAATGTAACAAACCAACTTGAAAGTATTGGAAGAAAAGGAATTTTGTTTGACTGACCCCAAAATACTGTGCATATTATGCACAGAAGTTATTTGCTGTACCTATTATATGCATTGGAAACTCGTAAGGCTTTTGATAGGTACTTGAACTACACCATTAATGAAATTTCTGTACATTTTAAAATGTTAATTTGTTGTGGTATAAAGTACATAAAGAGTGCTCCCTTTTTCATTTTGGAAATTAGTGTTGAACCTCTATAGCCTGGTATTCAGTTGCTTGGCCCATTTAGTATTCATTCACTTTAGAGAAACCAAAAATTTTCTGAGGATTGCCTCAGGAAATATAAGTGACAAAGAAATGGAGATAACAAGCAGAAATGAAACTTGCAGAATGGAAGTCTTTATTGACATAGTAATGTGTATCATTTTAAGTGGAATTGCAGTGAGTATAATTATTGACAAGGAGTCTCGGTAGGGACAAAAAAGGGAAACCTATTTATATTCTCCTAGAAGTTCTGTGGGTGGCCTCGGCCAACCAGTGTACGATTTACTTAGTTCACTGGAATGATTTATTTCCATTTACTCTTGTCTATTTTAAACACTTTGCTAATTATTCCATCGCTTGAGCTCTTGCAGTATCTTTTTTTTTTTTTTTTTTTTTTGTATATCCAACTTTTTCAAATAGGTTTTGTAAATTCTCTTATCATGCAGATGTTCCGGAACGATGGCTTTGACTACTTCACGGAGATGATGCCAGCCCTGCATAATTACGTAACTGTTGACCCGGATGCATTTTTAAGCAACGAGGCTCATCTTTTGGCAGTATATGAAATGTGCAAGACCATACTAACGCAGGTTTGTATAACATGACATTTTTATATGTCAATATGTTGAATGTTGGTTGAATGCCAGTGATATATAATTTATTCTGCAGTCAGCCTGGTGTTGTTTGTTATGGATAACACAAAGCATACTTTAATATAGGGCTGTTTTATGACATGGCCCCCCCCCCCCTCCTCCCCAATGAAATTAGCTTTCAATTTTCCTGTGAGTTGGTATGCATGTAGACGATGAGTCAATAACGTGGCTGAAAATATGACCAAACCGCACATCAGAAAATGCAGACATAGCGATGTTTCGGTCCGTCTTGGACTATTATCAAATTGTGTAATAGAAAGAGGAAGGGACAGACAAATAAAATAAGGCAAGCAAGGACACATTTTATTGCTCTTGCACGCTCCCGGGTAACACGCTCTCACTTTCTCTGTTGCAGATGGTATACCGGGCTTTTGGACTTTATATGCTTTTAGTCCTGTAGAGAATTCTATTGGGAACACATTGATACCAAATTGAAAAACCTAGGATGAGAATTGAGATGACAAAGTTGAAAAGAGTATACACTTTTCAGTATTACCGCACGCTCCTGTGGAATGCTAGTGGTGCACCGTGGGGTGGGGTGGCATTCTCTCGCCCAATGTGCCAAAGTGTTAACCAAATGTCAGATTGATGTGAAATTTTAATTTTTGGTTTTTGAGACCAACACAACTTGGAGAAAAATTCAATGGGATTTGATGTTGGGCCCTGTCATAGAATGACCCTATACTGGACTTTTAAAAATGACATCCTTGTTTATTTCTGTGAAATCATGTTCCCTCACTGGGAAAATATTACTTGTGAAGATTTTGGTTATGCAATACTTTATTTTTCAGGACTGTTCGGAGGATGATGAATGCCATGCTGCCAAGCTGCTTGAGGTGGTGGTTCTGCAGTGCCAGGGTCGCATCAACCAGTGTTTGGGGTCAATAATTCAACTGGTAGTAGAGCGACTGCTGCGAGAAGTCAAAACTACAGAGTTGCGCACAATGCTATTGCAGGCAAGTTTGTTTATTTGCACGATAGGTTTGTTTGGCTTTTAAAAATGTTCGGTGTTGGTGGCTTATCTTCAGTCACGACATGCTGTGGCCATTAACACTTGTAGTGGCTTCAGCACATTTTGAGTTTCTAAAGTTAGGTCGGGTATGATAGTGTCCTTGATTGCTTTCATATCTGGGTTACTGAAAAAATTGGCTAAGGTAGGTTTGCCAAGTGCAGTTGACAGGGCTCTGTAAAGTGTGTGGCCATTATGATAAATTCATCAATCTCTTAATGTCGGGGACTTCCTACACTGCTGTTTGAGCTTAGCAACTAAAATATTCATGGATTATTGAATATTAGTAATAGTGACAACAGCAGGGCCTCCCTGAAAGTTCCTATGGACGATACACAGTAAGAGAGTGGCACTCGCATGACTTTGGGGAGTGAAGCCGCATCACCTAGTTTTGACAGCAACAAATTTTCTCATCTTGCAAGACCCAAAGACAACTAATATTGTTTTCCATGATTTTTCCTGTAATCTCATTCTATAACTTAACAAGTATAAAGGATTTTCCTGGCAGTTAAAAACAAAACAAAAAACAAAAAAAAGTGAAGGGCTGATAAATTTGACCCAAAATGCAATGGCTTGGAATTTGTAAGTTTCCTGTATTGTTCAAAGGAAAAGTTAAAAATATTGATTTTTCCCAAATTATGGCAATTTACAGATATGCTGTATTTTTGTGTGTAATTCAGGCTTATCACAGTTAAGTGTTTGTTGCAGGTAGTAATAGCAACACTGTATACTGCCCCAGACCCACTCCTACAAGTTCTAGAATCTACAATGTTACCCAACACAACAATAACTCTTACGTCGCACTTCATCAAGCAGTGGATTCATGATACAGACTGTTTCCTTGGGTAAGTCTGAGTAAGATTGGTTTAGTAGCTGGCTGCACCCAGCATGCTACAAGGCTTGCTTATTTGGTTTTGATGAGCCCAGTAGGCTCTGTAACCTGTACAGCAGTTGGTTAAGTGGTCAAGAGGCAGGACCAAAAAGCCATAGCTCATCCCCCACAAGTATAACTAGGCAAGTAAAAGTTTGCTTCCTTTGGCAGGGTTAATTAAAATTGAGCAGTGGGTCGAGGCCAGAGCCCAGGCAGACCACACATGATTGTAGGTTAGGATAGAGCTAGTTCTTATTCACCAAAGTCACTGATAAGTAAACACATTCATATAATAAGCTTGTCTGACCTATCTACCCCCTCTGTAATATCTATATTTTAAATACATGTATGGATATAAAGGAGGGGCTAATTTTATTTGTCCCCAGAAAGTATACTTGCTGATATTTTAGCCTGTGCTACGTAAACTTTCAAAACTGCGAAGGCATTTCAAAAACGGCCTTTCATTATTTTTAAATTAGCACTGCTATTAATTTTGTTCCAAATTGTTTTAATAGTTACGAGAATTGACATTCCCTTTCTAAGACTGAGGCATTATATTGAGCTGAATAATAAAGCAGGATTAGTGGTTCTTGGAGAATCCTCTGGTAACTGCCTCTTATAATTTTACACCTGTTCAAAGTGTACGAATAACTATAGTATGTAGAACACAACACAAATATTTCACCCCCCCATTTATGAATGATATTGCCTTTGGTTAGAATAAAATAAATGCTTTGCACCACCTCATTTAATGTAATATTGTTTGAATTATGAAAATTGGAAAAGCTGCATTATTTACTGATAAACATTCTACAGACTTCACGACCGTAAGATCTGTGTCTTGGGAATGTGCACATTGCTTCAACTAGGGCCAGAACGCTTGGGAGTTCTACAGGAGTGCCATAAGGAAATTCTTCCAGCTATGCTCTTGCTGTTCCAGGGTTTAAAAAGAGCTTATGCAGGTAACTTTGAAATTTGCTTTGGTTCTTGTCTAACAGTGTGCTTGTTTTTAGGGATTATAATTTTGTGGGGGAGCCGCCGCCACCCCTCCTTCCCTCCCGTACTTGCCATATTTACTTTAAAAAGTTATGAATGGAATTATTGACATTGACTACCTCTTCAATTCAGTCTGTGTTCACTAGTATTCTGAAGGAATAGCAACTTGAATTCCTGTGGCTTGTTTGTTTTAAAGTTTTCACATAACCTCTAGTTCTACTTCTCGGTTAAAATTATCTAGCTTGTCTGCATTATGGTTTTTGGTACAGTATTTTGTACATCATGACCAGTTTGCTCCTGGAACTTCGCACCAGTGTTTAACTCCCATTGTCTGGAACAGAAAGGCTCTACTTAGCTCTGAGTTAAAATTCACAAGGGTTAAAAGGTCTTGGTTTCACCATATTCATGCTAATTATTTTGGTAAAGTAGGTTTAGTGAATACAATGTGTTACTGCATATTGAATATATTGAAGCAAAAACACTTTAACTAATACTTTTACAATTGCAGCAAAAGCCAGTGAAGAGGATGACGATGACGACGACGATGATGATGATGACGATGAAGATATTGAACATGGTGAGATAGTCTTTTAAACCTCCTTACCTCTCTCTTTGTTTATTGCTTATTAATTTTTTAGGTAATATTGATAATGTGAAAGATTGTCATTTATGTATTTGAGCATGAATGGATTGGACTAACTTTGGTATGATGGAGCTCCTAAAGGAAGGCTATGTAAGCACGGGCTACATGCTCTTATGGCCACAAGCACTAGGAACAGAGTTATTTGACACCCACCAGATGGTGATCAGTGCCTTTTTAGTTACAATAATGTACCTCTTCACTAGGGTTATATTGAACACACAACCTTTCAAGATACACTTAACATGCACTTTACTAACATCTGACACTTGTCAGATGGTAAATGTGTCCATGATTTTTCAAATAACTTTGTACTTGACTTATTTAAAAATAATCTTTGTTTACTATTGCATATTCAAATTAGGTGCAGGGTGAGGCTTGAATTTGTGAGCCAGGGAGCGTGTCTTGTTTTCCGACCGTCCCCTGCAGTCGCTTGTCCCTCGATAGAATTCTTGGTGAATCGGATACTTTTGATATCGTTCGCCTTATGCGTTTCTGTTCTTGTATTGGAATCCTTGGTGATATTTAGCGCCCTCTGATTACTCTGCACATTTGATGGTGCTACATAGCCTTCTCGGTTTGGTGCCATCTTTTGAAAATTACTTACTTGTGAACCAGGGCTGGTGGATGTTCAGTTGAAACATTTGTTATACTGTATATAAGAGTTGGTTGGTAAATAAACTCACTAAGATTAAAGAAAGATAAGAATTATGGATGATGATGATGATGCTAAAGACTTCAAAAGATTCCGTTGTATTGAGTTCAGGCTCGAGAAGTTGTAGAAAATTATTGTGGCTCAATATCAAAACAAAGGACTGAGGTTTGCAACACAAGTCCAAATACTGATTAAAATCTACAGACATCACTGTCCATGTTTGAAAATGACTCAAAATGTGTATTGTGAACTCCTTAAATCAGCGTAACCAAAACGCCTTTCCTAACCTTCCATAGACCGATTATATATCATAAAATTTATTGAGGAAAGTGTTTTACAGATTGAAGATTGATCTTGTCGGTTGTGTGCTGTACAAGTCATATACTGGCTAATAAGTCAACATTTCATTCATTGCTTGTGATGGAGGATTTGTTGAATTACTGATGTTCTTGACATTTTGAATATCTTGTTTGCAGAAGTGCTAGAGAGTGATGAAGATGAATTGGATGATAATGGTGATGAGTATTTGGAAAAGTTGGAAGAGAAAGTAAACAAGGCTTCAGCTACAGCACAGTTTACCATAAATACTTGCATACAGGTTTGTCTTACATTAGAAGCATCCCTTCCCCCCTCCCCACATATATTATGTCACTATATAGTAGATCAGCTTCACTATTACTGGCTTGAGTAACACAGTGAGTAGCCAGTGTCTTTGGGTATGTGTAGGTATATCCCTAGGGAAAAAAATGCTTTAAAATTAAGGCTAAAAATCAGTAAACCTATTGCAAATGAAAAACTGTAAGGATTATTAAGTTAGTGTTAATATAAAATTAAGTAGACCAGACTCATAGAAAATACCTTCAAAGCCTCTATAATTATATACTTACATAAAAGTTCCTCTAAATTTTACACTAGTTTTTGGTATTATACCCATTTTAAATGTTCTTAATATTTTCATATTAAATATGTGAATCTTCTGTTATGGTTGCTCACTTTTCATTTAGGAAATTCATAGCAATAATTTTGGTTAATTTGATTCAGGATGATGACGACGATGATGATGATGAGGAAGGTCTGGATGAAGAAATGGATGAAACTGCATTAGAATCCTTCACAACTCCATTGGACAAAGATGACTGTGAAATAGATGAATACTGGGTTTTCAAAGAAGTCATGCAGAGTTAGTTGACATCCATTCTTAAGCATAGTTTTCTCCTCGATATTGTATATACAGGGGTACTTCGGTTTAAGAATTTAATCCGTTCCTGGAGACTGTTCGTAAACCGAAGCGAATTTCCCCATAAGAAATAATGGGAAATGAATCAATCCATTCCTGGCTCCCCAAAAACTTCACTTCAAAGTAAATTTTATATCTATTTCACCCAAATCTACACTACCAAAGTATGTTTAAGTTATTACTTACCCTTGCTGTTGACTCCTGTTGGCATATGGAAGGTGGTGAGTTGGTGGAGAAGAGGAGAGGTGTTACTGTTTGGAAGGGGAGTCCCCTTCCATTATAATGTCAGGCAGTGAAGATTTTTCTGGAGTGCACTCTGGCATGTTTTGCTTGCATACCACTAGGTCCTTGTTGTGGTTCACTGCTTGATTTTCTCACTTTTGCTCTCACAAGTTGTGTCTGCAAGCTCTTTGAGCGTATGGTAAATGTCTGCCTGATGTGGTTCTTGGAACACCATCACCACCTCTCCTTCTCAGTTTGGTTTTCACAAGTGCCACAGCACAACAGATGTCCTGGTGAACTTGGAGGTCTATATTCGTACTGCTTTTGCTGTGAAGACCTCCGTTGTTGCTGTCCTTTTTGACCTGGAAAAGGCTTATGACACGACTTGGAGATACCATATTCTGTCCCAACTTTGTTCTTTTGGCCTTCGTGGTAATCTCCCTCTCTTCCTTCAAAGCTTTCTCTCTCTCGTCGTACCTTTCAGGTCAGACTTGGTACCACTCTCTGCCTCTTTTCGGCAGTATGAAGTTGTACCCCAAGGTAGTGTTCTGAGTACTATTTTTCTGGTTGCCCTCAATGGTCTTCTTTCCTCCCTTCCTACTGGCATCTTCGCTCTTTATGTTGACAATCTTACTCTTTGCTGTTAGGGTGATGATTCACCTCTCCTTCAACGGCGGCTTCAACTTGCGATTGATGCCGTGTCATCTTGCGCCACCAATCATAGCTTCAAGTTCTCTACTACTAAGACTTGTGCCTTGACTTTTACTCGGAAGCGAGTCGTTTTTCGTCCCTGTAACTTTATGGTCGTCCCCTTGAATACAATGATTCCGCGAAGCGCTTGGGGTTATTCTTTGACACTCGTTTGTCTTGGTTGCCCCATATCTCTTACCTCCGTGTTGAATGCTCTAAGGCCCTTAACCTACTTAAGGTTTTGTTCCATACTTCTTGGGGAGCGGATAGCGCTCCTCTATTTGCATTCCTCCCTCGTCCTGTCTAAACTTGATTATGGTTGCCCTGCATACTCTTCTGCTTCTCCTTCTACTCTTCACCGTCTTGTTCCGTTGCACCATATTGGGTTGCGCCTCGGCTCTGGTGCTTTTCGTTCAACTCCTGCCCTCAGCTTGTACACTGACACTGGCTTCTTGTCTCTCCAGGACCGCCGTGATCGCTACAGTCTTCGTTATGTTTCGCGATCCTTCCAACTTCCTCACTCTCGCTTGTATCGTGCTTTGACTTTTACCCCTCGTGTAGTTCATGTTCCTCTTCACCTCCCTCTTTCTGTCTGTTTGACTCGCTTACAAGATTCTCTTTCGCTTCATATTACCAATGTTTCTCCTCGTATTGTTCCATCCCTACCCCGTGGAGGGTCCCCCTTCCCAAATTTTGTACTTCTCTGACCGGCATTACTAAAGCTTCTACCCCTCCTACAGTTCTGAAACGCCTCTTCCTTGAGCACTTTTCTTCTCACTCCCACTCTGTTCCCATCTTCACCGATGGGTCTAAGTCTGCTGACGGTGTGGGCTACTCTGTTGTTTTTCCTAGCCACACTTATATGTGTCGCCTTCCTCTGGAGACTAGCATCTTCACAGCAGAACTTTATGCTATTCTCTATGCTCATCGTCTCCTGCTTTCCCGGTGTCAGTCCTCCTTCGTGGTGGTAGTTGACTCTCGTAGTGCCCTCATGGCTTTAGGGTCCTTTAATCCAGTCCACCCGGTGGTCATCGAGATTCAACATTGGCTGTTTCTTATCTCCAGTAAATTTAAGTCGGTTGAGTTTTGCTGGGTTCCCAGCCATGTTGGCGTCTTTAAATGAGCGTGTGGATGCTGCCGCTAATGACGCTATCCGCACTTGTCCCATCTCACGTGAAGGTATTCCTTATTCCGATTTTTACCCAGTTATTCATGCCTCCATCTTTGCCCGCTGGCAGAGTTGTTGGTCTTCTTTTATTGGTAACAAACTGCGTACTCTTAAAGAGTCGTGTGTCCCAGTGGCCTTCCTCCTGCCACCCTAACTGGCATTGGGAAACGGCTCTGGCTAGATTACGTATTGGCTATACCCGTTTGACTCACGGTCACTTGATGGAGCGCCGCCCTGCTCCTTATTGTCCAAATTGCATTGTTCCTCTTATGGTCGTGCATATCCTTGTTGAATGTTCTGACATCTAGGATGAGCGTGTGTCTTGTTTTCCGACCGTCCCCCGCAGTCACTTGTCCCTCGATAGAATTCTTGGCGACTCAGATACTTTTGATATCGTTCGCCTTGTGTGTTTCTGTTCTCGTATTGGCATCCTTGTTAATATTTAGCGCCCTCTGATTATCCCGCACATTTGATGGTGCTACATAGCCTTCCCGGTTTGGTGCCTTCTATTGATAATTACTTGCTTACATATCAGTTTATGAGGAGTATGTTAATTTTACTCATTGCACTGTTCTTATTTAACGACGTGAGTGTATCGAAGTATGTTAGCCCTCTGATTTGATAAGTCTGCCTAATTCCATTTTTATCATATCTACTTTGGTGAATGTTTAAGATACTTCAAATGTTGGTTAGATTCACAAGTTGTGTGTGTTTTGAGTATGTTGCTCATAGGCCACTGGTCACTTCTGTAAAGATAAGGATGGCTAGTAATTTAGAACTTAGGAGATAATTAGTGGGAAAAATTGAAAGCTGGAGGCTTCTAAGCATTTGCAAATAAATATTATATTGATAAAACTATACTGATTTAATTGAAGATATTTTTGGGTCTTTAAAATAATATTTTCAGACAATGGGAAGAAGACTTAAGTATCATAGTGTGCTTTGTCATATTATCTTAGTGTAAATACCAATTTTTCATCAGGTCTAGAGAGCACTGCCCCAGTATGGTATCAAGCATTGACAGGAAGTCTTAATGCAGATCAGCGGAAAATAATGCTGGAAGTGGCAACACTAGCAGACCAGAGGCATGCTGCAGCTCAGAGCAAGAAGATTCAGCAAAGTGGAGGCAAGTGTATATGACTTTAAATGTTCTTGTTTTCTCTTAATATGCAAACCTGATGCCCAGCAGGTGCCGACTTCCATTTCTGTCCACATTTTTTGGTGTTCCATCTTTTTATTATGTATTGTACAAAAATTCCTTTTATCTTAGGTTATACAGTTTGTACAAATATTCCTCTAGAATATACCAGTACAATAGAGTGGACCCCAACTATAATGCAAGTTAAGTTCTTGGGAAACGGCATGTTATCTAAAAATACACTACTAATCTGAAGGACACAGAAAATAGGGTAAAGTTCCTATTAATGGCAAACTTCATCACAGGCATACTTTACCAGGTTTTAAATTGTGTGTGGGAGGGGGGGTCTTACCTATCAGTGACTGGAAGATAGGGCCCCCCCCATTGTCACTTCAGTATTTTTCTCTCTAGGTATACACAATTTTCAGGAACATGATTCCCTCTGCCCATCACATACCTTTCGTCTAGTGAGTTCACTTGGTTGCTTTTATGTACAATTTCATCAGCTTTCTAGGGCACCTAACAGCTGCGTGGACAGCGCTTCGGATTCGCGGTCATGAGGTTCCGGGTTCGATCCCTGGTGAAGGCGGAAACAAATGGGCAGAGTTTCTTTCACCCTGATGCTAATTTTATCTAGCAGTAAATATAGGTACCTGGGAGTTAGACTGCTTCCTGGGGGTGTGTAACAAAAAGGAGGTCTGGTCGAGGACCAGGCTGCAGGGATGCTAAGCCCTAAAATCATCTCAAGATAACCTCGAAAGGTAATTTTCCCTGTTCACCACAGGGTTGTTAGGAAATAAGAAGCGCAGAGCCCGACGGTTAAATTTACGATGATTTCTTAATGAAATCTTACAATACTCTCTGCCAGCCTGTTTTGAAAACCACTTGTATTATTTTCTTCACTAAAGCCAACAAAATCGATCTTTTTGTATTGTATTCATCCATGTTGGTAACCATGTTTATTATTTTGGCTATCAATTTGATCCTACCCCTGACACAAAACTTCTATTCCATTATTTCCCTAAAAAAAACTCTTGAATATTTTCAGCAATTTATATGGCCCCTATGGCCTGCTGTTCAACACTACTGGAATGATTCTTCCTCCCACACTTCTGACAGATGGTGATGGTAACTTTTCTTAATTATATATTTCACTCTTTCAATTATTTATTTTATCATGGTTGATCTTCAAATCCTCTTTGCATTCTTGTTTCCTGAGACCAGGCTGGGCTCAGGGAGTACAAGAACTCCCAGAACCCTCTCCTGGTATACTTGCATATTCATCAAACTGTTCTTTAATACGTAAGACTAGTTTTATCCTGGAGCTCCTACTGGTACAGGTGGGCACTTTAATTTTGTATATTCCCCTTATATTTCCTCTAGTGCCACAATGTGGCACTAGAGGCAGTGCTCAAGGTCACAACTGCCTCGAGTCAGCTACAATGCATTATGGTCTCTGTTTGTGGTAAGTAGTAATTGTGTGCTTGAACCTCCAAAGAACCTCTGTTCATCTTCCAAGAAATTGATAAAATTTAAAGTTGTTTAATTTAAAATTAATGATAGGCAGTGGCGATCGAGTCTTTCATCTCACAGAGATGAAATATTGTGTTCACTATTTTTGTTAGTGATATAACATACTCTTAGGGAAGACATGATCATCAGCTACAGAATTCTCAGGAATTGACAGGGTGGACAAAGACAAACTATTTAGCATGAGTGGAACAAGTGGTCACAGGTGGAAACTTGTTTTAATAATTTATCATTTGACTTATTTTTACAAAGCTGATGAAGATTGTCATCCTCTGCTGTGCTTGTATTGTATTAAGTATATTATAATACTGTTCATGAATTCAATTGAAGTTGAAGATCGCAATAAAAATAATAAGTACCTGTACTTCAAAACTGAAGCTGGCCACATGAGGCCACAGTAAACAACCAGGACACTTCGTATGACATGGCATGTACGTGTCCACCCCCCACACCCCCCCCCCCCCCCCTTCCCTTCCAACCCACCACACCCCCAAAAAAAAACCTCATATACTATAAAAGGTATTTACAAATGACAAATTTTATAAATTATTTCCTAATATTTTCTTAATTGTAATTTGCTTGTGCAGATGTCACAATAACATGGCTGAAGAATGTTGACCAAATCACATTTTGCAATTTGCTTCATTAAACTATAATTTTTTAAATATTAAAGATTTAGTTGATGACTCGTTGACAATCGAGGTTGTTGGCTGCTTGCCATGTGTGGTTGCGCCAATGCCAAAACGAACTTGGTACTGGCCAACTGTTTTAATGACTGCCAGATCGGTATATGAGGCTTGCGTTACTGGTCTCCAAACCAAAGTTAGAACCAGCAGAATACCAAGATGTTCTTATTATCGAGTAGTTACTATAAACATACGCACACACATGCATGCATATTTATTATCTTTTAAAGTAACTTGCAAATTCAGAGCATACATGTAATAACCCCTCTTTTTTTATTATTATTATTATTATTATTATTATTATTTTATTATATCCTACACGAGTTCATCTGAAGTTTGACTCACTCGCCCCATTCTTAAATAGTTTAAATTGTTAAAACTTGGAACATGCCCATTTTCAAATCCTGCCACGGCCCCGTGCATCTCGACTGTTTTATTATAGGTCCGTTAGTCTCTTTAGAACTTCTCAAATTTGCACAAAGCCAATGTTATGCTGCTTTTAGGTTTTGATGAATTGACATTTTTTAATTTATTAAATTAAATGTTATGCAATTGGTTTATTTGGAGCCATCTGGCCTAGAATTTTTTCTTCCAATCTGGTGACATGAACGGCATCCACGTTTTAAAATATTTGTTAAAAATTTAAATTTCATCCTATCAATCTGGGAGTGGTTTTAAAATGAGCGCCTTTAGATCGCGCACAATGTGAAATGTTAAAATTCCATTTATTGCTCTTATTATTATGGGACTAGCTTTAAAATACGCGCCAATATTCGTTTTGCGCCTACGCACAATACAAATATTGATGTTATCAAACTGAGCGAGTATACACGTTAGGTTGCGGTGTGCTAATTGGTGCTCGTTCACGAGTAACTTTAGGCTTTGCTAAGGAGAGTCACTCCGGGCTTTTGGACAATATATGCATATACACCTGCAGGGAATTTAATTGCGAACACAAAGATACCAAAACGAACGACATAGCACGAGAATTAAGGTGAGAAAACTGAAACGAGTATACACATTTCAGTGTTGCACACTCGCCCAGCACCGCCTGGGGCAAGACGTCAGATTTGCAGGGCACACGCCCACAGTGCAATAGTGTTAATTGAACAAATTAGGTCAACACAACAATAACTAACTACCATTACTGTAATTATAGTGTCACAGAACACAACCACGGATTGAAAAAAATAAACTGTGGAAGCGGGAAATAGTTTTCAGCACTTGTGCTCCTCTCGAAGTGATGAGTACTGCTTGGTTATGGCTCTGCCCTAAAAGGAGCTAAAGTGCTAAATATATTTTTTCATTACATTTACTACACACACATTTCACTTCACATATTTTTCAAATTTACTATTTTTGCACTTCAGGGTCATGTGCTTAATGCTATTGCAGAATATGTTAGTGTCATTAAATATTACAATTTTTGGCAGAGATGTGTAGTGTTAATAAAAAAACACTGGCTATTGGGCAAAACAGGCATAGCCATCTTGATCTACTAGTGTAGGTCTTGCTTTTAATTATAAGATTTAGATATATAATTTTATATATAATGTAGTATGTGTAATGGGGGGGGGGGGGTTATAGGTCATTATCTTGATTGTGCTTTGAATAGTATATTGTAGTCTTTCTGTATATATATACTGTATATATATAAGTTTCCCTTAAGCATCAGAACAATTATTCATAATTAATTTCTGTGGCAGCAGTCTTGGTGGGGACGTCTGGCAGTTCCTTGGATGCACACCCCATGGTAATCTGATACCTCCACCTTCCCCTTCCCTTCCTCCCACATTCCCTGCACCTCTCTTGCTCCCTCTTTAACCTCCCCTACCTCCATCACCACTATCACTCCACATACACACATCATTGTGTACTCATTAAACCACCCTGTTGGTATCCTTATCGTACCATGTTGCTGCCATCACTGCCACCACCACGCCACCAACCCCCTGTTTGTATCGTGAGATATGTCAGCCTGGGATACATTTCTCACTCATCCTTATGCCATCGAACCATACCTAGTTTAAAGTATGTCCATGTATTACTTTATGGGAATTCAGACCTAATCTACAACTTCTGGTGAGTGGAATGTATCATCTTTGTTCTTTGTGCATGTTATCTTGTTAATTGGCTTTCATGTTTTCACATTTAATTTTCCCCCCCCTGTTAGACCCTGGGAGTGAGACTCCCATTCACACAATATCACTTACACACATACTTCCAATTTATAAAGGAGTTTACTAAATTAGGATTTCTTGGTATGATGGCTTAAGATTTCCTTTCATTTTTTCCAGGTTATAATTTTCAACAAACTGCAGTTCCTTCAAGCTTCAACTTCGGTGGATCTTTTGGCTCTTAATGCAAGTGCTCCAAACAGCTTAAGCTGTTTGTTTATTTTATTTTATTTTTATTTTTTAGTGCCTTAAACATATGTTGCAGGCATGACCGAAGAGTCGTATATTTGGACAATGCATCATAATATGTCGTTTTATTCAGTGATGTAACTCCATACCTCACCACCTTGTGCAGGTGCTGCAGTATAGGATGAAAATTTGTCTTGTATAAAGCTCTTTAAGTGTGCACATGTTTCCTTAATACTGACAATAGCCTGCCATTAATCCCTGCCCCTCCCTTGTCAAGCTCCTGAATGATATCACTTATACACTATCCAAATTTTGTCTTCCTTTATATTTTTCTGTATTTTTAGTAGTATTGTTGATTATATTTCCCCCTCTATCACTACCACTTGCAGGGATGTGCCTGGGTTACTGCTTTGTAAAAGTTGTTTAAAAAATTGTTATATACAGGGTCATAGGAATAACCTCTGATTTAAAGTGTTTTCATTTCTCAATGCAACAACCCAGAACATCCTCTGGTATTTTTGTCCCCCCTCCCCTTGGCTTTGTTGTCCATATCTGCTGTCCCTAAACTGGAGCACAGGAATGATCTATGTACAAAAGAGTAGCCCTGCCTCTTGGAGCTGACCACCATCTGATGTTGGTGTTCGGCCAGCTGAGCCACACCATCCAACATGCGGCCTCGAGCTATTAGCATGTGGATGGTGTTGCTCAGTCTAGAAGAAGAGACCTATAAAAAATACAGTTAGTTCTGTAGGTCGGTGGGGAGCGAGGTGGTCCGGGCTGCTCTCCACAATAATCCCTGGAGTGGATTTAGATGATCCTCTCCATCTGTTGAGTTTTATTATGTACCCTCCAGGATATATCTAACTTAATGAGTTTCTTTATTTTTTGTGTAATATTGTACTCTTTAGTAGGTCTGGGTTTAAATATTCACCTTTTACTATTACTCATTACTGTGATTTTTGTGATTGTATGAGCCATTTTACATCTATCACCAATATTATTAAACATTTGTTGAACTAAGCATTATAAAGAACATTCTCTCCCTAAATCTAGAGTGTTGGTAAGACACTGCTGCACTGTTGATGCAGTGTTGACTTTCTATTAAACGGGTAACTGGCGTGCTGTTGAAGACTGCTACGAATATACTTTGTTTTGCCATTTCTAGTGCAATATTTTTTTTTTTTTTTTTTTTTTTTTTTTTTTTTTTTTATACAAGAGAATGCTCCTGCCAGTTCACCCTCTACCTGTTACTTAATGCAATCAAACTTTGCCTTTTAAGATATTAAATACGGCTTGGTTAACAAGTCCCGTTATCATTTCGTTGACGGTATTGTGTGAGGGGATGGTAAGTTCTGGTGGTTTTAAAGTTGATTAGTTTTGTACATAAACCTTTGGCCTGTGATGTTGGCATTGTAGAATTGTCTTACTTCCAATGTAGTAATTGCAAGATTAGAGCAAATGAACAGAATGCCAGACACGAGCTTTTCTAGTAAAATTACTATGCACCGTCGGATGCCTCATATTGTTGATAATATTCGAATTTGCATCGGTGCTGGTGAAATGGTGTTAGCATATTCTTCTGTAACCAGAATAGTTTTCATGCAACAGTGATTGGAGTATATTTCATATGAATGGTTAAAATATCATGTATTAGATGTTGATCTTAAAGGCATGTGTGTGTGTGTTTTGCCACTGTTTCTGCAATATTTGTGGGAAAGTTGGTCATGGATTGGTTTAACATAAAGCACAGGTAGGAGAAAACCTCGTCTGTCAAATATATTAAATGTTAACTGCCTTTGTATTTTTTTTTTTTTTTTTTTTTTTTTTGTTAAATATAATTAGCCACTGGACAGTTTTCTCCTGGTGATTAAGTGGCTCAGGAAAATTGTGTTGCAGCTACATGGTCTTGTTTTGTTGTAAGGATCATCCCTGTTTCACTATGGAGGTGCACACAATGTATGCTGCCTCCACACTATCTAGTCCACTCACTCTGAAACCATATTTGTTGAGCTTCTTTATTATGGCTTATTTTGTGTGTATATGTATATATATATATATATATATATATACCAAGGGTGTTCTGTGTTTCTTTTGAAAGGGAAAAGTAAATTCAAATAATTGTTTATGCGATGGTAAAGTTTAAAATAAAACCTCCCTTTCAAGTCTGCATGGGTGATTTTTGGGGAATCTTGGCACAACTTGTGTGTCCTGTACAGTAACTTAATAGGAGCTCATAAATTGTGCAGTCTTGCATTGTGCAGACTGTGCCGACTATTGATATTTTTGAAGGCCATCTGTGATAATCTTTCTTGGATTGTATTCAACTAGATATTAATAAATTTATATTTTGGACACAAGTTAAGATACATTCACTTTATAAAATGGTGAGATTCTTAACTGTTCTTTGCAAGAGAAAATGAGCATAGATGAAGTGTAGCTTTTATTACAATTGTTGTTTTGCCAATAGAAATGCTCCAACAAATCATTTGAGACTAATTACGCTACATGTATGTTCAGTTCACACAGCACGTTCACATAGGTGTCCATCTGGACCCACAGACATGGTGTTCGAAGTTTTGCTCATTGTATTGTATACCTGCACTATCCGATGTGCTTTGTTCATATAGTGTTGACATACTCTCCTGTTTATGTTGCTCATGTGGTTTTGTCACACTGCCCAGTGTGTTGGTGTTGTAGCATTGTCATACTGTCCAGTGCACATTCCCATTTGGAAGTGTCACAGTGGCCTTGGCCTGCAGTAGCTTCAGCTATGGGCCTTGTAAATACAATGGTTATTGTAAGTAGAAAGAGAGATTTATATTTTTATACAAGACGCCACCCCTGCGGAGACAACTAGCGTTGCTAGTCGCCGCATTGACCTCCATTAGCTGTTGCTATGGGTCAGTGACGTCCCTGCCTCGTTTGGTTGGTCTTCGATGCTCAGTACTTCCAGCACATTAGGGTTACACGGGGATCATTAACGTATATCATGTACATACATAGGCCTTCATCATCATAGATTGCTACCATTCATTATTATATAATAGGTATGTCTGTGGATCTTTGTAAAAAAAAAAAATAAATATTCACCTGTGTGGTTCTTTGAATTATCTCTTTTTTTTTTCACTGTATGAGAACAACAGTTTTGTATCTAAACTTTGCTCTTATTACAAGTAGTAAATGGGCATTCTTAAGTTTTAACACATTTTCTCTTGGTCTAACTGTGGAAAAATTAGTCCCTACCTCTTTAAAAAGTTGGCATTTGCAGAATTGCATTCAGCCTTTGTTTTAAGATCCCTGTAATGCATGTACCATAGATGCATGTGTGTGATTGTAGGGAGATAGTGTGTGTGTGTACTGAAAGCAGAGAGATGACTAGCCATCATGGCGGGGCGTGGCAGCCCTCATGGACACGCGACTATATTAGCGCTGCTACGGGTCGCATTATTTATTTTGTTATTCTCCACTCGTAGGATATTGACCACTCATCATTGTCGCTTGCTTACTTGTCATATCTACCATTATGTGGCGACCTTAACGATTATATGATTTTGTTACTGTCGCCACACTCTTGATGTCTTTATTTCATCTTGTAATGATCATCGTCATTGGCACCTCCACCATCTCATTGTAATTTTTTTTTCATGGTCTTGTTGCAGACACTGTAAGAATCAGTCATGTTGCTTTAATAAAATTAAAAGCGAAAGTTAATTTTGTATTTTGTTTATCCTCCAGTGTTAGGGAATCTTTGGTCTCTTTTGAAATCTTAAGTTTAAAGTTAAAAAGCTCAACTGGCAGAGATGTTTTTTGCAATTGTATAAATATATATATATTTGTTTTCCCCACTAACAATATAAACAATTGTTGACATGAACTTAGAAATGAGTGATGTATATAATGGAGTAGTAGGGCTATGGGATGAAGGTGGTGGGCAGGAAGACTGCCCCTTTGCTGGATATTTGTAGTTGTGAAGAAACTCCTCGCACAGCTTACTCAAGTTAGAACTGTTTCATTAGCTGTGTTTTGTGATTGTAATCTGGCATAACCCCAGAATGTGTAGTATATTGAAGGTATTTAAATTTGTGTAATCTCATGGTATGGTTAGTTAAAATAATTTAGATTGCCTTGTCCTAATTTTTATATGTATTTTGCCAATATCTGTCTCACCCCACGAAAGATAAACTACATTTTTTTCCTAAATATATAGATTCCAAATTATTAGCTAAATGTTTCTCATGACGAATTTGTTTGATTTAGACTGCTATATATGGCCAGCCATGATAAGTAGATTGAGTTTGCTGAATGGGCGATTCCTTTCAGACAAAAGTATATTATTGGTTTGTGAATTATTTGAAATGTGGGTGTGGACGTTACTAGAATGACAACAGTTGCAAGAAATTTGAACTTAATGAATATATTTCTTTAAAGCTGAAAGATATAGTGAAATTCTGCAAAGTATTTTGTATTGCTTTTGACCTTGAGAGAATTCCGGGAGTAGTTCTATACCTCAAGGCCGGTCTGGGGCCAGGCTTTAACTTTGGATAATTGGGTCCAACACATAGCTGCTTGGAGCGGTCCGCATGGCTAAAGAGTACATATCCACTACAACCATCCCCGTTGGTCCGGCACTAATTACAGGAACTTTTTTAATTGCATGTTGTTCATCTTTGTTCCGGCAATATTTTTTTACACATGCTGGGAGAGTATTGAACAACCTGGCCCTCGGGAAGATGATTGGGTGCTTTTGATTTTGAAATAACTAATGATTGATTTTGAAATAACTAATCAACCTGGTAATCTAGGGATACACCATCAGCCTCGCATTGTTCTAGGAGGTCTCACTGTACCGTGATGGTGATGGGTGGACACTTCTGCTGTGTTCTAGAAGTCTTGTTACAAATCGTCGGTTGAGGCAGGCCGAGAGTTCGCAAAGTACCATAGGTCTTGTATATACAAGGAGCAGCCTAGTTAACACAGGTCTGGGGCCAAGACTTTTCCTCAGATGCCCAGTTGAGCAGACGCCATTGTGCAAGGACACTTCAGCCACATTTTCTAAGGAGAGTCCCAGCCTAGGATGACTGATAATGCTGGAGTAAGACGTGCAGTGAAGTTGTATAAAGGCAAGTGGGGGGGGAGGGGACCTTCGACAAGCCGCCGGCTTCCTGTCTTCGTCGAGGCTACTAGAGTTAGTGGCCCTCTGGTAAATCAGGTATGCAAGCACAATAGTATTGAACCGCCTGGTCCTCTGGAAGATGATTGGGTGCTTGCTTCTTGAAGTAACTAATCATTGACGTTGATTGACGGTCGAGAGGCGGGACCAAAGAGCCAGAGCTCAAACCCCGCAAACACAACTAGTTGAGTACAAGCCTGACTTTGGTTACCCAGTGAGGCAGGCAATAGAGCAGTCTGGTGCCTACTGCATCTGGGAAACATTGGTGTGAGCAGTGAAAAGTTACGATTTATTTCTCCTGACATTAGGAATTTTTAATTGGGCAGTGTAGTAGCCCAAGTGAGGAGAGACAATTATAGTGATTTATAGAATGGTAGCCCTCTGGTAGGAGCCACTGGTATCCAGCTACGAGTGTTTAATTGTGGTCTCTTGGTGAGAACCACTCGGTATTGCACTCAGTCCAATGTCCAATTGACTTGCACTATAAACTACTCACTCCTGGTTCAACCTTAACGCCGAGCGGACGTCTGGATACCTCCGCCTGGGAGCCGCCGGCTCATGTCCTGTTTTCGCGTTTTGGCTTTGCTACTGCCGTTTGGCATCCCTCTTATAACGGTCCGATTGTACGACGCCTGGCGCACATGTCGCCTTGGGTCACGGGATTGCTGGTAGATTTTTTTTGGCGGCGTGTTCTGGCTGGTTCTCCCGGCGGTGTGACTGTGTCCGGCGCCGGCTTGGCCGAGAGGTGCCGGGGGGGGTTGGTGGGTCTTGGTGGGCTCCTGGTGTGCCCTCAGCCGTGGTGGGCGGCCGGCTTCTGCTCTGCCGGGGAACACTGGATGACTTTTTGCGTTATAGTTGGGGGCAGAGTTTTGGTTTTGCTACCCGGTGTTCTCTGTGTGGGGCGGGGCCGGTGCTTGTCGCCCTGAGGGACTCCTGGGGACTCCTGGGGCTCCCCATTCATCTGTCTGACTGTGCGTTTATTTGCCGTATGGCATATTAGTTTCTAGTGATTGGCGTCACTCGTTTCGCGTTTTGGCTTGGCGTTTCACCTTTCCAGGCTTCGCGATTAACCCTTCACGGGTACGCCGGGGCGAATCCGATCCCTGGATCGTCGTCGCCCCTATATCAACAACAACTATAAACTACTCTGACGAGGCACCTGGGTGTCTCATTATTGCGCACCTGCAGTCACCGGTAGGTAGTGTGGATTATACCAAGCCTGCAGTGACCATCCACACCAGTGAGTGGAACAGTGATGGACACCATCATCAAGCATCAGTGGTGTGTGGGAGTGACGAAAGTTTGCCCTCCTGACCGTCCTACATCAGGTAGGGAACTAGTTTAACATTGTATAGGTCATAAAATAGGAAATTCATCCATTTTCATAGCGTTTCTGCCCGAATCGCTATGCTTGCTAGTGGCTTTACAAAGATGTAAAATCAATGTTATGTACTCTCATAAACCCAATGTACCTTCGTGTTTATATATATAAATAAATGAATAAATAAAAGGTTCAATCAAAGAGACATTATAAGCTTCAAAGACATTCGAAATATTAGTCTGCCCTCCGAGAAACTCGTAGGTCAACGTTCTCTTTTTCGTTTGTCTAGCTAACGTCAGCAAAACTTTTAATTCTTCCTCTAGGAAGGTTAGGGACTACATTTAAGTTCAGCTCCCTTACTCTTTTTTTTAACCAATTAACTCTTATCCTACGCCTATTCTTGTGGACCTCCCTCGAACCCTAGACCAATCCGCTTTCACACAGCTCCTCGACTTTTAGGCCAAGACCCGGCTTTTACTTTTAGAGGGATTTAGACTAGATTAGGTTTAAAATAGGTTAAGTTCAGGTTATTTAAATTCAACGCTTATTAAAGTGGAAATTCCCCTAAACACACTGCGAATGCAACACCATTAGTAATTGTTCATATTCACTACAGGGCTGATATAGCAACATCAGAGGAAGTTGCTAATCTGCATAATGTTATTAGGGCGGCATCAGAAACCCAAACCTTTATATTACAGGGAACTTCAACCACGAGATAATAGATTGGGTAAATTTAACATCACAAGCAGAAGAACAATTTCTGACCTGGTACAAGAATCCTTTCTCCCACAGCATGTGGCAGAGCTCACTCGAGGGTACAACATTCTAGAGCTTGTGCTAACATCAGAAGAGAGCATGATCAATCATATTTATGTTGAGGAAAATCTCGTGTGCGGGGCAAGTAGCACGGAAGTAGCTGTTGTTGTTGTTGTAGATTACAAACAAATACAAATATTTATTTAGGTACAGTATATACATACAAGGTGAGATACAAAACGTTGATGGATTTATAGATAGAGCTAGTACATACAATGCCTAAAGCCACTATTACGCAAAGCGTTTCGGGCATGAACCAAACTGCGTTATTATATACTGGAATGTGACAAAGTCCATGAATTCTGAGATACTGTAACACCATCAATGGTGTCCAAGAAATGTGTAAGTACTTTATTCATAATGATGTACTGAAAGGAATCTTAGCGAGGTATCCACAATTTACTTACTGTAGGTAATGCTGCACATGACTGTAAAGCTGCCGCCCAGTTGGGTGAGTGTGGAGCACATGACTGTAAAGCTGCCGCCCAGTTGGGTGGGTGTGGAGCACATGACTGTAAAGCTGCCGCCCAGTTGGGCGGGTGTGGAGCACATGACTGTAAAGCTGCCGCCCAGTTGGGTGAGTGTGGAGCACATGACTGTAAAGCTGCCGCCCAGTTGGGTGGGTGTGGAGCACATGACTGTAAAGCTGCCGCCCAGTTGGGTGGGTGTGGAGCACATGACTGTAAAGCTGCCGCCCAGTTGGGTGGGTGTGGAGCAAGACTAGTACCCAGCAAACATTTTCATGTTTTTAAAACATCCTAAAAACGACATTTCATTGTTTTCAGCACGTTTATAATTACGTTTAGAAAAGGTTTTTTGAGAACTTTTATATACAACCTTAGAACGTAAATAATTAACATTTCTAAAAACTTTTTTATAATCTTTTAATTACCTACATTAAAACTTTTAGGGTAAATTAGGGTATAATAATTTTGTAATTCATATCTGAAATAGAAAGGGAGAGAAAGAAAGAAGACATATCTGAGAAAG
The DNA here is from genome assembly GCF_040958095.1 of Procambarus clarkii. Lineage (NCBI taxonomy): Eukaryota > Metazoa > Arthropoda > Malacostraca > Decapoda > Cambaridae > Procambarus > Procambarus clarkii. Next base: position 36,526,520 of record NC_091160.1, on the reverse strand, counting down.
AAATGGACATCCTATATATGTATGTGCAAATTACAAATAAATAGGGTACAAAAAGAGAATTAAAATATTATATTTATTTAATTAAGAATGAGTAATACAACAAAATATATGTAATAGCTCGAAATATATAGACTATATCTATAACAGAATATAAAAGTAAAAATTTAAAAATCTATAAAAATCTATATATGCAATATGTGAACACAATAGATTTTGTGATCAAGCAGCCTGTGATTCATGTCATGCTGAGATCAGTCTGACGTTACAAGCAGTTATTGTTACTTAAAACTAAAACAAGTAAAATTTTCCGAGTATACATATAACACTATAGTTTTTCTATGACTAATAATAAAAATCTATTAATCAAAAGTTTAGGACTAATTAACTAAAAATAAAAATCTACAAGTGAATGTAAACAGTCAAGTATAATATTCATGTAGAAAGAGAAAGAAAAAGAGAGAGAAGGAAAGAAAGAGAAAGAAAGAAAGGGAGAAAGAGAGAGAAAGAAAAGAAAAAAGTCATGTATAATATTCATATTAGCACCATGCAATATAACTTAGATTAAGTAAAAATCTCAGACATTTTTAAATCAAATGAAATATGAGAGCCAGAGAGAGAGCGAGAGCCAGAGAGAGAGCGTGAGCCAGAGAGAGAGAGAGTCAGAGCCAGAGAGAGAGAGTCACACAGTTATAACTGTGTGACTCACCATAGATGTAAAGTGCCTTGTATAGTGACTCACCATAGATGTAAAGTGCCTTGTATAGTGACTCACCATAGATGTAAAGTGCCTTGTATAGTGACTCACCATAGATGTAAAGTGCCTTGTATAGTGACTCACCATAGATGTAAAGTGCCTTGTATAGTGACTGTTGTGAGCCTCTTGTTGAATCACTTCTGATATTAAAAGATTATTGAAGTGTATATGTATTTGTGTAAATGATTGTATATATATATGTACATATATTTGTAACATTAATAATTGTGTAGCTAGCTTCAAAAGATTGTCATTTTATATATATGATATATGAGTTATATGACAGAGTGCTGGGAAGACGGGACACCACGAGCTAAGACGAGACACCATCTCATCCTGTAACTACACTTAGGTAATTACTTACTTAGCTAAACGAACTATGGGGTTCAGTTCGTGAACCGATTATGTACCTCTGTATCCCTTTCCATCAGCACCCACGGGATGGGTATGGGGCGCATAATAATGAAATTAAATGATAAAAATGCCTATATCAGACGTAAAACCAAAACAAAAGTCACGGTAGGACCCTTAACAGATAAGAATAACCAAGTTATAATTAACGATAAAAGGTGAGCCAACACTGAATGAATACTGTACATCAGTGTTCACACTGTATATAATAGACAGCATCATTACCCACAGAAATGTCTGAAGGAGTTGAAAAGAACGAATTAAGGGATATACACATAACAGGCGACATAATCAGAACAATCTAAAAGGTTCAAAAGCACCAGTTCTGGACGGAATTCAATCTAAAGTCGTAAAGGAACTGGCGAATGAGCTATGCCTACCATCGAAGTTTCCTTTCAGAAAATCTCTAGATTATGGAATAGTTCCCCTAGATCGGAAATACGTAAACGTCACCCGTATTTTCAAAAAAAGGCAGAAAAACTCAGCAAAAACCTACCGTCCGACCAGCTTGACATCACACAACTACAAGCTGATGGAGTGAATCCTAAGGGTAGGAATTATTCGCCATCTCATTGTGAACAATATTGAAAAATCAATGCAACAAGGGTTTGTTAAAAATTGATCCTGCCTTACAAACCTGCTCACATTTTTTGGAAATGATAACCAGCTATTCAGACAAAGGACTTCCAGTAGATGTAGTTTATATGGACTTTGCTAAAAAGCTTTCGGCAGGGTACCACATGAAAGACTACAGGTACATGAAATAAATGGTAGAATGCTAGAATGGACAAAACAATGATTAAAACAAAGACAACAAAGGGTCGTGATTTAAAAGACATGATATCGAATCAAAGAACTATATCTGGTTGTTACAAAACACGAAGCTGAGTAAAACAAAGCGTTATGCGTCTCTTGGTAATGATTGCTGGTAATTGTCTCTGGCACAAGTCTTTCGAAATTCCCGGCTTCAAGTACAGTCGACATATATCAAATGAGAAACATAACTTTAAACCTAAAAAAAATCATGTTTAAATATAAACCTAATAGTCTCTACAATCATATCATATATGTAAATAGTAGTAGTTGAATTTTAGTTATGTGGGCATGTTTAATAGTAACAATGTAGATTTTATGATTAATAATAACATGAGCTTTAATAATATGTCATGGCGGCGTTGTTAAAGGTTTGTTGTAGTACGGTAGTAGTCTCTTTATGTATATTTTCTCTTCACTTAATGAAGTAAAATATTGCAGATCCTCTTCATGGATGTATGAAGAGTCAAATATTATTAATCCTTTGAAGATAGAGCAATTTAAAGGCGGGAGGAGGTGTAATAAGGGCGAGAGTTGCATACGAGGGTTTGTTTACATCTCAGCAGGACTTTGTCACTGATCTGGGCTGACATCCAAGAATTTCTCTTTGTTGCTACGAGTCGCCTCTTATGTCGTGTTTTGTGGCGTAGTTAGTGTCTGGGTGTGGTGGGAGCCAGAGCGACCTGCTCACCTCAGAGTAGGGCAGTATAGGAGGGCAAGGGTGGGTGTTGGGGGGCCAGAGCTAAGTGCCTGGGGTGACGAGGCACAGTTTGTGGCACCTTAGTTCACTCTTCTCCTCATCTCGTGGCCCAAGTGCATCCTCGTGAAGTGGAGTGTGGAGTAGGCGTGCTCAGGCCTTAGCATGTCAGGCTACCAATAGGCGTGGTGGGAGAGTGTGTTGGGTAGTTGTGTTCATTTGATGTGTTACTGGGGTTGTGATTGGTTGTATTCCTGAAGTGGGCACAGCAATTGATGAGGTGGGACTAGTTTGAGCCCAATACCTACATGAAGAACAGCTTCATTCTTGGCTGACAATTAAGGTTCCCAGGTTTGATTCTCAATTGAGAAAGAAAGAAAAATTGTTGGGCACATTTCTGTTTACCTAATTTCTATATTCATCTAGCAATAAATAGTTACTGTACCACACAGCTGTAGTGGGGTTGCATCCTGGGGAATGTCAGTACTTTGATTTTAAAGGACTTTGATACAAGCCTAATATATATATTATATATATACTGTGTATATACAGTACTGTATATATATTATAAGGCCACAGATATTTAATTATTTTGGTCTGGATTTTATTTATATTTGTGTCTATACAAGTCCATTAATTCTATAAAACTTTATTGAAGTAGATAATGTCAGTGACAGATCAACTTGAGTGGTGAATGACAGGTATTGACCATGGATCTTGTCAGTTTATATATTGATTGGGTTAGGCTGTTTGCAATGCAAAATATTTGTATCACTAGCTGGCGAACCAAATACAGTACAGTATATAGTTACCGGTATATAGTTATGAATTTAATTACCAAGTATCAGATCATATACCGTAGCTATATATCTACTTACACAACTACTTAACATGTGTAACACCTCGGTACTCATATAGAGAATCCATGGATGCCTTTTATCCTAGCGTGTCACTTTAAATTTTGTAATGGAACTGTGATTCATAGTAAAGTCTAGATGAATACAGTAGTTTTGGTGAGTTTGGCACTTGAATTATAGTTTTTCCTTTTTCTATGTTTTTGTTGGTGAATTTTTTGTTGGTGATTATGAACAACACATGTCAAACATGTTTCCCCACCAATATTCTCACCAACTGCATGGAAAATCCAAAATAAAGGGGGGAATTTTTTTTTTTTGTGAGTAAATGCCTAAGTGAAGAGTGAATTTGTGTTGCCACATCAAATGTTTTCAAATTACGTTTCCAGTTTCCATTTGTGCAAAATCCCTACCTAGCTCTGCAAAGTTTTAATATACAATGCAAATATTAACCTTGTCATTTGATGGTAAATTTATGGCTTTGGCTAGACAGTGAATTACTCTGACGTTTTTGTATTGTATACAGGTAGAGCTCTGTATAATGACCGTATTGTTGAAAGACTGACATATGAGACTGGAGCATTTTTAGGAAATCGTGATGTTTTACTTGGCTTCCTGGTGATGGGTGAGATCCTGGTGGGCTCTCTTATACATCTGTGACCATGGACCACAAAATGGGTTCACATTATTGGCTTGATCATAATCTTCAGTTAATAAATACAATATTAAGGTTCAGTGTTATGCTATATTTATAGAAATAATATGAAATCAAGTAACTGGATTGGTGGGAGATGCACTATATAAATGCAACTCTAAAAATCTGAGGAAGTGGACTGACAATTTGGTGCTGTATATATGGTGCCTTATCAACTTTTGTGCATTTGTGTTGATGTGTTGATAGAAAAGTGGCAGTGGCAGCAGCAGCACTTCAAGCCATGGGGTCACTGTGGCAGGTTAGTGGTTGTAGAGCACAAAGGTAATGAGCACTAATTGGTCGTAATGTTTGACAGGCGTATTGAAGTATTTCCTAGATTGATACTACACATAGGAAATTTGCAGGTATCTAGATGGAAGGATTAGTATTGGTTTTCAATTGATTTGTCTAGGGTGGTAGCTTCAAGTAATATCTGGCCAGGTTCAAATTCTTCCACAAATAGAATTTTAAATGTTTGATTTAAACAAAATTTTATAACAAACATTTGTTAATTTATTCTTAAAACATATTTCTGTAAATTATTTTTGTTTTAATGTAATAAATTACTTACTTAAAACTATGGTTCCCCTTATCCATTAATATTTGGTTAATATTGTTTATTTTGTACATTTGGATGGATAGTTTGAAAGTTAGTGAGATGGTGGTATGAGGCAATTAGGTCATTGTAGGGGTTATTGCACTCTAGCCATATTAAGCCATTGTTGGTGTAATGTTGGGCTGTCAGGTAGTGATAATAGTACTCTGGTAGAGTATCAGGTCATGGAGTGGGTAGTACTGAGTTGTCTGGTCATTGTATTGGTATTATTGGGCTGTAGGGTTATGAATTAAATAGTATTGGGCTGTTTGTTTACAATGTTAATGATTTAGGTGCTTTACTATAGTACAGTACTGTATATTTAATTTTGGTTCATATCTCATGTTATGGGCAGGGCATTACTGGGCAGTAGCATTGAGAATTAAATAGTGGAATATTAATTTTTCAATTTAACTGTCCAGGATAAAGGAACCGTCACCTTTGAGGAAAAATGGCCGGCAATGCGACCGACCGTGTTGAAGCTTTTAAGACAGGAGTGTGTGAGCCGTGCCGAGTGGCAGGATCTCTTTTGGGCTGTTCACAAAGTTTGCCTTTGGGATGAGAAGGGTCCTCCAAAGGTTCAGAAGGCTTTACAAGATGATATACTAGACTTCATCACTCATGCTCAGGCAGTATGCAAAGCTACAGTGTTTTGTAAATAATTAAGATAATGTAGTGTTTATTTTTTTACAGTGGTAATTTTGAAAAAAGTATGTTTCAGTTGCATGTTATTAAATTATTTAGTATAATTTTAATGATAATATTGAAACAGTTAATCTGCATACTCTTGTTGTTATGAGTCATACATGGCAAGGCATATTAGCTGGGAACATTCTGATTAACAATGATGTTTTGGTGTTGGATAGCGTGTGCTGGACCAGCACGAGGACCAGGCACTTTTGAAGGCATATATCAGTGAATGGCGGAAATTCTTCCAACAATGCAACTACCTTCCGCTGCCTTTCAACCAGCTGGAGTCCGCTCTGGCAGGCAAGACAACTACCTCAGTCTCCAAGAAGGTTCAGAATGATGACTCAATAGTTAGAAAGGTGGGTTCTAGGAGCACCTGTCATGCATTTGCTTGTCACCATTCTTTGAGAATCTGTCTTGTGTTATCCCCAAATTAATAAAAAAAATTGTTTAAATTTTATCATTTAATATGGAAGCTATCCATCATAATTCAACATTCATGGTGTCCTGATCAAGTGGATAGCCCCTAAGTTTTTCTGAAACTGTCACTAGTGCCATATACTGTGAGTGGTATATCCTGCAGACAGTGGAAGAGTATATACTGTATTTCCAAAAATTATTTTCTCTTCTTATTCAGTATTGTTAAACTGCAGTCTCTGATGACAGGAAACTAAAATAAAATATTGGATGTGACATACTTTAGCCATGAAGGATGTGAGAAGTTGTGGGCAAATTATGGGCGCTGAGTGAAGAAGCGCTCATACTTGACCCTACTTGACAACTGCCACCCCCTGGGGGCGGCAGTTGCTGCGAATATAAATTTTCACAATTATTTTGATGTTTCTCATTCATTTCTTCTCTTTTTTGCTGTACTATTATTCAAAAGTGTGTAATTTGTGGAATTTATATACTGTAGTTTAATGTGTGGAACATCTCTGTTTTTCAAAATTATGGGGCTCATGTATGTGACATGTATATTATATTCTACGATTAATCAGACAGTGTTTTTGCTGTTATTACACTATATACACACATTGTACATACCTATCTACATGTTTGTGCACCATAATGAACCACAAAGATCATGTGTTGATAGAGTATATACACAGAACAAGAATCCAAGGTCAGCCTAGCGACCGAGAGCCGAGTGTGGCAGGGGCTGCCCCAAATAAGGGTACATTTTAACATAATTATTTCAGTGTCTGTGAATGGTTTATATCTAGTGTTTTGCATTAATATTTTTCAATAGTGTGTAATATATGGAATGTATATAGTTAAATGTGTGGAACTTCACTATTCTTAAAAATATGGAGCTCATATATGGTGACACACACATTATATTCTTGGATCAACCAGTGTTCCTGTTGTTATTACACTATATATGCTTGTTATATATGACCAGGGGCATTAGGGTGAAAGAAACTCTGTCCATTTGTTTCCACCTCCACCTGGGATCGAACCCGGAACCTCAGGACTACGAATCCTGAGTGCTGTCCATTCAGCTGTCAGGCCCCTTATAACACTAACTCAAAATAATTTCAGTTACCTATTTTATTCATCATTACTAAGTGGTGCTTTGAAACCCCCCCCCTCCCCACCCCCTAGCTGCACAGAGGTGCTGTGCAAGGCTCCTGCATGCACTAGCCATGGTTGCTCTCTTGGTACTAAGGCTCTCATAGCCAGCATGGATGCTGACAATTTTTTTCCAAGATGGCATCTGTTTACAGGAGTCCTGTGACACAGAAAGCGAGCCCTGTGTACCCACGGGGGTTTTGAATCGTTCCCTATACTGTACCTACAAACGCCTCATGGCGCTCTGCGCATCATCAATCTAGTTCCACAAGGCGCTCTGCGCAGTACAGTGGTTAAGAAAGAAAATGCTATAACCTCTCTTGCGCAGAATATTTAGGGCCAGAAGAAAACAGTTTCAGAAGGTGTAACAGAGGGAATACATGGTATTAGAACCAGCAAAGCAAACCATACACATGCCAGAATCATAGTAGCTACTAGTACACACAAAGCTATAAATATATGCAATGTGACACCACTGCAACAACCAGTACAGGGCAGGACAGGGAGTCAATATGCCCTTGCATAACCGACCTCCCTGAAACAACCCCCTTCTTTCCTTCTTTACCCCTGTCAAAATACATCAAATAGGATAACCTGCTTTATCTTTTCCAACATACAGGGACTAAAAATAAAAAAAAACTGGCCTCCTCACAGAGGCAAATACAGTATTTGGAGCTTTCACAGAAACCCATGCAGGGAAAGTCATGGGCAATGAGATCTGGATACCAAAATACTGTATAATCTGTATAGATGTGATAATGTAAATAGGTTTCATGAAAAAGTAGAGTTGTATATTAGATATATATGTATATTAGCCATATATGCTGCTTGGAGCTCCTTAACTCTACAAATGAGATGGTAGAAGTACTGGTAATAAAAATAGAGACAATTTACTAAATTATTATTCAAATATACAAACTGCTAGATGCAACATTTGGGAATTCACAGAATAAATTAATAAAATAGAGAACAGCCTCGATAATCTGGCAAACCCAATACCAGATATTATCTTTAGCAGCTTTTGTTTTGGTCTTACACACTTGTGTAAATCAACAGATGCCATCTTATAGGTGTTTATATTTATCATATTTTGCATGCTGAAATATTTTATGTCAGGAAGCAGCAGGTGTATGTATGCAGCTGTCAATCAATTTTATAGTTTAAAATTTGTACTGATGTATTTTAAATATTTTGCAGTTAATGCTGGATAGTTGGAATGCAAGCATTTTCAGCAACATTAAGCAGCGTTTGCAGGACTCGGCTATGAAATTAGTTCATGCTGAAAGAAATGGAGAAGCATTTGACTCGCAGTTAGTCATTGGTGTCAGAGAATCCTATGTTAATCTTTGTTCAAATTCTGGTGATAAATTACAAATTTATAGAGAAAATTTTGAAAAGGTGAGCTGTTTATTTACTTTTTCCTATTTAGCTAAATTTGTTATTTTCCCTTCATTTACACTTTTCAAAAAACTGTGGACTACGTAAAAGAATGAACTTATATTGGAATACACGTATTTCCACATTGCTATTGCATTTTTTATACAATAAGTTAAAAGGTTCAACTTTTGAAAGGGATTTCATTTAAAAATTATGGAATTATAACTGAGAATGCAAAATTGTCTATGAAATACTTGACAGTATAATTGTAGTTAAGAGACTTTTTTAAGTTGTTCCAAAGTATGAAAGTTATTATCTTTCAATGGATTTTGAATCTTCTTGGATTAGAGTGACTCATTCATAATTTGTAAACCAGTTACAAGTCTTCATTGATTTGAGTTTGGGAGATTTTTCTACCAGAAGAGCTGAAGTTAAGTGAACATGAAGAGCTAATGGAATGGTGAAAAGTATACTAGCACTGTCTTGCTCACATGAAGGTCACTATTCCTTATTAAAATCAATCAATACAAAGGAAATCTGTACATCTGATTAGTTACCCTACCCTCATATAAGCCTGAGTCATTGGCATCCCACTGCAAAATTGCATCACTTTCTTTCATCGGCACCACTTCCATGGCTCTGTTTATAAGAAATAGATGAATTTCGAATCTGGCTCCCAGGTCGAGCTTGGGGAGTAAAAGAACTCCCGAAACCTTCTCCAGGTATGCTCCAGGTATGAATGATGAGAGTAAGGTAAACATGGACAAAATAATGAAGGAATTGTAATGTGAAACAACAGACTTAGTGTTACAGTATGTATGTATGTTGAAAAAATCACTCATAAAATATACTTTTTTTTCATTCCATTTTTGTATAAAAAAGTAAGCAAATTTACCAATTTGCAGTTTAAATTTATTTGATAATTGCTGTCTCATCCCACAGGCGTATATAGAAGCAACTAAAGCATTTTACCGGGTCAAAGCACCGCAGTACCTAGAGGCCAATGGTGTACAAAACTACATGAAATATGCAGAACTCAAGTTGAGAGAAGAAGAACAACGTGGAGAGAAGTACTTAGAATCATTTAGTGGATCATTACAGAATGTAAGTTGTCCCATGCTTTTAATGTTAATGAATTTTTATATTTGTTTAATCCTCTCAACTTGTGCTTGGGAAAACAATTGTAAGGCCTGACAGTATCTTACTTTGAGGTTACCTTCAGATGGTTTCAAGGATCAGTGTCCTTGCAGCTCAGTCTCTTACCAGACCTCCTGGTTGGTGGTCTGGTCAACCAGGCTGGTCAGTACCACAGCTCGCAGCTTGTTGAATGAATTGCAGACTGTTGATCAGGTATCCTTTGGAGGTGTTTATCAAGTTCTCATTTGAATACCATGAGAGGTTGGCCAGTTATGGCCATTATGTTTAAAGGGAGAGTATGCAATAACACGTTAAATATCCTTGCAGCTTAACAGGGGGAAAGTTCATGAAAGGAATTAGATGACTACAGACGTTGCTGGAAATCGTAATTTTCTCAAATTACAGGGAAATATGAGTATGAGTATGATGATATTGAACTGTAGGTATGATAGTTGAATGTGTGTGAGGTGATAGTAAAATATGGGTATAATCACGGTTAAATGTAGGTATAATGACAGTTAAATATGGGAATGGTGATTTAAGTGTGGATACTATAGTTAAGTAAGGGTGTGACAGTATACAGTTTGAAAATGACTATAAACTGATAAAATAAAATTAATGAGGGTGATAAATTCCAAACAAGGAAATTGAATGTCAAGAGGTATAAACAGAGAAAAGAGCATTCAAAAAAGAAATACTGCATCTTAATTTAGTAAGATAAAAAATAACTATTCTTGACTGGCTTCACTGTGGGGCATTTTTGTTTACCCGACTAAAATTGATTTTACTTCCATAAGATCAATCTCTTATCTCAATCAATATAATCAATAAGATAGTTATCCAGATATTTGTTATGGTCTGTAAGCGTACTACGGTTCCAGTAAGTCTACTTGTAACCTGGTGACTGAACCTTTGTCTTAAAAAGAGATTATTCTCAAGTTATCACATTATTGTATTATAAATCATGGGTTTAAAATATAAACAGTGTATGCTGAAAACGTTTTTTTTCAAATGGTCTGAAAAATTTGGTTTTCTGTAAATGAAATTCAAGGGTACACTTATATTGTTTTTGTATTCCATATTTCACATTTTGGGCAGTATTATACAGAATTAATGTAGCCAAATGTAATGAAACCTAAACTAACCAAACTTTAACCTGAAGTAACCTTTACCTAACCATGGATAGAGAGCAGATAATAGCACTGATTATGTAGTCATTCTCAATCCATTACCATAGGTGGATTTCTCCCTGAAGAAAGGTTGTGCACTTGATACATATACTGTATTGCTGTTTACCTTTGTTCATTGATGTCTGGTAGCAGTTTGCTTGGTGGTAAACATCGTTGTACTCTACACTGTATAGTACTTTACTGTCGGTGTGTAACTAATTGAGTACTGTACAGGTATAGTCCTTGAAAGCTTATTTTAGCTTTGAATTATTCTCCAAAAGCATTGCATATTATGTATGACTTATTTAATACTTCATTGCCAAAGTATTTGAAAATTATCTAATCTCAAATTAGTTAATGCTGTATCTGTTTAATGAATAATTATTTGACATATTTTACTGACATTTTAAACTCTTTCTCAATTTATTGTTCCTTATTCAAGGTTACAAACTAAGAAAAGAATATGCTTGGTAAAGAAAGAACATTGTTTTCAGCAGGAATACATATAAAGTGAAGGATATTGAAGAAAAAGAAATAAGAAATGGCATAAGTAGAAATGAAATAGAATGTTAAAGAATATGAGAGCAGATTACAAGGAACCGTCAGTTTGGGAGAGGATAACTGCATCGCCTCGGGTGACTGCTGCTAACCAGTCTACTGGTGGACTTTGGCATGGTATAGATATATTCCTGAAAAAATCCGTACAAATAAAAAGTACAGAAACCCGATTTAAATCAGACTGCAATGAATGTCAAATATTTTTTTATGATTTTGAACACAAATGACTGGAGTTCATATTTTTTTTTAGGTAGTGTTACATTACATAAATATGCAGTTGTAGCTGTTGGCAAATTTTTGATTGTAAGGGTGGGATATAAGCCAAAGATAAAATAATAAGATGACGACTTGCATAAACACAAAAAACGACATCTCGTATTAGTGAGGATTTTCCACATACTATGTAACATTTGATCTCATGTTTTTTTAACTTTTATGTGTTTCAGTTAAACGAATGTTGTGTTGAAGTGTTAGTTACGACCTTCCGTGATACCATCTTGGCCGAGTGTTCGCAGATGATCAAGAACAATGAGACAGACAGTTAGTATCTTCAAGATATGTGTGTGTGTGATATTTAGCTCTAAAATGCTCTTGGATGGCTAGAATGGCTAGCTCAGAGCAAAGTTCATGGTAGTAGACTTGTAGTCAAGTGAGAGATCTCTTAGATTGTTCCCAAGAGTCTTATTTTATTTCAGCAAATAAGGAATTTTCTTGGGTTACAATGACATTACAGGCTGTTTTCATAATTTGCAAACCAATTACAAGTTTACCTTAATTTGTTTGGATGAGATCTTTCTACCACAAGAGCTCATCCTGGATGGACAGTAAGAGCCAGAGAAAAAATTATAAAAAGTATAATAGAGATAAAATACTCTCATGTATTTACCATATACAGTATCTTGGCAGATAAGACAACAATTGACTCATCAAAAAAAAAAAACTCCAAAACAAGGGGTCATCTAATAAAAATAGGAGCATTAAAATACCACTAACCTCAAAATCCGATACAGTCTTTCGTGAAGATGAGTCATCGAAGGTTGCTGGGGTCTTCAGTCTTGAAAACAGCTGTTGTAATGTACAAAGATTTTATTTTGCACTTAAATCCATAACCAATGTGATGTTAAACTAATACTGTAAAAGCATTGTAAAATAAATAAAAGCATCGGAGGCATTTAAAATCCTTGATAATCAATAGCTTCATAGTCTGAGGTGAAGAACTCGCCAAGCACATCTTGAGTCTCACTTTACACTGTTGTCATAGGGTCCCAGTCTGAATCCGGTGAGTCAGTTTTGGTTTTGTCGTCAGTGTCCCACAATAAATCGTCCTCAGTGCCATCTACTGCATTAGTTATACTGCATTTTTTTAAAGATTTTATTACAGTCACTACTTTCACTTTATTCCATGAATTAATTACAAACTCTCACAGTACATTATGTGATGGAGCTCTCGTACATGTTTTGCTCATGTTTCCGATATTTGACAATAGGAACTGGTATGTACTGTATTGTACTGTATCACCATCTCAGTTGTTTGGTGCTCGCCAATCTAAACTCAACCACAGATGGTTATGGTATTTTGAGGTCATTTCTTATATCACTGATTTGACCTAAAACCATGAAACTCGGAATGAAATTTGGCTGTTATCTTATCTGAAAGTTGCCTTATCTGCCGAGATATACAGTAATAAATAAAGAACTAAAGTATTTTTTTCCAGATCTATATCTTCAAAGTAAGTATAATACTGTACCCCTTATAGCAGTACGGGACTATAAAAACTATTCAAGTGTAGTTACAGGATGAGAGCTACACCTATGGTGTCCCATATTCCTAGTTCTTTTTGTTATATGGTGCTTTAAAACTGCTGATGGTTTTGCATCCATTGCTTTCTCACTTAACTTGTTCCACCATTTAGAAGTCTGTTCTACAAGAGAACTTCCTTACCAGGTATATTTTTGGACACCTTTATTTCTTTAGCTTGAATCTGTGACCCCCTTATTCTTGACATTTCAAGTTTAAAAAATTCTTCCATGCTTATTGTGTTGAGGAATAATCTTACCAAAGCATAGGAATAATGAAGCTCACCTTGTACTAAGTTCCTTTCAAAAGTCAGTATTAAGACTAGTTTACTGAAAATCTCATTCCTCACGAACTCGCTTTGGAACTGTTTGTTTAGTATCTCGCACATTTCCTTTTCAGTATCCGTGAGCCTGTTTCCCATTTGTAATTTTAGGATTTTGTCTTTCACTTGGGTTAATGCCATTTAGCTATTATTGGAGAACAATTTTTGCAGTTTTATAGAGTACATGGCAATGATTGATAGTAATCTGGAGTTTAGAGGCAAAAGAATTTTGCAGTACTGGTATGTGTTGACTAAAATGGACAATTTCTTAACTTCATTCACAGAATTGCAACTTATGTTCAAATTGATGGACCGTGTGCCAGATGGAATACAGCCCATGCTGGATGCACTAGAAGAGCATATTGTCTCGGCTGGCCTAGCAGACATGGTGGCTGCTGCTGACACTATAACTCAAGTGAGCTTTATATTTTATTTGTCTTCATATCTTGGCTACCTTCTTAACCCTCAGAGCTCCTTTTCTTTATCTATCTATCTCTATCTTGCATGTCTTGTTCTTACATGGATCATCAATTTCATCTTTATCTTGGATGTATGACTGACATGAAGTAACACTTCGTTTAAAATGGTGACTTTATTTATAATTGCCCTGACATCTTGATTGCTTAAAAGTGACTAAAATCACCTGAATGTGCATTGCTTGATGTGATGGGAGCCGGTCGGACGAGCGGACAGCACGCTGGACTTGTGATACTGTGGTCCTGGGTTCGATCCCAGGCGCCGGCGAGAAACAATGGGCAGAGTTTCTTTCACCCTATGCCCCTGTTACCTAGCAGTAAAATAGGTACCTGGGTGTTAGTCAGCTGTCACGGGCTGCTTCCTGGGGGTGGAGGCCTGGTCGAGGACCGGGCCGCGGGGACACTAAAGCCCCGAAATCATCTCAAGATCTCAAGAAGATGGTGTGGCACTGCATTAAGGAAGCAGCTGCCACTTAATGACATTGTGAGGAGTGGGTGTAAAGAATGAAGGTTGCCTTAGTAAATATATGTGAGAGAGAATTTAAGGAAAGAATCATAAAAGAGAAAGATATAGAAGGAAAACCAATTTAATTTGCAAAAGGTAGGAATGGAAAGAGTCATCATTCGGTGATGGAATTTCTTCTACTTGTGCAGCAATGATCCCATGGGCAAGCAATGCCAAATTTGTGTATTTAATATGCTATATTTGTGATAGAAAGATACTGTAAATACAAGCAAAGAATATAGCAACAACAACAATGTATTTTAGTTCATTACTAGCAAGTACCATAGAAGCAGATTTATAAACTAACTAGTTTATTTTCAAAATAAAATATATGAATTTCTTAAAAGAATACAAGATAAGTTAGTTGTGTAGAAAAACATCAAGAGAATAGATGTTAAAAGTAGATGATCTTTTGCTCCACGGGCTTTATCAAATCTCACCGACACAAGCACACACAACTAATACTTATAAAGGGGGAAACTGAGGAAGGGTGAGGTTAGTGAGGTGAAATTGAGAGATTATGTATTATCATTTACATTTATGAAATATTCTTTTAACAAGAGGGGAGGCAATGTAGAATTTTTCCTTCAATCTGTGTGATAGTGTTGTTGTTTATTATAACTGGAGACTCGGTACGATGCCTCCTAATATTGTTTTTTTTCTTTGATGATAAGTTTGGCTAAAGTTGGCCACCCTCATATTCATGATGCTTGCCACTGTGGAGGACAAGGTCGACGAAAGCTTAGTCGAGGATACAAGTCCAGAGTAGATGATAATATTTGTGGCTCAGGGACCATCTGAGGGACTAGCTCAAAAAGAAATGTTTCACTACACTCAACATAATGTTTTTATGCTCATTTTTTGTTTTTATATTCAAGTGACTGACAGCTGTTTTCCCTTATGTATTACATAAACAAATCAGTACATATAATTCATTGGCAAATATTTTGGTTGCTCCTTCAAAAAATTTCCATATTTAAAATTTTTGGATTTGTCCTGGCAAGACTGGATGGAAGGGCTCTCATCCTCAAGATTATTGAGTTCTCAGAGAAAACTAGACATCATAGATATGATGTGTAAATTTACTATATATTCTCTTAATATATTGGTACTCATATTCTACATTGAGGAATATGAGCACCTCAGGTAAATACAAAATAATTTTTGAATGGGTATAGGTACATGTCATATTTTTTTTATAGACAAGTATTATGAAATTGTTGATATATTTTGCAACTTTGATGTATTGTGCAAAATAATACATAAAATAAAGATTAAAGCATTAGTACTCTCCTAAGAAAAGAGTTTCATAGAATACAATGTTATTTTAGGGAATGACAACTAAAGGGAAGTGAAGTGACTAGATCTGAGTATGTGCAGTGTTACACATACACCCAGGTAGAAGCAATGCAACATCTTTATTATTATTTAATGTTTTCAGGACTCTGAACAGTATGTAGAAAAACTTCTAGACCTGTTTCAACGATTTAGTAAATTGGTAACGGAAGCATTTAACGAAGATCCACGGTTCCTTACGGCGAGAGACAAGGCCTATAAACAGGTTGTCAATGATACACAAGTCTTCAAATTAGAATTACCAAGTAAAACGGTACGTATGTATGTATGTGTATGTGTTACATGGTGTTTAGCTTGTCAATTTTAAACTATTTGTCTTGGACTAGAATTGGGTGAACAAATCCACAAGGGCCGTGATGAGGATTCGAACCTGCGCCCGAGAGTATCCCAGATGCTGCTTTATCGACTGAGCTATGACATGGAAAAGGAGTTGAAACCGAAGTTCTACTGAACTTACTGGATCCTGCAGCCTCTCCGAGGCACAAACCAGGGTTTTAAACAACTCACCCCATGCACTCGAGCTATGTCAATAGGCCGTTCTCCCTCTTCGCCCTTACTTCATTACACACAGAAATCACAATTGTGTGATGCATCAAAAGAACAAATCCACAAGGGGCTGTGACGAGGATTCGAACTTTATGTACACATTTATCATCCTATAAAATAATGTTTATTCACTTACATGCATGTTGATAAGGGATGTAATACACAACATAAGCATGAGAAAATGTCAAAATGTAGTGACGTGTTACTGATTCATTAATGTGTAGTCTTTGAATATTGAATGACATGCTCAGTAGCATATATTTTTCTTAAATATGAAAATCTATTTGAAAATCTATAAGAGATAATGAATATCTCTTTTCTCATTCATACCTTAAATATGAATGTCGTGTCTGCTCTGACTATAACTCATTGATTTGGCATTAAGTATTAATCTGGTTTTGTGATGCTTTGAATAATGTTGAAGTTATAATTTCTGTGGTGAGCCCCTATGGCTCCCAGGAGCTATCAGGCTAATGTGTGATACATTAGAATGGGGCATTAGTTTATGGAGTTCAACCTACCGGGGACCATGAGCCAGAACTTGGCCCCCTCTGAGAGGTGAAGGGAGCAATGGCCCTGGAACTCCCCCCCCCCCTCCCCCTGTGGTTGGGGTTTTTCTTTATCGGCCATCGACCAGGGTTTGGCACCCAGAAAGGTAGGCATAGCAAGGCATCTCTTCTCGACCTGTCTTTGACCTGAGTTGAAGAGGATGTGGAGGAATTGAGTGCTGGGCCTTTGTCTGGTGTGCTGTCCTTGGCTGTTGAAGCTGTTTGTGTCTATCCTGAAGGAGGAGGTGTCTCTGTTCTTTGCTTCTTGCCTTGTGTGCCATCAGGCTGCGCTTGCTCTCTCTTTGGAATCTGCTTGGACCGTTGCTCTTAAGTTTTCGTCGTCGTTTTGTCTGTTGCTGTTCCAGGGTTCGGTTCTCCCAGGTCTTCCGCAGGGTTAAGTCTAGCCAGCCTGCAGTCTATCCTCATGCCCATGACGTTAGGAAGTTTGCTGCATTGGCTGTCATGTTTGGCAATATGTCCTGGGCTGATATTTGGGCACAGGGATTTTGGAGGTTGAACAGGGTCCTGGCCGCCCATTATTTGGTTAATGTTCCTGCTCCTGGGTGTTCCTGTTTTGCTTTCAGTCGCAGGTTGCAGCCAGTTGTCTTGACTTCACATTGAGGAGTATGTGGCGGCCGCTTCCCGGGTAAGTCCCTCTTTTCCTTTTCATTGGTCATGTAGCTCCAGGGAGCCATAGGGGTTTCCCACAGAAAACCAGCGTGAATGTAATGAAACGTCATTTTCTGGGTGAGCCCAGAGGCTCCCTGGTAACTCTTCCGTTCTGACTGACTGGAGGGAGGAAAATTAAAGAAATTATGCTAAAATTTCTTATTTCTGATCTTTTTATTTCCGTTAAGGTTTTTACACTTTTCCAAAGTACTGTTGAGTCTGGAATGCAGTATAAGAGGACAAGTGCTATTTGTAATACTGTATCAAATATTTGTAATCCTTTTCCCCCGTTACTCTTGTAGTATCCCTAGGCCGATGCCTCCCTGACTCTTGAGATTGGCAAATTGGGTATTGGTGATGTCATTGTTAAATATATTAATACTGTTCATTTTCATGGTAGATAACACTTAATTTTTCAGTGCATTTTTTAAGATGTAAATTGTATATTACATGTTAAAAATGCAGTTGTATTGCCCAATCATGCTGTATAGTTTGGTAGAAGTTCTGAATAGTTAATGATAGTACTGTACTTGTTAGCATCACACATGACATTATAGGCATCAGTAATGATAAAGTTATAGTAACTATGCAGATGATACAACACTTTAAGTCTATTACAGGTTGCTTGAATATCACCTCACTGCATATCACTTACCCTAAGTGATCCATCTGATAAAGTACTGTACAGTAGTGACGCATTTCTGAAGCTGCACATTTCCCCACAGAAAGGAATTGGCAACAAGACCCAGCCTGAATCCAAGTGTCCAGAGCTACTGGCGAACTACTGTGATATGCTGCTCAGAAAGACTCCGCTCAGCAAAAAGCTCACCGCAGATGAGATTGAGAGCAAGTTAAAAGATGTGGTATGTATAGTAAAGTGTTTAGTAAGTGTTTTATAGTAATGCTCTTCAAAAAAAAAAATATTCAGGGAAAATTAAACGGCACTAATTCGGGAAATTTAAATCAGGTGGCAGCACTAAATTAAATGCTGTATAGTGATGCTGCCAGGTGATTGTAATTTCTACAAATAACTTATTATTTTTTTAACCTTATCAAATAACATAATAGGAAATACAGAGGACCACTTGTTTTGAGAATCCCTCATGGATGAGACCCGTCATTTACCGTGTGAGTTCATAAACGAGAAAGATGGGAACAAAAGTAAACGAGAAATTTAGAAAGAAATCTAGGGTTGGGTTGACTGAAGTAGAGATTAATGGTGACAAGGTAACATCAGATGTTGATGCATTTTATTCTATAGTTGCTGGTGCTAAAGTATGTGAGCAACAAGGATGTCTTCATGCGGTACCATAAGGCTCATCTTACTCGTCGCCTCATTCTGGACACCTCTGCAGACTCGGAGAAGGAGGAAAATATGGTGGAATGGTAAGTACAATGAATATACAGTACTGTTAGTGGATGGGTTGTTGAGTGGTAGCAAGTAGCAATCTAGTTGACTTTTCTTCGTCCATGGATGTAATACAGTGGAGAATAAGTAATGGTAATATCTTCTCAGAGACAAAATAATATAGGATAAAAACACACACTTGTCTATTTGAAATTTCTGTAAAGAATTATGCCAAGTCTTTTGCACTCTCCTGAGTGCTTTGTCAAGGTCTGAGTATGGGGTTAGGATGAGACTTACATCTCAATGACTGAACATCTCAGCTACCCGTTGAGTAAGTCTCATCCTAACCACATACTCAGACCTTGACAAAGCACTCAGGAGAGTGCGAAAGACTTGGTGTAATTCGTTACATAAATGTCACAAATACATAAGTGTGGGTTTTTAACCATACGGTGGAGAACATCATGGCCATACCCTCTCTTCCATTGATGGTTCTTTTCAATTAGTATAATTTAGGTACGGTTAAAAATGGAAGATGATTGGAGGGAAGTAGAGAAGATGCTACAGTAGAAGCATTTAGGTCACTTGGAACAACTGGTATATGTACCTGGAAATTAGATAAACTATTAAGGTTGTACTATTTCTTACACACTATAGGCTACGAGAGGTTGGCATGCCTGCAGACTATGTCAACAAGCTGGCAAGAATGTTTCAAGATATCAAAGTATCAGAAGATCTCAATCAACAGTTCAAGGAGACTATTAGAACGACTACCAAGTCTAGTGTAGCAGGTAAGAGCTTTTGCAGCTACTGAATTTTGGTAAACTTAAGTATTTTTGTAAGTCACACTCCCTGGAAGTGTTTCAGTGGTAACACATGCTTATGCTTTTGTGTATGTTCCATATTTTTAATTACTGCTTTTCTGAGAGGAGCCCCTCCGGTTCCCTCGAGCTATCGAACTGATATGCGATATATTAGTCTTAGGCATCAGTCAATTGGAGTTCAGCCTACCGGGGACCATGAGCCAGTACTTGGCCCCCTCCCCTCAGAGAGGCAAAGGGAGCAATGGCCTATGGAAATCCCCTTGTACTTGGGGGTATTCCGTGTCTGCCATCGACTGGTGTTAGCACCCAGAAAAGTAGGCATAACAAAACAGACCTAACATGGTAAGAAAATTGAAACCGGAGACCGAACAGAGAGGTAGAACTTCCCCAACCTAAAAGAAGCAAACGTCACACCCCACCACCACTCCTCTTGTCTGCGCAGTCCTTACCTTTCCGAGACGGGGAATGAGGTAGCCCTGGACCCCCCACACCTTTGCCTCTCATGAGGGGGCCAGGTTCTGGCTTGTGGTCCCCGGTAGACTGAACTCTAATTGACTGATTCCCCCAGACTAATATATCACATATCACTCCGATAGCTTCAGGGAGCCTCCGGGGCTCTCCCAGAAAATGGCGTTTCATTACATTCAACTCTTTTTAGGAGAGTTCCTCCTTTTTGACTAGTACTGTATTTAAACTTTTATATTATTGCTTATTTTGCTAAATTAAGCATTTTAAAAATAGTTATCATTCTCTTATTAATGTCAGTATTAAAACTGTATACTCTTTTACTGGACCTCATCATTGCATGCTGAGATCTGACAACCTGTTAATATTAATTAGTATTTAAAGATGTCTTCTCACTACTTGATTCTTAATATTATTAGATTTACTATGGAAAGAAAAATTGCTGGAATTATCCCTTGAAAGCTGTGGAAAGCTAACAGAAAGGACCTATTAATGGAATGGTACTGGAATGCCCACAGTGGATGTTTACAAGATATTAAATCCTAACTCAACTGAATTTTACAAGTAAAGTTTAATTGCTAAAATATTTTAACATTTTGATGTTAAGACAGTGACAGCAATGACAGCCCCTTTCAAAGCTGCTTAGGTCACTAAGCACCAAAATCACTTCAAGGTAACCTCAAGGTAAGATGTGAGATGTGCTTTATTGTATAGGAAATCTAACACACATTGTGCATATACAGTTATGCCAGGTTTTGCTATTTATTTTTGCAGATAATTTGAATATAAAAATATTAAATGCGGGAGCATGGGCAAGAGGAAGTGATCGAGTAGCAGTAAGCTTACCCATGGAGCTGGAGGACTTCATCCCTGAGGTTGAAGACTTCTACCGCAAGAAGCACTCGGGTCGCAAACTTCAATGGCATCATCACATGTCCAATGGCACAGTAAGTGTTCACTTCCCAAGGGTTTTCTTAAAAGTTTGTAACTACAATATTTAGGCACTCGTCTGCATTCAATTTAGTATTTTTCTTGTATATTACAGTAGTTCTGGCAAACACCGGTCCATAGTATTAATGTTTGTTGAGTACAGGTGCACTGGTCAATAACTCTTGTTGAAAAAATATATGTTGGAGTGATGTTGCTCTGAATGTGAATAGTTTTGTACAAATACTGTTGCACTGTTCTACCAGCTTGGGGCTGGATGTGGTTGCACGTGTCTCATTATTTGGAGATAGAGATGTATCTTCCCAACCATGAAAAATACATGTTCACTAAATAATGTAAACTAAAGACATCACAACATTGTACGCAATGAATGAAAGTGCATTACAATATACCGGTACTAACCAAGGGTATAGATGTTCCTTTTCATATGAACTTGGAATGAAGCCTAGATGAGCAAGGTGGTGGTAATTGAGGGAGGAGGTGGAAGTTGAGGCTTGAAGCAGAGATGGTATGTGTCCAGCATTACATGAGGGTGGAACACCAGGCTCTTCTATTAAAGCTCCCAGAGCAGTTTTCTCAAAAGTTTCTAAGTGTTAATTGTGCAAATTTCTCTTAATTCTTGAAAAACTCTATAAAATCTCAATGTATTCTGAGTACTGAGGTTGTAATTTTTCTCTGTAATCTTAATAATTGCTTCAAAATACTGTACAGTACTTGTTTATCTCTTCTGTGCATTATTTTGGAGTATAGATCACTTCCTTTGATATTACTCATTTTGAATGACATGTCTTCCTTTTGTTGCATTCAGTGCCAGTGACCTTGATGTTGTGGCATTAGTGAAGTCTCTGTTAATCAATCGGTCAATCATCTGCAAAGGAGTCGGTCGGCCGAGCGGACAGCACGCTAGACTTGTGATCCTGTGGTCCTGGGTTCGATCCCAGGCGCCGGCGAGAAACAATGGGCAGAGTTTCTTTCACCCTATGCCCCTGTTACCTACCTAGCAGTAAAATAGGTACCTGGGTGTTAGTCAGCTGTCACGGGCTGTTTCCTGGGGGTGGAGGCCTGGTCAAGGACCGGGCCGCGGGGACACTAAAGCCCCGAAATCATCTCAAGATAACCTCCTCTGAGTCCTGGGAATTATTGTGTGTTTGGTCACCATATCAATACAGTAATATCATCATCAGCTTAGTGCATTAGGGATATAATTTTCTTACTCGATATTGTCTGTAATCAAATATTTTCCTTGTTCTTGCAATGTTATTTCCTTAAATAAGACAAGGAGTTTTGATACTAATTTCTATATTTTACTGATTTTCTTTCACAAAAACCCTGAAAGTCAGCAAGGAGAGAAACCAGCTTTGGGCCAAATATTGTTCCAGCCATGCTTGAAGGTTGATTGATCATTTCCCCATGCATATGCAATATTCATAGGGTTGACTTTTTATTTGAGGTTTTCATGCATTTCTTTATGTTGACCTTCTTCATATAGATATCTGGCAAGCTCATTTCTTTAGTGGAGTTCAAGGTTAAAATTCATTCTTTATCCATGAGTTAGACTAAGGAAACTGTGTAGAGTGATAAGAATGTAGTAACCCTACTGCCCTTAACTACTGGTAGCTCATCTTCATGTGAATGTGATGAGCAGTTACCAAGAAATTAGACCATTTTGCTGTTCTCAGTCAAGCCAGCACCATTAACGTAGTTCTTCCTATGGTTCAAATAAGCTCTTAAGTAATACGCGCTAAGCTCATTTTCTTTTTCTAAGAAGACTTTTTCTAATCATAAGCAGTTTCCTTTTTATGAGTGTCAGTTGCATTGGCACATTAGAGCACAGTGAGCCTCTCTTTACATTGATTTGTACCCTAAAACACCACCACTTTCACCTTTGTGAATGTGTGTTTTGTGATGATGTTCATGAACTATAACTGATAACATTAATCACTTTTTAAACTAGATTGTGGCAGTATTGAATTGGGTTATTATTTCAGTAACTATAGTAATATATTTCCATAGATATGTTGAATTGAACATGTTTTTTTTTTTTTTTTATTCTTGATACTCATCCCTGAACAGATAACATTTTCGAACAACATGGGAAGATTTGACCTGGATGTCACAACGTTCCAAATGGCTGTTATGTTCGCATGGAATCAACGGACACATGACAAGATTTCTTTTGACAACCTTCGGCTTGCGACCGAGTTGCCAGATCCTGAATTGCGACGGACACTATGGGTAGATTGCCTATTTTGATAATACCTTGATGTCAGTCTCTGCATCCCCTCATTAATAATGAAATATAATATTACACTTTAAATTTCCTTTATGTCATAGAAGGAACAGGAAATAGAGCTAATGGTAATATGGAACTATAGTAGAGTAACATGAATTATGGAAATTATACATAATTTAGTGAGTGGATTGTGTAAAGTCAAGGTCTAAAAAGTTTGAATTATTTTTGTCTTTACTTTTCATACAGTATTAGTAACATGGTATATGTTGAATAAGGAAACAATAAAAATAACATTATATAAAAAGAAACATGAACAACTGAAGTTGTATTAGAAAAAAAGATTTTTGCTGAAGTGTTGAAGAAATTAACCAGTAAAGTAAAGTAAAAAAAATAAATGTTATAGAGTCATAACCAGATACGGGAAAATTAGAATTAAGTAGGATAATATAATGGTTAAATCTTGATAATATTGAAATACTGGTAATATTACACTTTATTATAAAACAATGACCAGTATTGGGAAGGGAATGCTGGAACACAATATTTATTATTCAAATGATTTATTTCACTATTTGTTCCATAATCATTTAGCTAATCTTTCATGGAGGAATAATTGGCTCTGCCTAAGATCTTGATACAGTATAGTATTATAACATTTGAACACAAGACTAGCTAAGGAAACTGTGGAAACCAAATTTTAATGAAAATTTAAGTTTATTTATTTATTTATATATTTTATTTTTTTGCATGGGACAGTTTGATATTGGACTGACAACCTAAGTGTTGTTGGTGTAGTGGGCTATGTAAAAGTCTTAAATTAGGTCCTTATTTTGTATATATTTATTGTATTTATATATTTAATTCTTATTTTTTTATATTTCCTCCCTTCAGTCTTTGGTAGCATTTCCCAAAATGAAGCGTCAAGTTCTCAGTATGTCTGGGGAGGTGACCTCACCAAAAGAATTCACAGAAAACACACTCTTCTGGGTTAACCAGGAATTTGCCCCTATGTGAGTATATCTCCAGCTTTTATCATCACCATTAACATAAAATTTATTCAAGATATATTAGGCACTGTTGTACCTAAACCATTCAATCTTATATAATGATGTCTCACACCGTTCTTTACAAGTTTCACTTCTGTACCTACACTCACCTTTGGTCTCGGGCATTTTATGAGTGAATTTTTACTGTACTTATCTCATTAAGAAAGATGTCAGTTCTCTTGTGCTTAATGGTTAACTAGGAATGATTTGAATTATTTTATGTAGTTTATCCAAGTGATTGCTGATTTTGAAGAGTGTTGTACTATGTACTGATTGTGATCTTGTTCCAATAGTAAAAATGGGAAGCCTCAGAAACGGGGGAAAGTTAACCTCATTGGGCGACTGCAACTTAGTACAGAGAAGAGTAAAGAGGAGGACAACGAGGGCATCGTGCAGTTGAGAATACTTCGCACCCAGGTCAGTACTGTTACCTCCATCTTCACCTGCATTACAAAGGGAAACAAAAAGGTAAAAAAGTTTGAGGGGACATTAATACAGTAATGGGAAAATATATAGGTGTCGAACTTGTGGAAAGGTATTTTCTCAGAAAGCTGGTTTGTTGCTGTGAAAGGTATAGTGATCTACTTTATCTCCTAAGGATCAGCAGAGTCAGGCAGGAATAATTATGGCATAGATACCACAGGGACTATGACAACCCTACAGGATTATTTCAAATCCTTAAGAGCCATTAGAGATATCAATCCAGCCAGAATAACATATACTCGGGTGAATTCCAATGACAACTAATGTGACAGTCATTGGCAGCTTGCTTCTTCTTATCCTAATGACCATTCACAACAAATCCCTTCTTCATGTCAACAAAAGTTGGCAATACCTCTATGACACAGGACCTGCTCACTCCAATGATAACACGGCCTCGTAGCTGAGTGGACAACGCTCAGGGGTCACAGTCCTAAGGGCCCAGGTTCGATTCCCTGCTGAGGTAGAAACAAATGGGCAGAGTTTTTCACCATGATGCAGTAAATGAAGTTCACCTAGCAGTAAATAGGTGCCTGGGAGTTAAACAGCTGGGGATGAGTGTGTGTGTGTGCGTGTGTTTGAGAGAAATATATGTAGTAACCATAATAGAGGAAAAATATATTGGTTAGAAAGGCAGGGTCCAAGAGCTAATAGCTTGATTCTGCAGGCACAAATAGTAAATACAATCCTGGCTTATGGAGGAACATACAATCACAGGAAAACTTAAATGTGCAGCAGGATGGGACAGTGCAAGAGTGGCACAATATTTACAGAAAAAAAATTAATATAAGCTCAGAGCCTGTGTTTTGAGTTAAGGTTGCATAGTGTTTCCAGTTTGGCACCTTCTTTTGATAATTGTCTACTTATGAGTTAAAGCATGAGTTTTGCTGCCCCCCAGAGAGATATGACAGTTGACAAGGATCACTGTACACTTAGGGGTGTGGCATGAACATGTAAAATAAACAATTAAGAGCTGTATAAATGGACTATCCAAGACGTGGTGTTATGAAGATAATCAACAATGAGTCAAGGAAAGATGTGTAGTACAAAAGTGTGTAAAGTGTAAGATTGAGAAGAGTTTATTGAGATGGTTTGGACATATAAAGACAATGGATGATGTATTTGAGTAAATTTGAAGGTAGAAGGAAGGGAGAAAAGTCAAAGATAATGGATGGACACTGTGAGTGTGTAAGGAAGTGAGAGTTGAATGTGAACAGCATTTGAAAAGTGATAAGGGATAAGGCTAGATAAAATTGATTTAATAGTGTAAATATTTGATATTTTTGTAAATGGCATCTCAGACAGAATTTTACACCTTTATATGTGGAGTTGAGTATGATGGTGCTGGGTCTACATGATGATGATGCAGTATGTTTTGTGGAAGATAGAGCAAATGGATGGGGCTATTTGATATATAATTATATTTTTCTTTCCCTATTTGTTCTTTAACTTCTTTTGCACTCATGCCTCTCCACTCAATGAAGTGGAAAAAGAGTAGTGATGATGATGATGATTTTCATAGTATAATGTAAAATGAAGTGTATATGATGTATTAAAAACTGATATGATGTATTAAGTGTTTAATTTGTATATAAATGGCCTTAGTTGAATGAGCTTACATTATAAATGTGCTGTTATGTCAATCACAAATATACTTGTTGATCCACAGGAGGCAATAGTGAAGATACTGAAAATGAGGAAGAGGATCTCTAATGCACAGCTGCAGACAGAGCTGGTGGAGATGCTCAAAAACATGTTCCTACCTAGTAAGAAACTAATTAAGGAGCAGCTTGAATGGCTCATTGAACACAAGTACATGAAACGTGATGATGATAATATCAACATATTCATATACATGGCTTAGCCGGAAAATAATAGTAATAAGAAGCCATATCAGAGGAAAACCGTCTACGAGTGCAACCTCCCGGCACATCTTGCAGCTGTACATATATCCGAGTCTCTTGTGGCCAAGTGGTTGTTGCAATGGCTGCTGCCTGCTTACTGTCTGGTGGCTGTTACTGTATAAATAATAGTTTATTAAGAGTCTTCATCCTTCTTGGCCAGATAGTTAAATATTTGTTTCTTCTATCAAGCAAGCAGCAAGTCGTGGGGTTCGTGAGTATTGTGTGGCTTGTACAGGCATGGGCTGACAGTCGAGACAGTAACACGAGCCAAGTTCAGGAGTGCTGCCGTTTGCTCGACTAGTAACAGATCAACATTTAAAAGGAATACAATGAATATTTACCAAAATATTTTGTTAATGTTTTATTGCCATGAATTTCCCAGTTCAGGCATTCTAAGACCAGATAGCTAAACAACTTTATTTCTGTTTTCCACACAAAAGTATAGGATTTCCAAACCTATCTAACTCAAATATAAGCTTGGAAACGTCCTACTTTAAGATGCTCTGATAGTCAAGATGAGTTAAGTACTTGTTATTCTGCCAGATTAACTGAGCCTTGAAACTGTTAGATATGAGAGATAATATCAGTTCGTGTTATCATGAGATACAGTTTGTTTGAAGAAAAGAGATTTTCCTTGGAGATGCAGGTTTATCAGTCAGTTTTAGTACTTACTACTTTTAATAATTAACTGAATTGTTATATTTATTTAATTATTACAATTCACATGACTTGAAGTCTCTTCGGCTGAGGTTCATGAAGTATGTGAATGAACCAGGGCAAAGGTATGGGACAAAAGCTCAATCAAAATGGCAGCCGACTTCATTGTGATTGCCAGCTCTGCATACACATGACTATTGAGCCCTCACTTGTGCTTGCAGCATTCTGCAGGTCCTCAGGTAGCTCAGAGATTAATACAGTGTGTGGCTAACTTGTGATACAAATACATATATATTCTGTAAATAAAGTAAATCTTAATATTAAAGGTAGTATTTCCGAGCTGGGTTGTATTGTTTTTACTGTGAAGATCCTAGTTGTTGCTTTTTTGTAATTTGCAAAATAATACTTTTTATAGTATCCTTTTTTTGTTTTTTATCAAGGCAATGTGCTGAATTGCTATTGAAACTAAATTATAATGAAAGCCAAAAAAGTGCATGGTGAATGTATTAAATACCTGTATGAAATAACATGACGTATAAGGTATTAAGACCAACTCTCCAGACAGAGAGACTCACTCTACCCTGCCTCACTGTTCAAGAACCCATGTTAATAGGTTTATCTTGTCTCATGCCAGACGTTACAAGTCATTCTTCTCATGAATTTATCATTTTTGTGTATAATGAAGATGGTGTATATAGCAAGTGCAAAATAAAAACGTGCTGGTGGTACAGCGTGCTGTAGCAGTGGCGAGATGGTGATTAATGGTTTGTGGATTACTAGCTTGCATTTATTGCCAGTGTTTGTGTTTCCTGGGCAAGCATTATGATGTAAACACTGGTCTTCATCTAGTGCCTCACGCATGCTTTACAAATTCTTGTTAGATATACAGTATATAAAATATTCATTGATGTTTTAATGCCAAAAGCATTTTTATTTATATTACAAAATTTCATTGATAAATAGATTTAAATTATAATGCATAGTTACATGGATAAATGCTTGTCAAGAAGTTCCATTTTGACTTAATTGTTATTCTTGTATATAATTGACATATAAGAAGTTTAATTATGATATCTTTGTTAATGTAAAAATTTCAATTTACCTGTACAGATGTACCATCCATCAAACATTTCCCAAAGCATTTAAACCTATTTTAAAATTTCTCATGCTTTAAAAATTTGCATTCTGCCAAATTGTTTAAGTGTTTGCCTTGATTAGACAAGCTTCCTAAGACAAAGATGAAAAATGCAAACTAGCCAAGTAGTAGCCATTGTCATATCACCATGAAAATCGCCTTATATGTGTCCTTGGCACACTCATAATGTACATATTATTATGATAAAATATTACTAATCTATAATAATGTCACCTGTCCAGAAAGGCAAAATATTATGAAAATCATAGTAATTTTTACTGGTATGTTATGTGACATGTTGAACAACCAGGATGGGGCAGCATCGTGTGTCCCTGTGTGGTCTCCATACACACCCTTGTTTTGTCTCCTCATTGTGAATTATCATCTTGTATCAAGTTACACTTTGTTGAGGTCACAGATGTAGATTGATCGTGTATGGTATGGTAGAGTAGAAGTGTTATTTTCATTGGAGTGTGACTGAACATGTTTTGTTTTATGCAGAAGTCTTGATATGCTAGTCTTTTTGATGATAATGAACTAATTATACCTCAAGTAGTTTTGATAAGACAATACCTATTTTGAAAGCTGAATGACATTCTTTATTTAGATTTTACTTAGCTGCTCTGGCACTTTTGCATCAGCTTGTGATGAACAATACAGTGCCCAATGCAGTACCCTCGAAACAGACACAACATATGGTACATGGGCTTCTTTTGAATCAAGTCTTATGAAGATCAAATCTCACTTGTTACAGTAAGTAAAACTCAAGATTGTCACTTGTGTGCTTGTCATCCTAAGTTATAGATAAAACTAGTTTCATGTTTAGGTTGGAAATTCTACAATTAATAGAACACTGAATACCATCAGTTACCCACTAAAGTACTAACGTGGAGTTTAGTGAATGCCAGTATTTCAATTATTACTTCTTTTTCTGGGGGGAACCCCTACGGCTCCCCGAAGCTATCCATGGCTGATATGGATACCCCTAACTATTTTGTATCAGTCGATGTGGGGTGGAGTTCTAGGCCTACCGGGGACCACGAGTCAGAACCTGGCCCCCCTCACAGAGGCACAAGGAGCAATGGTCCATAGAAATACGCATGTGATTTGGAGATGGCAGATATAGAATGCTCCAAATCACATGTGCATTTCTATGGGCCATTGCTCCTCATGCCAATGTGAGGGGGGGGGCCAGGTTCTGGCTCGTGGTCCCTGGTAGGCCTAGTACTTCACCCACATCGACTGATGCAAAATAGTTAGGCTATCAGCCATGGATAGCTCCGGGGAACCTCCGGGACTTACCCAGAAAATGACATTTCATTACATTCAACGCTGGTTTTTTGTCCTCGGCTTCATTTGATAGTTAATGTTGTCCGGATTAATATTATAACTACGTGTTTTGCTTTTTCTTTAACTGCCTTTCTGTGCATTTCATCTTCCAAGTCATGTAGAGGACCTGTACTGTCTACTACAAATTCATCCTTTTTTTATTTTTTGTTTAGTTGCTACCCTATAATTTGTTATCTGCAATTATTGGAATGATAGATTGCTGGAATTTATTCCCATGGCAGAACAGAAACATATAGGTACCTTGTTTTTTACCTGATGCCATTGTTCACCTCGCAGTAAATAAGTACCTGGGAGTTAGTCAACTGTTCTTGGTTGTGTCGTGTTGTAAATAGTTGGCCTAAGGGAACCTCGATAAGCCTAATAGGATTCCGGTCCCTGACACTATGAAATCAAAGGTGATCTATTCCCATCACGGTCTTTCTAACCTCACCAAAATAAGAAATGAATTTAGCCTGATTATGCATCAGCCACATGAGGCTAACTCGTGGGCGCTTAATGTACTAGAAACCTGCCCCTTATTGCATTGTTCTGCTAAAGTCATACATATATCTGAATGTTCAGATTTTCAGGATAATCAGAGATTGTGCTTCTCATCTGTATCTTTACAATGTGAGAGGCTAGAGGTATTAAATATGCCAAGGCTAGAAGATAGAAGAAAAAGAGGCAATATGATCACTATAGTACGTTCAAAATAGTAACAGGAATCAACAAAATTGATAAAGAAAAATTCTTGAAACCTGAAACTTCAAGAGCATGGTCATAGACTCCAGCTGTGCAGACAAAGCTGCCAAAAAAGTTCTAAATTCCATTTTTGCAAACAATGATAGATGATTGAAACAAGATAAATGAGAGAGGGTTGTAGAGGCCAAAACAGTCAGTAGTTGCAAAGAACTAGGAAGATGGGACACCATGAGCATAGCTCTCATCTTGTAACTACACTTACGTAATTACTAAATGGCCTGATAAAATTCTTAGTGAATCAGACTCCAACAACATAGATAAACTTATCTTTTTTTTTCCATACTGACATCAACAATAACTACACTTTTGAATCCTCTGTACCTTGTGTAGTGCTATATGTTAATATTGTACTAGCTTGGCACACTTCATAATTACTGTACTTATTTCCATTCACATTCAGTATGAGTGCTGAGGTGTCACAATTCATATTTGTAAATGCGTGCAGAAATAACCCCCTCAAAATTTCTTAATGACAGCAGTTTTAATAACCAAATGTTCCCATTTTTATTATAATTCAAAGGTTAGATTTTTTTACAAGGCTTCTGAAAAACAAGGTGCAGTATAAATAATTAAAAGCACAGCATCTTATTAAAACAAAATTTGGTTTTCATTTGAATTAAAAAACATTTTTAGATTTGCAGACGAAGTCACAATAACGCGACTGAAAAATGTTGACCAAACCACACACTAGAAATTAAAAAGACAACATTTCGGCCCGTCCTGGACCATTATCAAGTCAATTGTGATGAGACGAGGGAGGCAAGGGGGCAGTAAGTAGGCAAGAGAGAGGTGAGGAGATGGAAAACTTAGAGGAAGATAAGAGCAAGGCAAAAGGTATGGAAGGTAAGGGTGTGATACTAGGAATAAGAAAGGGATTGTAAGAGAAAGATAAAAGGAAGGGAAGGCTTAAGTTAGGTCACTTTTGTTAGAAAGTTTAAAACATTTGAGTATACAGTAATCTTAGAAAGGGAAGAGTTGCTTTTGACTTCCCTTTTTCAGATTATACTCAAATGTTCTAAACTTTCTAACAAATGTGACCTAACATAAGCCTACCCTTCCTTTTATCTTTCTTTTTCTTCATCTTGTTTTCTCTTATGATCTCTTTCTTATTCCTATTATTACACCTTACCTTCTGTACCTTTTGCCTTGTTCTTATCTTCCTCTAAGTTTTCCATCTCCTCACCTCTCTCTTGCCTACTTACTGCCCCTTGCCTCCCTCGTCTCATCACAATCGACTTGATAATGGTCCAGGACGGGCCGAAACGTTGTCGTCTTTTTAATTTCTTGTGTGTGGTTTGGTCAACATTTTCAGATTTGTTATTCAGTAAATAAGGAATTACAACAAAAACATTAAATTAAAATTGGTTTGTTATACAGTGGCTAGATTGACTAATTTCCACTGGGATATTTGAACAGCAAATAAACATTATATAAATACTTTATTTAATTGTTTGCAGAAGCTTTCGTCCTTCCTTCGTTTTTTGAACCTCAACTCAGTGAGAAGGAGCCATCTCCACAAGACAGCTTCAGGGAGCCGCAGATGCCTTACCAGAAAGAGGCGTTTCATTACTAGCAATGCTGATTTTTTCTTGATATCTGTTGGCAACCATTACTATACATCCAGTTTGTTTTAATTGAACATTCACATGGTACCCCATACAATATTGTCATTAAGCCATGTTTTTACTGCACGTTTAGGTTATTTGTCTTTAACCGTGCCAAGTAATACATCGTAAGTGAGCCATCGTATTTTTGGCATGACAATGTTTACATTTTTTGTGGGTGGTCCAGAGCAGTACAGTAAACAAAAGTAGGAGTGTAAGGTGCTTGAACACTTAAAATAATAATAAAAAAGGAACATTTTTTGTGCCTAAACATAAGGACCAAGCTGTCCTATGCTATCTTTGAAAATATAAATATAAAATAAATATACTGTATTTGGTTAAATATGACTGCATTGCTGGCATTGTTAAAGTGTAAGCTTTCTATGCTTCTAACTATTTTCAGTGTCAGCATTAAGAAGAGCAATCAAGTTACAGTACTAAAATTCATGAAGAAACTACCGGTTGTAATTATTGAAGGATATATTTTCTACAATTTTTCATTCCACTTGAACATCTTTAGATAAAGAATGAATACATAAGGTGCAATTTTGGGTTAAATGTGGAAGGAATATGTGGGTAATCAAACATACAGTGACGACTTTGCTACCCTGCCCACACACTGATCCAAATCTTGCCGCACATCACTGGATAATGATGACTTCTCTACTGAGGTTTCCCCACCCACTGAGGGTGCCAGAGTCCCCACTAGAAAGCTTACAATATAAGAACAACAACATCAGCAATGTAGTCATATTTAATCAGATATCCTTAAAGGAACACCTGCTGCCCAAAAATACAAATAAATTATATATATAATATATATATATAATAAATAAATAAATATACTGTGTGTGTGTATATATATATATCTATATATATATATATATATATATATATATATATATATATATATATATATATATATATATATGTCGTACCTAGTATCCAGAATGCACTTCTCAGCCTACTATGCAAAGCCCGATTTGCCTAATAAGCCAAGTTTTACTGAATTAATATATTTTTTCTAATTTTTTTCTGATGAAATGATAAAGCTACCCATTTCATTATGTATGAAGTCAATTTTTTTTTTATTGGAGTTAAAATTACCGTAGATATATGACCGAACCTAACCAACCCTACCTAACCTAACCTAACCTATCTTTATAGGTTAGGTTGGGTTAGGTAGCCGAAAAAGTTTAGTTAGGTTAGGTCTGGTAGGTTAGGTAGTCGAAAAACAACTAATTCATGAAAACTTGGCTTATTAGGCAAATCGGGCCTTGCATAGTAGGCTGAGAAGTGCGTTCTGGCTACTAGGTACGACATATATATATATATATATATATATATATATATATATGTCGTACCTAATAGCCAGAACGCACTTCTCAGCCTACTATTCAAGGCCCGATTTGCCTAATAAGCCAAGTTTTCATGAATTAATGTTTTTTCGTCTACCTAACCTACCTAACCTAACCTAACCTAGCTTTTTTTGGCTACCTAACCTAACCTTACCTATAAATATAGGTTAGGTTAGGTTAGGTAGGGTTGGTTAGGTTCGGTCATATATCTACGTTAATTTTAACTCCAATAAAAAAAAATTGACCTCATACATAGAGAAAAGGGTCGCTTTATCATTTCATAAGAAAAACATTATAGTAAATATATTAATTCAGGAAAACTTGGCTTATTAGGCAAATCGGGCCATGAATAGTAGGCTGAGAAGTGAGTTCTGGCTACTAGGTACGACATATATATATATATATATATATATATATATATATATATATATATATATATATATATATATATATATATATATATATATATATATATATATATATATATATGTCGTACCTAGTAGCCAGAACGCACTTCTCAGCCTATTATGCAAGGCCCGATTTGCCTAATACGCCAAGTTTTCATGAAATAATTGTTTTTCGACTACCTAACCTACCTAACCTAACCTAACTTTTTCGGCTACCTAACCGAACCTAACCTATAGGGATAGGTTAGGTTAGGTGAGGTAGGGTTAGTTAGGTTCGGTCATATATCTACGTTAATTTTAATTCCAATAACAAAAAATTGACCTCATACATAATGAAATGGGTAGCTTTATCATTTCATAAGAAAAAAATTAGAGAAAACATATTAATTCAGGAAAACTTGGCTTATTAGGCAAATCGGGCCTTGCATAGTAGGCTCAGAAGTGCGTTCTGGCTACTAGGTACGACATATATATATATATATATATATATATATATATATATATATATATATATATATATATATATATATATATATTATATATATTATATATATTATATATATTATATATATATATATATATATATATATATATATATATATATATATATATAATATATATATATATATATATATATTATATATATTATATATATATATATATATATATATATATATATATATATATATATATATATATAAATAAATAAATAAAATAAATGTGTGTCAAGGGTTGAGCTCTGGCTCCTTGGTCTCTCGCCTCTCAATTGTCAATCAATGTACAGGTTCCCGAGCCTACTCGACTCTATCATATCTACACTTGAAGCTGTGTATGGAGTCAGCCTCCACCACATGACTTCCTAATGTATTCCATTTGTCTACTACTCTGACACTTAAAAAATTCTTCTAACGTCTCTATGGCTCATTTGGGCACTCAATTTCCACCTGTGTTCCCCTAGTGCGTGTGCCCCTTGTGGTAAATACCCTGTATTTATCTACCCTATCAATTCCTCTGAGAATCTTGTATGTGGTGATCATGTCCCCTCTAACTCTTCTGTCTCCCAGTGACGTGAGGTTAAATTCCCGTAGTCTCTCCTCATAGCTCGTACCCCACAGATCAGGTACTAGTCGGGTGGCAAACTTTTGAACCTTTTCCAGTTTAGTCTTATGCTTGACTAGACATGGACTCCATGCTGCAGCCACATACTCCAGGATTGGTCTGACATATGTGGTATACAAAGTTCTGAAAGATTCCTTACACAAGTTTCTAAAGGCCGTTCTTATGTTAGCCAACCTGGCATATGCCACTGATGTTATCCTCTTAATATGAGCTTCAGGGGACAGATCTGGCGTGATATCAACCCCCAGGTCTTTCTCTTAGACTCTTGAAGTATTTCATCATGCAAATGATACCTTGTATCTGGTCTTCTTCTCCCTACACCTATCTTCATTACATTGCATTTGCTTGGGTTAAACTCTGACAACCATTTGTTCGACCATTCCTGCAACTTGTCCAGGTCTTCTTGAAGGCTCAAACTGTCCTCCTCTGTCTTAATCCTTCTCATAATTTTGGTGTCATCAGCAAACATTAAGAGGAATGAGTCTATGCCCTCTGGGAGATCATTTACGTATATCAGAAACAGGAGAGGTCCGAGTACAGAGCCCTGTGGGACTTCACTGGTGACTTCACGCCAATCTGAAGTCCCATCCCTCACTGCAACTCTGCTTCCTATTGCTTAGGTACTCCCTTATCCACTGGAGCGCCCGTGTGTGTGTGTGAAATTTCAATTAGTATAAATGCGGCAGATACAACAGCTAAGATGGGGCTTTAGAGCTGCACACAGAGCAGTGCAGTAAATCCTGCAGGGTTTTTTATGATTATTTGTCCAACAATTTATTACAATATACTGCATG
Organism: Procambarus clarkii; assembly: GCF_040958095.1. NCBI lineage: Eukaryota > Metazoa > Arthropoda > Malacostraca > Decapoda > Cambaridae > Procambarus > Procambarus clarkii. Next base: position 36,490,566 of record NC_091160.1, on the reverse strand, counting down.
TTTAGATTTCCACCTTTAAAGGTACTAAACAATTCACGCTATAATGACAATGTGTGAACCTTTGAGTTACAAGTACCAACAGCTTGGCTGATCAATCACTAGTAAAAGCCTAGCCAGAGTAGAACAATTCTTAAATCCAGCCAAAATTAAACACATGGGTTACCTATGTGCTGGAACAATCCTAGGTCCTTTCTGCTGGGATATCCTAGTCCTAACTACAGGAACATCCTCAGCTTTGTCTTAAAGTGGAAATAGGATTTATGTTGAGAAAATCTTTGCAATAGGATGGGGATTGATCCAGTATCCTGGGTAACTCCAGACTAACCTTAACCCATGGAACATGCTATTTATATGGTGGAGAACCTCATCACCTACACCAGTGTTTGTGGGTTATTTGTGAAATGTTAAATAGCTACTATCTTGGTGCCTTCAGGCTCCTAGTGGATCCCGGGTTAAATAATCAATAGCATATTGTGGTCATAGATTAAGTCTTGGATTACCCAGGATTCAAACTCTATCTTGCTCCAAAGATTTTCTCAGATATATCACATTATTGTGGTTTCCTTGCATATAGGGTTTATTTTGCAAGTAATCATTAAATTGCTGCTAAAATAAATAAACTTTATTTATTAATGAGATAACCCAGCTAACATAACTGGATATTGTACTTAACATGCTAATATCACCTCTGCCCAATACTGTTCAATAAAATGAGTGATATACAGAGACTGTCCTGCTCTCTGGACTTCCATTGTTAATTCTGAGTCCAAACTTCCTCCCTCTCTCTTCACACCTAATTTCCAGGAGGCAACTGCATTGCCAATGAGTTGAGAGTTTACTGCTGTGACAAGTTTGTTGTTTTTGTGGTGTGACAAAGACCTTTTCTCCCACAATATTTTTTTTTAATTAAACATCCTGCAATCATGGCTTCCAAAATTACATGAATATCTCACCTAAGCTTTAACTTGCAGCAAACCTAAGAGAAAGTGTGATGTATTTTGAGGAGGAAGTGAAGGTTAGAAGTAGCATCTGGCATCACTTGGATGATTTTTAAGTCTAAGATAATATCTTGTTATTCTCAAAGGTTGAGCAATACATCAATGTTGAAGAGGAAACTGTGTGCAGGGATAAAGTTTAAAGTGATTGTTTTGTCAAAATGCATCACTACAAGCATCTGTTAGATAAGATGAAACAAAAGATACCCTCCAGTGGCACATTGGCTAACCCAGAAGGCCAAGCATTTCCATAAAGAAATCAACAAGTAAATTGTGAGTAATAATGAATGACAGCTGGTGTGGAAGGTGCAGAAAAATATGTCCAAATCTGAAATAGTGCAGGCGCTGAAACCTAATCTAAGACATCATCCCAAGACCCCATAAGGAGAAACACCTTGACCCTTGGCGAGTACCCTTATTATTTAGTGTACAGAATTATGATGAATTTTCAGACAAATATTTTTTCATGAGCGGGAAGGTATACCCGGTTTTCCAGACAAACCTAGTTTTTCAGATGTGTTCAGTTTCCAAAACATTTGGAAAGCAGGCCTCTGTAAGAAGAAATTTCTATTAGTTGCATTCGTGTTAAAAATATTTATTTTAACGCAAGAGCTGTTGATGAAATTAGTAAAATTAATATATTTTTGCAAAAACCGAATGTCAGGTTTTAGACCAAGGAACCTGTGGGCTCTTCCGCACCAAAAAAAAAAAAAAAAGTATTGCAGCCTCCCATTGTTTCCGGTAACTCCAAACAAGGGTTAGCAATAAGTGACCTAGTCGTGCACACAGTATCAGCCCTCCAACTTTGTCTGGCCACTGCATGAAATTTATCACTAATTGATTTGGAGCTAAAGTGTCAGTCCTTTCATAAGCTTTGATAATAAAAACAAAAAAGGCACTCTACATATTAATATAAAATGATAATTTTTGTACCACAAATTCATAGCCATGTGCGTCTATTGGAGGACTAACCTATCTTATCTTTTTTTTTTTTTTTTTTTTTTTTTTTTTTTTTTTTTTTTTTTGCAAAAAATCTGAGAGTAATTTAGTAAGTTTTCTTTATTTTCTTTCAAAATTTAGTAAGGATCACTGATAAAAAAAAATGTTTCCCTAAGGTAAATGTCACAATTGTATTTAAAACTAATTATTATCATTGCGTTAAATTTCTTTTGTGATATACCTGTCTTCCATTAACACTTTCATTTCTATAAATATCTTATCAAGGAGCATACTAAAGGGAATTTTACTAGACTATAACATTTCTGCCATGTACTTCTGGGGTATAGCCCCTTGTGGCACCTTGAGGCTCCAGGGAGCCTCTGGTGCTCACCCACAAACTGGCATTTCATTACACTCAACACTGATTTTATATGTTTACAATTTAATGTCTTTGCTAAAAGATTTAAAATATATATTTATGGTTTCTGACTGACCCTACAATTTTTCCTCCAGCTCTAAGCTATATTCCCCCCACCTTCCTCTATAAAACATTTTCAAATTTCATCCACATAACTGTGATTTTAATATGTAACCTAGTCATGCCTTAAAATAACAAATTACTAGAAAACATGGGCTAATGACATTTTTAGAGGTCTACACACAATATTAGGCTTGTATTTTTTTTTGGGTAGACCTAAGTACAATTATATGTAGGGGATTAAAACTAGTATGGGTCTTATGTAGTGTGTTCCTACAACACTAGCCTTCACACTGAGATGTCTGAAGTACAGATTATTGTTAATGAAGTTTCAGACTAAAGTATCATATTTGTGTGGATTATTTACAGATATATTTTGAAATTATTCAGAAAAATATAAATGCTATTCAAAATATAGCATGTGAAAAATTAATAACAAAGGATTTTTTTCTATAACTACACGTACTACAATATACTGTATATACAGCTATGAAATAGCTGGTGTGAGCATTGTAAATCCAAGGTAGCCAGTGACCTTAATCTATACACTACTTTGGTCCTTGCCTGAATTCAGATAGGAGATAGAGTTTGTAAAAATAGACAAGTCACAAATTTATTGAGTGTGTTTATATGGGTCAGGAACCAGGGAGAAAAATAAGGTACATAAAACAATGTATTGTACTAGAGTATTTTAACATTAGAAAATGATGGGTAAGCAATATTCAATTTTCAGGAATTTTTAAACATTCTAACATTTAGAACATTGTTATCAAGTGCAATACAGTGTAACAGAAAAGATTCTGGGTTACTTTGGGCTACATGAATACTGCAATAAAACTTTCATTAATGGAATGAAGAAATGGGAGTTGGTATGTAAGGGTAAAGCCCAGTCCTGCCAGACCACACACACACCTTCCTCTCAGTCTTGTCTTGTTATTGCTGCCCCCATCTTGTATGCTCTGATGTTATTTGAAATAAATGAAAATTAATTATGTATTTCTCTATCTTCCTTACATTTTATATGAAAATTTACTTCTAAAACTTTGATATAATGCTTATTGGTGTCTCACAAAGGCGATCCTTTGTTTTTTCCTGCTCAAGAAATTATGTTGACTAATATTTAACTCTTGAAAGATTATCATTCAAACAACAGAACTTCATGCTTGTTAAGGGGTTGTGCCTGTTCAGAAATTTTGCAACCATTGTCTTGCTGTATAGGACTGACAGAAAACCGATTACTTACACCAATGACAAGAAAACGTTCTAACAATATCCATTTTTCTTTTATTTAAAAAATAATGTTTTTGCAATAGCCATTTCCACAACTTTATATCATAATTATAACAATATTACTCTAATGAGCAACTAAAGTATCATCAGTTCTCCTTAGTATTATAAAAAACACATTATATTGGGAAAATATTCAACTATGTAGCTCTTTCAATTGTCTTCTCTCTCTGTTTTTTCTTTTTCTTCTCCAACTGTTTGAGTAACTCTGTTCGTTCTTGCCTCTCAGCCTTTCTAAGGTTTTTCAAGTGTTTATGCTTCTTCTTTTGTTCCTCATCAGGATCTCTTTAAAAGAAAAATAATATTAGTGTTTTAATATTAAAAGAGAAGGAGTCATAATAATTAAGGTACAGATGATCTTGCTGTAAACGTAAGCAAACTAATCCACACTTGCTTTCTTCCTGCCAACTTTGCCAACAAGTGGAAACTGCTGCCCAACTGTTTGCACACAAATATTTTGAGGTTAGAAAGAGATAAAATTCCAGACAAAAATATAGCTAGTCACTTTTAGATGCTCTTTTGCCTTGGCCAAGTGAGGCCACTTCCTCACTATAACTCCAGAACTGACTCATCCTTCTCAAATCACTGGATTAATTAATAAAATTATAAAATATTCTTCAGTATGTCAGTTAACAATACTGCTCATGTGCTACCAAAACAAGAGGAAGCATATAGTATTGATCACTGAGCACAAAATACAGTACTGATTTTGTACACTATATGGTATGTGACTGCCACCCACCAAATGACCATTTGTCTGTGTTATTATGCTATCAAAACATTTTCACTCCTAGTCATACTTTTCCTCATCATTCCCTACATCCTTTATACTAAAGCTTTTTATCGGGTAATAAAATCCTTAATACCTCACCTGCCCTCCAAGATGAGCCGTTTGCGTTTATTAATGTTCCGACGCTCATCAAAGTCAGTCTGATCAAGCTTGATCTCTTGCTCCCGGCGAGTTACATTGACTTGCTTCATGATCCTCCGTACCCCAGCCTCATCCACCTGTGCACAACAAATTTACAAGAGCAATTCCATTACAAAAATATAGATTATTTCCTACTACAGTATTTCCAAGTTATGAAAGATTATTCACAGGAGCACCACTAAGTTTAAAGGAACAAGATGAAAAGTCAGAATACTGTAACAGTAACAGAAAGGATACTAATAATAATCATTTAATTTCAGATTAGAAAGATAGCTTATCCATCATCTGCTTTTTAGGAAACTTGTCATAATTTTTTTCTTTGTGTTGCAGTAAAAAATACTTATTTATACCCAATCAAACTCATTCATATATATATTATTCCTAACACAACTTTCTCATGTGTCTAATCTTTTTTATTTAAATAATTCAGCAATCCCACATCTATTATGTTCACCATTAATCTGATCCATAGATTAACAACCTTATTTCCAAACCAGTATTTACCCAGGTCTTTCCTGAATCTACACCTATCTTATACCGAGTCAAGAAATAATTGTTTGCAGATACAGGTAATTTTTTATATATATATATATATATATATACACACACACACACGAGTTGTTACATTCTTGTACAGCCACTAGTACGCATAGCGTTTCGGGCAGGTCCCTGGAATACGATCCCTGCCGCGAAGAATCGTTGTTACAACCAAGTACACATTTTACTGTTGTGTTAAACAGAGGCTACAGTTAAGGATTTGCGCCCAGTAAATCCTCCCCGGCCAGGATACGAACCCATGACAAAGCGCTCGCGGAACGCCAGGCGAGTGTCTTACCACTACACCACGGACACTAAAATTATATATTTGGTTTCAGAGATTTAGAAAATTGATTTCAGAGATACTCATACAAAGATATATTTTAAATGTTAAACTTCTTTCACATTTACTGGTATCTTATCAATTAGATACTAGTCAGTGATAGCAAAAGTTTGTAAACATTGCTATCACTGTTGATATTACCCTATGTAAGTTTTCCCTTTTGCTAATTCTTCTATCCAAATCTTCTTTCAGCACTTTCCATAATTTCTTTTGATATACTTGTTGCCCAGAACTTAGTCTGAATTTGACCAATTATAGAGCATTGCAATTTCTACTTACTTTCAGCTCCATCAATTTCCTTCGTGTTTCTGCCTCAACAGCTAGTAAAATCTTGATCTCATGTGGCGTGATGAAGGTAACGGCCTGACCGGCCCTGCCAGCCCGAGCTGTTCGACCAACACGATGAATGTAGTTCTTGGGAAGGTTAGGGATGTTGTGATTGATTACTAGCTCCACCTTTAGAGAAAAATTTATGGTGCAGTACAGGTACTAATAAAAACAAAAATATATATGCGAGAATGAAAAAAATATTGGCTAGACAGAGAGTGGGGTATGTGTAGTGTACTAGGCCAGTGTACTCATATATATGAGTAACTCCCCATATGAGGATCGGGAAAGAGTACAGCTTCATAAGAAAGGAAGAGATCTTAGATAAAGTCCATAATGCTCAAGAGAATAACTACAAATATAAAAAAGCAGTCCCAAAACATAAGGTGAATAGATTCAATATCGGTTATAAGAACAATGTTAAGTGAAAATCTGGGTATCTAAAATACTTTAAAAATATCAGCAGATAATAAACATATAAACAAATAATTTTATTTATATTTTGCACACTAACCAGGGGAATGTCCAGCCCTCGACTTGCAACATCGGTTGCAATGAGGACCTTTACTTGCGATGACTTGAAGCGTGCTAGAGAAGAGAGTCTTTCTTTCTGGGACATCATGGAGTGTAAGGCCACACAATCTATGCTCAAGGAGTTTAGCAACATGCTCAGCACCTGCCCAGAATCACATATGAGGGATGGGTTAATATTTTATGGAAATAATGACCTGAAACATATAAATATGAAACTAATGATCTATCAGACCTGTAGTATGACAATGTAGTCAAGTTAATGCCAGAGACTGTCCTAAAGTTGGATAATTCTGCCACTACCTTTACCATCAGTATTTAGATTATAATACCAGAAAAAGGAAAGTTAAACTAGGTCTCCTTGTTTATATAAATATTTTGTGATATGTGAGAGAATCTCAGAATATCATCATCACCAAAACTGGAATGTATATGCCATTTTCCAGACATGGACCAAACAATCCCTCACCTAACCTGATTCAGAAACAGAAGTATCCTTGGAATCAATTGTTATATATTTCTTAACGGATGGTGGAGTCAACTTCAATTATAATACAGTATCCTATTTTCTACATAGGTTAGGTAAGGACTGATAAGTTGAAGGGTGGGGAAAAGACAATTGCAATAAATTATATTTACTGCAGTTCAAACTTATGAACTACAATATATCACTTTCAATGAAGCATATTTTATTACTGTGTCGAGGACCGGGCCGCGGGGATGTTGAGCCCCAAAATCATCACAAGGTAACCGCAAGGTAAGGAGTCCTTGCCACTGTAACTATCCTAGGCAATGAATATAATGATCCATACTAGGTAAAGATCAATGATAGTTTAGTTGTGATCCTCTGCTTAAACCAGGTCCTCCACGTCCTGCTCTTCTAGATCAAAAGGCTAAATACTGTATATAAAATTTAAATATCTGAAAATTATGTTCCTGCCTTTACTGAAAAGAATTAGAATTTTTCTCAAGTAAATGCTTTATAGTAGTTATAAAAGAATATACATTCATTTCAACCCATCCTCCTGAAATGATAGTACAGTACCTTTAATAACTATTTAGTACAAAGTTCCAATATGTCATGATAGACCACCAGTAAAGCACTTTTTGTTCTATTACTGTAATTTTAGAATCAGGAAAAATAAAGCTAAAAGTCAAATTTAGATATTCCTAGACCAAGTATAACATATATGTGAACCATATTAGGCCTAAGATAGCATGTATTAGGCCTAGAACTGCTAATAGAGGCTAGGTTAGATCTTACATTTATGTTGCGGTTAAAAAAAGTTTTCAGTTTGTTTAAATTCCATAATACAAAAGTCAACTTTCTGGTGGTTCATCACCACATATTGACACTTTCTACCAAATTAGTATAAGTACTTTCATTTTAGGAGGGATGGGCTGATTCATTTACATATTCCATACCTGTGTGTTCTTGCATGTATCGGTAAAAATTAATATGAGACCCTTCGGTTTCTGTTCAATTTGCCGAACAACCGTAGCAATCATGGTAGCATCTTTCACAATAGGATTGACTAAAGCATAACGTTCGTCCAGCTGCTGAACAGTTGCCTGTGTATTTGTTGACTGCCAGAGAAATACCTAGAAAAGAACCATTTTTTAAATTACAAAGGTTCCCCAAAGCTTAAATGTAAATTTAACCTGTAAGGGTTAAATAAAAGGGTTGAGTACTAGTTAAAATATACTATATAAACAGTTCGCAACAAGAAAAACAATTAAAATACAGTATTATTTATCTGAAATGTATACATATTATAATGTTATATACAGTACTGTATTAAAACTTCAGTGACACATTTGAAGGAACAATTTTTTTACAGATATGTAGCTCGAGCTTCCTTGCCCGATCAAAACCAACACCCTCTTATAATAATCTAGACCAAATTAGATACAAGCTAATAAAGAACCAACTAGAAAGCAGCCTCATTCCAGAGAATTTGGAGTGATATGGTACATGGAGGGGAGATTGTGGCTCTGTGGTAATGACCACCGTAACACTTAGACAGCAACAGGGTTGTCAGGTCTAAGTACCACCATCACTGCCCATCTCTTTGACTATTGGTGTTCAGAGAAGCACTAAGGAAAGCATTAGATGAGGACGAGAGTGCTATATCACCTGCCTGGAGGAACTCCATTTTGTTGTCAGTCATCAAACTGAGTACAGTGTATCTGTAGTTTTGATGGCCAAGAAGCTAGTGAAAATACCAAGCCACAGACAGCATCAAGTTAGTTAATCAACATAAGAGTTACTCAATTATGTTGCTATCTTACCAGAGAAAGCCAATTAAGATCAAGTACTAAAGAAGCAACAGTATCACTTGGTACTACAATGTGGACCATAACAGGTCTACAATACAGTGCTGAAGGATGATGTCTGCGATACGAAGATCACTGCCGACAAATGTATATAATGAAATAGAAAGTACCAATATAATTTTGAACTTAATGATCCCGTATTCACTTATCTCATTTGTTGAGAATACATAGCATTCACCCAGTCCAATTCTCTGTCCATCACTACTACAGTGATCGGCTGAGTTCATAGGCTATTAATGGTGGACTAAGTATCTTATGAGTGAGTAACTTAGATAGGCATCAAAAGCAGTCATCTTCTCAAGGAAGTGACAATATTAATTTATACCATTAGCTTCCAAGGTAGACTACATTATTTCTACCCATTAGGGGTATGTTCTGATTTTCAGGATAATTGGAAATTTTGTTTTCTCAGTATTTCATAAAAAAAAGCCATATGTCCCTTGATAAACTCCTAGGAGAATTGGATACCTATGACATTGCTCATGTTTTTTTGCTCTCATGTTAACAACCTGTATTTTTGTAATATCATAAGACACAGATGGTGCTAAATAGTCTCTTGTAAATTATATGGCCCTATAACAATAGAAATCTCCCTTACACCACCATAAATTTCTTGAAAATTAGAAAAAAAAACTATAAAACGTGTATCTCTTTAGGGACATCTATATAAGGTATAGCTTCAGGGAATATCTAAATATTGTATCCCTTTCTGGGACACAAATAACTTCATCCCTTCATAGGACATAAATAACTAATTCATTACGGGAATATTTAAATACTGTAAGGCATTCCTTCAAGGTATATCTAATTCATTTTAAATGCAAAGGATAGCAAAATTTATACACACACACATATATATTACCTCAGATGTTGCCAGTTCCTTCATTCGCTGGAGCCTGTCTGTAATGGTTGCAGAGAACAGCAGAGTTTGTCTCTTTTCTGGTAGTGATGCCCATATAGTGCGTAGCTGAGTGTCAAACCTACCATCCATCAAACGATCAGCTTCATCTAAAACTAAAAACTTTATCCTGGGGAAAAAAAATTAAATAAAAAAATAAGTACCTTATTCAAAAACACTTATGTATAAATCCATTTTCTATCATATAGCCTTTACCTTTTGAGTGTTAATTCTGGTGAGGTTTCCAATATGTCTGCCAGTCTTCCAGGAGTGGCTACAACTATATGTGGGGACTGATTCAATTCTGCGCACTGAGCCACCCTGTCCAGGCCTCCCACCACCACACTCAGACGCAGTGATACTGGTGATCCAAGACCCCGGAACTGGTCGGCTATCTGTAAATAAGTACAGTAATTATCAAAAGAGGGTGCCAAGCCAGGAAGACTATGTAGCTCAGTTATTGTATGAAAACATCTTTAACTGAGTTGACAAAGTTTGACAAAGTATATTGTATGTTCTATATAAATTAAGTAATAATAATTTAACTGTAAACTTATGAAGTGTTGTCACAGTTTATATGACATGGCAGAAATAGTTACAATATACATGACACTCCTTAAATGTCACTTGAATGTCAAAATAAATTGTTATTAGTACAGACAGTAATATGTTTAATGGGGAAAGAAGAATGTTGGGATACTGGATCATTTAATTAATAGAATTAATATCTTTAATTCCTATTCAAAGTATATAACTGTGAATGCCCGTCTGCATTCTCACTTGGCCTCAGGGCTAAATCCTACTATACCTACTACATGAACAGTAGGATTTAGCCCTGAGGCCAAATGATAGGGCAGACAGCCATTCACAGTTATATACTTTGAATAGAAATTACAGATATTAATTAAATGATTTCTGGATAGGAATATGTACTGCATAGTACATGAAGCTGGCAGTAGATAATGTATTCATAAGCTTACACAACATATTATTACAGCTTCATTCTATTAATGTGCCATCTGCCATCCTGAGACTAGCATCTTAACTACAGAGTACAGGTATTATGCAATTTTGTATGCTCTTCATCAGCTACTTTTTATGCGTCAATGGTCTTTGTCATTGTGGTTGCCTTTCAGTGCCCTTATGGCTCTGTAGTCTTTTTAATCTTTTCCATCTTCTGGTGTGAACTCCAATACTGGCCATTTCTCATCTTTAGCAAGTTTAAAACAGTTGAATTCTACTGAGTACCCCTGCCATTTTGGTGTTACTTCGAATAAACTTGCTGACATCACTGCTAAGGAAGAAATGCACGACTGTCTCATTCCTGGTAAATGGACCCCTTGTTTGGATTTCTACCCATTCATTCTGCCATCTGCAACTGTTGACTAAGTCAATGCTCTAACATTATGGGTAACAAACTGCACACTCTTAAAGGTTGATTATTCCCATGGCCTTCCTCCTACCGTCATAATTATTGGTGGGAAATGGCTCTGACTAGGCTGTGTATCAAGCACATGTGCTTAATTCATGAGCATTTGATGCAACGATGCCCTGCTCCTTAATGTCCGAATTGCACTGTGCCACTTGTAGTCATTTACCTCCTTGCTGAATGTCTAGATTTTTATGATGATTGTAAGTCTTTCTTTCCAAATGACTCTCTGGGTCACTTGTCCCCGCATAGAATTCTTGTCGAATCTGATACCTTTGACGTCGCTCATATTTTTACTTTTTATCTGTATTTTGTACTGGCATTCTGAATGATATTTTGCACCTGAATGTCTGGGTGACACATGGTCTTTCCAGCTTGGTATTTTCTTTTGGTACTGTAATTACACTTACTGTACTTTAATTTTATTATTTTAAATAATTCAGCAAAGAACAAAAATTCTCACAATTTTATGTATAAATATATTTTGTTACCTGTTAGATACATATAACATATATAACCAAACATTTAACCAAAATTAACCATACAACAAAAAATCTGTCTATAAATTATCAGAGCAGCACATAGAATACAGCTGCTTTTAACATTCAAGCAATACAGATGTACAGTTCCTTACCTGGAAAGCGAGCTCCCGTGTGGGTGTTAGTACGAGGCCATAAATTCCAAAAGGGTCAATTGATAGTTTTTGTAAGATGGGTATAACAAAAGCCAGGGTTTTCCCTGAGCCAGTCTTTGCTGCTCCAATGACATCTCTGCCCTCAAGTGCAGGCTGGATGCAATGATACTGAATGGGGGTTGGCTGGTGAATCTCTGGTAAAAAGAAAGAACAAAACTTTATTTTTTAAATGATAAACATTTAATACAGTGTATCACAGAAGACTTTAGGAGTAAACAATAGGACTAAATTGGCAAAGACATGACACCATGAGTGTCATATCTTTGGCATGACATCTGACAGTCCACTGTCAGGACTGCATATTACAACAAATGATCACACACACACATATCTGTGCAGTTGTGGTTGTAGACGATCAAGAGATGTATCAACAGGTCACCATATCTTGGGACATGACAAAAATAATGGATCAAATGTTGTGTAACATTCCATCCCAAGTCAGTTTCTCAGATGTTTCCAATGCCAGAGCCATTATTGTTCACCTATTCAAAGTTTGCCTACTATAGGTAGTGCAGATAAAATGGGCATCGAGTCAACTACCACTCACAGGATGAGTATGGGTCTCTTATAACTTGCAGGATGGGTATGAGGTCAACTATCATTCATAGGATGGGTATGAGGTCAACTATCACTCACAGGATGAGTATGAGGTCAACTATCACTCACAGGATGGGTATGAGGTCAACTATCACTCACAGGATGGGTATGAGGTCAACTATCACTCACAGGATGGGTATGAGGTCAACTATCACTCACAGGATGGGTATGAGGTCAACTATCACTCACAGGATGGGTATGAGGTCAACTATCACTCACAGGATGGGTATGACGTCAACTTTCACTCACTGGATGGGTATGAGGTCAACTATCACTCACAGGATGGGTATGAGGTCAACTATCACTCACAGGATGGGTATGAGGTCAACTATCACTCACAGGATGGGTATGAGGTCAACTATCACTCACAGGATGGGTATGAGGTCAACTATCACTCACAGGATGGGTATGAGGTCAACTATCACTCACAGGATGGGTATGGGGTGCTGTGCATGATAAATTAACAAAACTTTATACTGTATATAAAAAAAACTACTAGCCATAGTCATAGGAAGTATCACTACCAAAAACATCACAATCACGGGTCAACACTCATGAACCAAAGCCCACAAGAGTTACTGACTGAGTTCCCCGAGCTGGTGTATGACCCAAGGCTGGAGGCCCTGAATGTCAGCGTAAGTCTTGCCCTGAGTATCCTCGCTCACCACGTCCGCCATCTTGCCTTGTTTGTAAACATTGGCTGGCGTTACACATGTGCGCATTCGATCCCTGGATCATCAACAACATAATAATTGTATTATCCGAAATTGTACAATAATTCTAAAATATTATGAATTAATTTGAATGTTAAGTACATTTATTATTTTCTAAAGGTTATATGTCCGTTATTATGGCAACAAGATTATTTGTGACTTTGTAAGATTGTACATAACTCATTTGCACCCAACATTGTTAAAGGGCTCATTGTACTATTTTTTTACAAGGGTTTAAATAATAATACAATAAAACTAAATTATATAGCTTCATCAAAATATTATCATGCGACGTATATATAATGGCCCATAAATGTAATGGACAGTGGATGATAATTATTCTCGTTAAGATTGAATTGTGGACAGTCATTTTTTTTAATAACGATTATAGGCAGGCCTCAGAAGCCACAGCTGCTTAATGGAGTAATAAAAACAAATATAGTAAAGTTATAAGTTGTTATAAGCAAAGGAAACTTAATGTGGGCGGGTAGTTCGAACCCCGCGCCTGCGTACTGGGCGAGACGAGAGTGCCACACTGCCACCTATTATACCTCCTCCAGTCCTTTCCCACAGCATAATAACTCCCGTTGGTCATGTATTTACGCCTTGAACTCTTACCGAGGGATTAATAACATTGGAGAAAATATAATATATTAGTGTAAAATATATATATGCGTGTCATGTTGCGGTCAGTGGCAGCAGTGATGGATTCCCCTCAGTGTTGAGTCTTGCCAGACAGTTTAACGTTGGAGGCGCGGGAGGGGAAGACGGCCGCCCTGGGCTCTCCTGTCTCTTCCTCTCACTCTAACCCAACATGTCTGCTATGTCATCATCTGTCTAGCATCATGGTGAGTACTCCGCGAGGGCAGGAATTCCTCCTCGTGCCCTCGTACCTCATTGTTTAATCGGATCGTGAATATCTCGTAGTGATGAAACTCATCCCAAACATCCTGTTGTGAGGGACATGAGAACGTGCAGCATGAACGCCAAGAGAAATTAAAATTGAAATAAGTTTATTGAGGTAAAATACACACAAAGGGATGAGGTAGCTCAAGCTATTCTCACCCCGTTCAGTACATCGTGTTAATACATACATAGACACACATCACAAGCAATAAACGTATTACCAAACATTCTGAGAGATAAACATCTCCATGTCCTACGCCAGGAGACGTCTTGGCGTAATGAAGCCCGAGACAAGACGTCAGGAGGGTGCTGCCCGGTGCGCTCCGGATAATGTAGTCAATACATGGAAGAGCAACTTAACTCTCCGGATATTATGACGCGTTCATACCTTGAGTCGTAATTCGTTCGCATCTACCTAGTGTTTATATTTAACCGTACAGTGCTAATTTAAAGGTGCGATATATTGTAAAATATAATCGGGGAGAGGAAGGGGTAAGTCAAGGAGATCGATGCCATTAAAGAAGTTAATTTCTGCTGCTGCACGAGCGTCTCCAAGGTGGTGTTGCCATAAGCGGGGCTTTATTATTGTGCTGCTGCTAGTATTTGATTTTGTTCATTTATTATGCACTCCATACCCATCCCATGGGCGGCAGCGCACCCCATACCCATCCCGTGGGCGGCAGCGCACCCCATACCCATCCCATGGGCGGCAGCGCACCCCATACCCATCCCATGGGGGGTAGCGGACCCCCATACCCATCCCGTGGGCAGTAGTGGACCCCCATACCCATCCCGTGGGCAGTAGTGGACCCCCATACCCATCCCGTGGGCGGTAGTGGACCCCCATACCCATCCCGTGGGCGGTAGTGGACCCCCATACCCATCCCGTGGGCGGTAGTGGACCCCCATACCCATCCCGTGGGCGGCAGCGCACCCCATACCCATCCCATGGGGGGTAGCGGACCCCCATACCCATCCCGTGGGCGGCAGCGCACCCCATACCCATCCCATGGGGGGTAGCGGACCCCCATACCCATCCCATGGGGGGTAATGGACCCCATACCCATCCCATGGGCAGTAGTGGACCCCCATACCCATCCCATGGGCGGCAGCGCACCCCATACCCATCCCATGGGCGGTAGTGGACCCCATACGCATTCCGTGGGCGGTGGTAGACCTCATGCCCATCCCGTGGGCGGTAGTGGACCCCATACCCATCCCGTGGGCGGTAGTGGACCCCATACCCATCCCATGGGCGGTAGTGGACCCCATACCCATCCCATGGGTGGTAGTGGACCCCATACCCATCCCGTGAGCGGTAGTGGACCCCATACCCATCCCGTGAGCGGTAGTGGACCCCAAACCCATCCCGTGAGCGGTAGTGGACCCCATACCCATCCCGTGGGCGGTAGTGGACCCCATACCCATTCCGTGGGCGGTGGTAGACATCATGCCCATCCCGTGGGCGGTAGTGGACCCCATACCCATCCCGTGGGCGGTATATAGTGGACCCCATACCCATCCCATGGGCGGTAGCGGACCCCATACCCATCCCGTGGGCGGTAGTGGACCCCATACCCATCCCATGGGCGGTAGTGGACCCTATACCCATCCCTTGGGCGGTAGTGGACCCCATACCCATCCCGTGGGCGGTAGTGGACCCCCATACCCATCCCGTGGGCGGTAGTGGACCCCATACCCATCCCGTGGGCGGTAGTGGACCCCCATACCCATTCCGTAGGCGGTAGCGGAAAAGGTTAAAAGCCACAAAAGGGGTCAGGAGCAAGTAATTATAAATAATTTGTTGTTTCGGGGGGACAGGCAACCAGGTTGTATTTATTCACGTTAGGCATATCATATCCCTCCTCCTCCCCCCCCCCCCCGAATTACTGACCCCCCCCCCCCCCAGGATGCAACCCCACAAGAAGCTGACTAACTCTTGGGCACCTATTTACTGCTAGGTGAACAGGTGCATTAGGTGATAGGAAAAGCGACTATTTCTGTCTGTTTGATTTGAACCTTGAATTCTCGATTGCCAGTCGAGAACGAACCCGACTGTATATATATCTTATATGTGTATGTTGTACTTTTAAATACAAATTATTATTATTATTATATTATATGCGCGGAAACCAATAATGAAATGTGCTTTCCGCACACCTATGTTTAGTGTTGTGTGATCGTCAGTTGCATTATATACATTTAGTTGGAGGTGGGGCGGGATCGGAAGCTAGCGTCCGACCCTCTAAATACATTTAGGTACGTACAGTAACCATGAACACACAACAAAGTATATATAAGTTCGGCAAAATATCACAAAGTGGAGGAGCGTGCTGAGACAAACAGTAGCACCCGGTAAACAGTACTCTGAGAGAAGTACTTCAGGTAACACGAAGTACTTCTCTCAGAGAGGATTTATTTTATACCAATAATTTTGCCAGACTGGCAAGACACAGGTGACATAACTCATCATACGAAGTAATGGGTGCCCGGGGTGGGGGAGCAATGATGATGTAGGCTTCCTCCACCCAACAAATCCAGTAATGTTATGGTAAGGGAAATAAGAGACATATATACTCTCCCCATAAGGGCGGTATTCCCGGGAAGCAACACACCGGCGTCTGCTCAAGGTACCCGCACCTTCACGTCACCTGAAGTACGAGAAATAGTGCTCCTAGGGAATTGTTGTAATTACAAGTTAATTATTTTCATGCATTTAAGAGGTGGAGGGTAGTGAAGGGGGGAGGGAACGTGAGTTTTTCTGGAGGGAAGGAGGGTAAGGGTTGGTCACTTAAAGGGTTAGGACGGTTTCCCATTCTCTTAGTAATAAACCTGTTAGGCTTATCACGGTCCCCCATGAGTCAACAGCTGACCTTCCCGGGATGCTACCCACAATAGTTGCCTAACTCCCGGATACTTATATACTTTTTATTATTATTATTATTAATAGCATTATTAATTTCATTATTATGTACCCCATACCCATCCCGTGGGCGGTGGTGGAAAGGGTTACAGAGGGACATAATAGGAACCCGTCCTCGACTAAAGTCCATTCCATCCAGCGGTCGACCCCACAGACGCTGTCGTAAACTTTTACACGCTGTTCATTCAAAACGGGAATTTTCTCAAATATAAATTAATATTATAATACATTAGCATATTGTGCATATATATAGGCGCATATAGTGGGCGCCTGACAGTTGAGTGGACAGCGTTTCGGATTCGTAGTCCTGAGGTTCCGGATTCGATCCCTGGTGAAGGCAAAGACAAATGGGTAAAAAGTTTTTTTCACCCTGATGCGCCTGTTCACCTATCAATAAATAGGTACCTGGGAGTTAGCTGCTACGGGCTGCTTCCTGGGGATGTGTAACAAAAATGAGGCCTGGTCGAGGACCGGGCCGCGGGGATGCTAAGCTCCGAAATCATCTCAAGATAACCTCAAGAAGATAGGCATAGGTTAGGTGTTTAGGTTCTGTTGGCGATTATTTGTATTTGTAGTACGTGGGTGAAGCATTTACAGCGTTGTGGTTCGAACAAAATTCGTCAATGAAGCACTTGTTCCAGAAGTGTTCGAACGTCATCAGATGCGAGTCGTGTGTAAACCGTTTTTCATACATAAACAGGGGGTTTTGGCGGGTGCATGGAATCACTTTTGAGTCTTTGTTTGGAGGACGGGCTGTACAACAGTCTGCTAGGTGAACAGAGCAACCCGTTCTCACACCAGGCTGTTTAAAGCAGCGGCCGTCCTCCCCAGACGCATTCATCAATTTTAGCATACTGTGTATTAAAAATTGGCATGTTTTCATATATAAATTAATATTCTTATACATAAAAATTGTATGTATAGTTTGGCGTAGTGGGTGAAGCATTTATAGAATTGTGGTTCGAACAGAGGACGTGAGCGAAGCACTTGTTCGGGAAGTGTTCGGACGTCATCGGTTGTGAGTCGTGTGTAACAGCTCGTCCTCCAAACAAAGATTCAAAAGTGATTCCATGCATCCGCCAAACCCCCTGTTTATGAATGAAAAGCGGTTTACACACGACTCACAACTGCTAACGTTCGAACATATCCGAAACAAGTGCTTCACTGACGAATTTTGTTCGAATCACAACGCTATAAATGCTTCACCCACGTACTACAAATACAAATAATCGTCAACAGAACCTAAACACCTAACCTAACCTATCCTATGCCTATATATATACAATATGCTAATATATTATAATATTATTTTATACTTGCGAAAATTCCCGTTTTGAATGAACAGCATGTTAAAATTGATGAATGCGTCTGTGGGGTTGACCGCTGAATGTAATGGACTTGAGTCGAGGACGGGTTGTGCGTAAACCGCTTTTCATTCATAAACAGGGGGTTTGGCGGCTAGATTAAAGAGCTTGGATCTTTGTATGCGAGAACGGGTTGAACAGAGACACCTCTGTTCCGGTGGCACAGTTACGGTACTGTACAGTTGGGTTCGTTCTCCACGCATAATCGAAAATTCCGGGTTCGAATCCTGGGCGGGACAAAAATGGTTGGCCACACCTAATGGTGTAGCCAACCATTGGTCCTTTGTTGGCCAAGTTGGTCCTTTCACCTAATGCCTCTGTTCACCTAGCAGTAAGTAGGTACTCAGGAGTTAGTCAGTTTGTTGTGTTGTTGCATCCTGGGCAGGGTCAGTAGTTCGGCCTTTGGGGGGGGGGATGGGTTGGGCATAGCAGTATAGTGGGCAGCCATCAGTCTCAGGAGACTATGGAGTTGCGCTCTGGTTATCGGTCTGGAGTGGCCTCTCCAGGGGGCATAGCCAGGGTAGGTTGATATGGAGGAGAAGCTGTCACCCATGCAGCAAGTCCCTCCTCTCCACGGCGCCGAAAGTCTCCAATGGAAAGGCAAACGCCAATACGATTGGTTCCAGCGCCGTCGCAGGAATTGATAGCTCCGGAATTGACCTCAAAGTTGGTGAAAAAAGGCACAGGGACTCCCAACCCGGAGACGGCCGTGGTCGGGGCCGGAGAAGAACCACCCCAGCAAGGGTATGGACGACCCCAGCCTCCTGAAGCAGAGCCTGGGGGGCCGCACGAGCCCCAGGAGGTGGACGTCCCGGCTGGCGGCTTGTCATAGGTCTCTCCATTTACCCGGATGATATAATATATAGATATAATATTGTTCATAAGTATATATCCGATAAAATTAACCTTTCGAGATAACTTAAATAAGTGTTTTATTGCGACAAAAACATTCTTTGAATAGTGCCGTGTTATTGATCAATAAAAATAACAAATATAACTCTGGCAATATTAATTAAAACATTAAAAGTGGCTTCAAAACTATTAAACGTTAATCAACCAATTACATTTTGCTAAATATTTCAAAAGTAATACAAATGAACATTAGTAAATAACCTAGATACTTATGAAAGCATAAACATTTATAAGATGAACACTTATGTTAACTGTGAATATTACAGGTCGGTGCGACGTGCCCTGTGACGTCACTCTACCGCCATGATACCTGCAGGCAGCTTCCAGCCTGAGATCAAGTATGTGGCCACACTCTCAAATTGAAATAAGTTTATTGAGGTAAAATACACACAAAGGGATGAGGCAGCTCAAGCTATTCTCACCCCGTTCAGTACATCGTGTTAATACATATACACATATCACAAACAATAAACATATTACCGAACATTCTGAGAGATAAACATATACATTTCGCCAGATTCTGAGTGTAGGGTAAACATTGAACCATCTGGCGTATGTTCCCACAAGGGAACTCAAAGAAAATAATTAAGATGACAAATTAATATAAGCTAATTAATTATGAACACTTAACCTGGCATCCCCCTAACGACCGCTCCTCAGTGTAAACTTGTATCCTAATTTATCTAAGCATTAGATATAAAAATAAAGTAAAAGATATAATGGTGAAGATGTCTCAAGCTTCCCGCTAGACCATGAACATCCTTGGTGAGTCGTGGAGTGTTATAATACAGCTTTTACAGGAGCTGGCATCAATACATAATACAATAATACAGACCTACGTGAGAGATGTGTACTCAGGCCGGAGAAACACTCATATTAAACATTACATATTTGCGGCAGATATTTTAATTAGTGTAAAAATAAATTTCCTAGTAAATGCACTCTAGCAAGAAAATCCTCACCTGCTGATTAATGTGATGTTCGGCCTTGGATGTAGCGTATACCAGTATAAATTCGAGGGTTATTGATATAGACACAAGATATATAGTAGGTGCTGCATATATGATCATTTGTTGGTACAGGTTCCGGTGGTGCCGGACGGTGGGTTGCCGGGCGCCGGAGGTGTGGCTGGTGCTGACCTCTGTGACGGGGACACGAGTGTGCCTCACCTGGCAGCCTCACCTGGGCTGGTACGAGGCCACACCTACACCCATACCTTGTGGCCTCCACACCGGCTTCATACTCATCAAAGACAAGGTCCGTTGTATGCTACATTTTCATCCAGTCACTTTATATGTATCAAGCTTGATTTTTTTAATCAGTTTTGGAGATACAGTATCTGTATAACATCAGTAAATGGTAAAGTTTATACTGCTTCTTTGCTAGGTACGTGACGCGATCAGCGGGAGCCTGCAGGTGCGAGAGAGGGACTACAAGGTGGACCCATTCCACATCGTGCCACACAAGTTTGCTGTCGAGCTGTTCTTGCAGTCAGACCAAACTTCCCCTTTCTGGAGCGATGTACCGGAGCTGCGACTGCGTTACCTCAGTTCCGATCACCTAGAGAGACTCGTCGGCTCCACACACAAAGACTCACATCCCTATCACCAGTTTGGAACCCTCGGAGGTCGTAAATGGGTTTCTTCCACCTCACTGATTTACACTGGAGATGAAGGAAAAGAAGAGGGAGCGTCTTCAAGCATTCAAAAGAATTTTGCTAGATCAGATGGCAAGACCAGAGTCCTCCCTAGAAGCTTAACCCGAGGAAGATCTCACAGCCAGCTCCGGGCATCATCCACATCATTTAATAACCTCAAAGACCAAAAGGAAGCATCAATATCATCGCCAAATCTCTCACGTGCTTTCCAAGTTGCTGTTGATTTGTCACATGCTAGTTCAAAGTTCTTGGCTGGACTGTCTTCAACAAGCAGCGGTGTTTGTCTTGGGTTTGAGGATGGCAGTGAGCCTCCGTCTCCAGATAATAAAGAAACACCCAATAACATCAGTCCTTACGCTGCTGGAGGAGAAACTTCACAGGACTCAGAAGACGCCGGTGAAGGTGCCAGACGAAAAAAATCCTTGTTCAGTTCTCGAGATAGATCTCTCCGCATAGAAGACTTAACTGGCGAAGAGGCCTGGAGATGCAGGCGAGAGGCAGGAGCTAAGGGATTCGATGGATCAAATGCTTCCAGCACATCATATGAGGATCTTCTTGCTAATATTTCCTCAACCAGAAGAGCTACTTTTAAAACTGAGTTGAACCTGCTACGATTTGACACTTTGGCACAAGAACGCTTGGTAAAGGAAATATTGGCTCCGTCGGACTCTGATTTTGAAGACGAGGAGGGAGCTTGCGAAGTTAGTGACTCAGACATTGCAGGAAATTACGGATGCGTTATCACCTTTGAAAGTCGCAGCTCTAGCATGGACGACGTTGGGTCTCCCAGAGCCTTGGAGGAAGTGCTCGTATCGCTGACTTCCAATGATAGCCACCCCGAGGTTGTCTTCGAACCATCAAAGCTCCAGCTACACTCTTCTGATGAAGAGCATGATTCTGAGTTCAATCTTGGAACATCCAGCAGTTCTGAAAGGCGACAACCTGAGCCTAAACCAAGAACAGCCATTCCTAGATCATGTTCAGGCCCATCAAGTTTGATAAATAAGGTGCCAGTGCCATCGCCTCCAAGACTGAATGTGAGTCTGGTGTCCGAGACATTAGTGAGTGTCGAGTCTCATAATGAAGGATTTGATTCTTCCTTGGACAGCTCTCAGGTGCATGTCAAAGGCCCTCCGGAGGGGGACCAAGCCATGTCTGATGAAGACATCAGCGAAAGTGAAGCAAGACACAGAGTGACACTTCAGGGGGATGGCACTGTTACCGTGGCAGCGCTGACCAGTGACTCTCGCATAACACCTGACATTGCAGAAGATGATAACTTCCAGTACGAATCTTTAAAGCACGAAGATGAACACATTCCAATAGACATAAGGAATATTGATAGTGAAGACTCGACAGAAGGTGTTGCATGCAAATATGGTGTTCGTTATGATGTGGCAGAAGATGAAGCTTGCAGTCCTCCGGAAAGTGACAAAGATGAGAGTGAAAGAAGCAACTTGCATGAGTTAGATAGGGCAGAATCCATTACCTCTTCCGTGGATAGAGAAATACCTACAGATTCCTTTAGTGCAATACCACTGGAAGACAGTCTAAAAGTCACTGTGAGAGAAGCTGATCTCACAGGCACTAAGAGTGACGAAGATAAAGACAATGAAAGTGACTCGCGAGACCCTAACAGTGATCCTAGTGAACAATGTGATGTGCCAAAGAGCTGCGACCATCCAAAAAGCTTGTTGAACTATAGTGAGTACATTTCAGTTATGAGTAAGTCAACAGAAATTCAAAGTGGCAGTGAAAGTGTCGAGGCCACCTCTGGCGTAGTAAGTGCCACAGCCAGTACTTTAGCAGGTGATGATAGAGCCAGAACTTTAATGGGTGATGACAGAGCCAGAACTTTAACAGGTGATGATAGAGCCAGAACTGTAACAGGTGATGATAGAGCCAGAACTTTAATGGGTGATGACAGAGCCAGAACTTTAACAGGTGATGATAGAGCCAGTACTTTAACAGGTGATGATAGAGCCAGTACTTTAACAGGTGATGATAGAGCCAGAACTTTAACAGGTGATGATAGAGCCAGAACTTTAACAGGTGATGATAGAGCCAGAACTTCAACAGGTGATGATAGAGCCAGAACTGTAACAGGTGATGATAGAGCCAGAACTGTAACAGGTGATGATAGAGCCAGAACTGTAACAGGTGATGACAGAGCCAGAACTTTAACAGGTGATGACAGAGCCAGAACTTTAACAGGTGATGATAGAGCCAGAACTTTAACTGGTGATGATAGAGCCAGAACTTTAACAGGTGATGATAGAGCCAGAACTTTAACAGGTGATGACAGAGCCAGAACTTTAACAGGTGATGACAGAGCCAGAACTTTAACAGGTGATGATAGAGCCAGAACTTTAACTGGTGATGATAGAGCCAGAACTTTAACAGGTGATGATAGAGCCAGAACTTTAACAGGTGATGACAGAGCCAGAACTTTAACAGGTGATGACAGAGCCAGAACTTTAACGGGTGATGATAGAGCCAGAACTTTAACAGGTGATGACAGAGCCAGAACTTTAACAGGTGATGACAGAGCCAGAACTTTAACGGGTGATGATAGAGCCAGAACTTTAACAGGTGATGACAGAGCCAGAACTTTAACAGGTGATGACAGAGCCAGAACTTTAACGGGTGATGATAGAGCCAGAACTTTAACAGGTGATGA
Organism: Procambarus clarkii; assembly: GCF_040958095.1. Classification (NCBI taxonomy): domain Eukaryota; kingdom Metazoa; phylum Arthropoda; class Malacostraca; order Decapoda; family Cambaridae; genus Procambarus; species Procambarus clarkii. Next base: position 36,467,088 of record NC_091160.1, on the reverse strand, counting down.
CAGAGCCAGAACTTTAACAGGTGATGACAGAGCCAGAACTTTAACGGGTGATGACCATGGCAGAAACAGATCATCAATTGATGATAACAGAGACAGAATTTCAAGAAGAAATGCCAGAAGCAAAACATACAATGTCAGTGACAGGAGCAAAACGTTAACAAACAGAACATTCGATGATAGAACTTTTGAAAGTGATGACAGAGGCAGAACTTTAGATAGTAGAACTTATAAAAGTGGTGACACAAACAGAACTTTAGATAGTAGAACTCATAAAAGTGATGACAGAGACATACATTTTTATGGTAGAACTTACAAAGGTGGTGACAAAGGCAGGCTTTTATACGGTGGAGCTCACACAGACGTTGGCAAAAACAGAGGTGTGATAGGTGATGAAAGAGGTGTAAGTTTTGCGGATGTCGGCAAAACTTCGGCAGGTAGTGATGTGAGAAGATATGAGACAAATGGAAGTTTTCTGTCTGGACAATACGGAGGCGATAAGAAGTTGAGGGCTAGCGTTGGTGGAAGAAGACAGGGACAGCACCCACCAGGGTCAGCGACCAGTGATCAGCACCCTGAGAGAGATGCGGAAAGCCACCAACCGCACTTACGGTACGTGAGACTGCAGAATGCCGGCACGCAAACAACGCAGACGAAACGGACGTCGAAAATGGCATCATCGTGGACTTATAAATTCAATGAAGGAGAAGGTGTCACCGTTGGTTCGGCCGCCAAATACAGCCGCTCTCCCCTGCGCAATGGACAGACAGAGCCCCCATTTACACCACTACCAGACCGACTGAGTGGCCCCTGGTCGCAGAGACTTGCCAGGGGCCCGTCACCTTCCCCTGCCAATGCCGACCTGGCTGCCCTACAAAGGAACCTATATAACCTAGTGCAAGGACACGAGAATACAATGTATCTGAGGCAACTGCAGAATGGGTTGCGACATAAGGCATATCTTGCCCCACACCTGAGCCAACACATCCACCCTGGCTCCGTACAAGACCCGCCTCCCCGCCGCCAACAGTCCTCCGTGAATCCACCCCATCACCATGAGTCTCCCGTCAAACATCACTGCCACCATCCACCCGTCCCCAATTACCACCAATCACCAGTCCATCAATCCGCCACACCTATCCACTACAAGTACCCAGTGCTGAACTCTACCTTCGTTCAGTCGTCCTCCTCCCTGGCCTACTTCACCACTCGACCTCACCTGGGGGCGCGGGATGGACCGCCTCCAGGAGACAGAGCAGCAGGGGTCAGTTATGGCGGCAGTGCAAGAGACCTAACTAGGCTCCACCATACCAACACTTTCTTCCACCACCGTGCTGGTAAGTAGACTTTTAACAAGGTTGAGTACACGCAGCATTGTGCTGCTATCCTATTCTACTCCCATATCTCACAGGAGAGTTAGACGTAAGTGGAGCAAGTTTATTGATTGGTTGATGAAGATTAAGCCATCCAAAAGGTGGCACGGGCATGAATAGCCCGTAAGTGGTGGCCCTTTTGAGCCATTACCGGTATCAATATATGATACTGGAGATCTGTGACGCGTGACAGAGATGTCACGGGAGATGTCTCCCGTGGCAAGTTTAAACTGAAACTTGAATATGAGTTACTGTGTATGAGTCAGGCATTTCTGCCATGGAGGTGACTCATCGCACACATCATTTATTCAACACTCCACCGGCTTGTCTGCCATCTGTCGGCCTCCCAGTGGGACACACTAATGACACTGTACATAACTACTGCAGTCATGCACTACCTCGACACACTATATATATAAAGCTATTAACAGACAAAAAGTTTATTTCATAGTTTTTTTGAAAATTAATGTTGAAGGATAAATTAGGATGTTGGAATAGGCTGTGATAGATTTGACAGATTAGTCAGGTATGGATTAGCCTTGTTTGAATTTCGCTATAGGGTGTGTATATACAGTATAATGACCGAGATTTTATGAAGTTAGATTATTGTATATTAGGCTAAGATCCTGACAATCCTTTATAGATTAGATTTCGTTAACATTTTTGTATATAAGGAATAGTTCAATATTTGGGGATTTATTTATGGGTTTGGGATTTGATAATATTTAATATATATAAACACACTTTATATATATATATATAATATATATATATATATATATATATATATATATATATATATATATATATATATATATATATATATATATTAGTATATTTTGGTAGCAGTCTTTCCTGTAGACATATATTATTAAATATGACCGAAAAAGTAAGATTAATAATTCTAACACGAATTTTCTCAATTTTTCGTACATTTCTTTTCACTGTTGGAGGTAAATCAAAAATCAATTCTCCAAAATTCATTTTTATTTCTAGTCTGACGCGACACGAGCACGTTTCGTAAAACTTATTACATTTTCAAAGACTTTAGTTTACAAATACACAACTGAATAGAACTTACGCATCTCCGATTTTATATCTACATTTGAGAGAGGTGGATGGGGTGAGGTGGCATTAATAGGGTATTAATTTCATCAACACAAGACAGAACAAGAGGTGGCATTAATAGGGTATTAATTTCATCAACAGATGAAATTAATGAAATGAAAATGTTGATGAAATTAATACCCTATTAATGCCACCTCTTGTTCTGTCTTGTGTTGATGAAATTAATACCCTATTAATGCCACCTCACCCCATCCACCTCTCTCAAATGTAGATATAAAATCGGAGATGCGTAAGTTCTATTCAGTTGTGTATTTGTAAACTAAAGTCTTTGAAAATGTAATAAGTTTTACGAAACGCGCTCGTGTCGCGTCAGACTAGAAATAAAAATGAATTTTGGAGAATTGATTTTTGATTTACCTCCAACAGTGAAAAGAAATGTACGAAAGATTGAGAAAATTCGTGTTAGAATTATTAATCTTACTTTTTCGGTCATATTTAATAATATATATATATATATATATATATATATATATATATATATATATATATATATATATATATATATATATATATATATATCCATCGGGATTTCAGTTTGAACACTTTAAGATGCGATTAGGCAGTCAATCACATTGCTACCTAATCCAGAATTTTCAGCTCAGCAATGTTGTTGGTATAAACATTTCATCGACATGGACCATCGATATTGTAAATTTAATTTTATAATATATGGACATAAATGAAGATTTTAAAATTCATACAAATTGTAAAATCTGGAGGCGACACCGGATAGAACTATAGAACTACTTGCACGACCATTTGGATTAAGGCGGCGGCCAAGGGATGGATATAATTCACTCTTCTTCCCTCCTCTGTCTTGGCATAAGTAGTTTGCATGAGTCCTCCTGCGATTACTGCAGAGGACTCTAGAGTCAATACATTTGCGTGTGGTCTTGGTGACATCTGCTTTGGCAGCTGGGCTCCGTATGTTGATGATAACTGCTCTCTCACTCTTTTTCTTTAAACAAAAAATAACAGTCCTAAATAAACCTTTGGCTTGTACCAAGGTAATGGTTCACTATGGGACGTCGTTTTGTTGTTTAAGATTCAGGTACTGGGAACAAATTTCCAAGTAGCACGGGCTATGGTGAGCCCGTAGTGGACTTACCTGGCACAGGAGCGGGGCTGTAAATGTTCTGTAGGGACGTCATTGTTGTTCTTAGTAAAACTGTGAGCTAAGAGCTGTTGTCCTACATCTGAAGCCCTGCATAAGTCTAGAAACTCAATTTATTTTAACAATTTATTATTTTTATTCATTAAGATTATACTCATTTATTAATACTAAGTAACTAGCATGTAAGGAACAATATGAACCAGAGGTCAAGTGTGTGCCAGAGACCTCCCCCTTTCCTTCCCCCGCTTATCTATCTATCTATCTGTATGCGTGCGTCTATATATTTATCTATCTCTTTCCCTAGTATTGTGGTATCCCTGTAATGGTTGGCGGAGTTACTAAGTGAAACAAATGTGTAGTAGACACTCATAATCATCCAAAGTTTATTACTGTCCAACTCAGTATATGTTCCTGTATCACACACCATCCTGCGAGATGGGGATTTTTGTAAGTGTTCATATAATCTCTACGGGTAGCCGTATAAGTGCGGGTGTACGTCAATAAAATAAAGTGTAGGAGGGTGTAGGAGCGGCGAGGGTGTGCTCCCCTCACAGGTGGTGTTAACTGATAGTATCACACAAGGGGGGACGGCCGGAGCTAGCAACACCACCTCTCTCATATCAGTAATATCTTCCTCCACGATCAATACAACACTCACCAGAGGTCCCTTCGCGTCCTAGTAAGTCCCTTCAGGCACTATTAGCTGGTCCTGCTAGAGGAGTTTTCGCCACTACGCCATATATTCAAAATTCAAATTCAAAATTCAAATGTTTATTCAGGTAAAGTACATACATACAAGAGGTGATACAAAAATTGATAGATTTATAGATAGAGCTAGTACATACAATGCCTAAAGCCACTATTACGTAAAGCGTTTCGGGCAGGAAAAACATTAAAGTCTAAAACTTAATACTAATTGAGATTAAAGTATAAAATGTGTTGAGAAAAAATAAAAATAATAAAGCCTAGGTACTTGCTGCAGGTTCTTACGGTTGGATTATACCAGCTCAGTTATACTGTATTGGATAGTAAGCCTAGATAATACAGAGAACAGGGATAACTCCTTTCCTTCCAAAGGTCTTGTTTGTGGGGTTGGGTGGGTGGGGGGGTGAATGTTAAGGACTTCTTGGTCATCTCCACCCGTTGTTTAATTTGGGTTTCTGGTGTGGAAACGATCTTGTTATAAATTCTAATTACGCCTAATAAGTAGCCAGGTTTACTAGTGCTGCAATGGAAGTTTAAAACGTCGTGTATATTATGTTGTCATTTGATGTATTGTTTACCAGAATGTTTTATAATAAGTAGCTTTGAGGGATGGTCTGTTCCGCATCATTATTACGTGCGCTTCTTGATATATCTTGCCAGCTGTAATCTCTGCCCCAGGAACCTGTATCACTTTTCATGTAACGCTTCCATTTAGGGTAACTTTGAATATGTCAGTGTGAGCATGTAAGTTCTAACGTACATGTGCGTGTGTTGGCAGTTATGAATGTCCGTATGTTAGTGAGACCTCGTGCCTAGGGTTAGGGTATAAGAGTGACAAGAATTCAGTAAGTTGACTTAATTATGCTGCTCATATCATTCCTGGCTACAACCCGTCCATGTACACGGACGGTGCCAGAAAACTTAGTCACATAATGAGCCGAGGAAGGACCCCAATCTTCTCTAAGATAAATAATTTATATTTATGTTGAACTAGATAAAAAAGGTTTTCATTTGCCTGAGCTTTGTGATCAAGTTACAACTGAGAAGGAGCGTAATTACAATACTGTAGTGGTAGTGTTAGGCTTAAGGCCTATCAAGTTCAAGTATGTTTATTGAGACCAGAAAGAAATACATATCAAAGGGATAGAGTAGCTTAGGCTATTTCTACCCCCCCATTAAGGCCTATCAACTTGTAACTGCGGCCATACAAGGGCTTACACTCCAACCAGCATGATTACTTTAGCCCTGTACATGTCCAAGACTAAAGTACACTCTGGGTGTATGTATACACCCAGAAGCAGAATACACCTTTCGGTGTATATATCTCTGCAGTAGATAATGTTACACTGGTCATGATACAAGCAAGTAAAGGACTTAACAGGGAGTAACAGTTTACAGTCGAATATGCTATCTACAACAGGTAAACTTGGGAGAATTGACAAGGGCATTAAATATATGTACTGTATATTTCTTGAGCATCAGTAATAGAACTGTCATGTGTTCTTTGATTTTTCTTTTGACATTCAATTATATAATGACGTATGACATAGGGTATGTGAATACTTTGGCTATCAAAAGGCTTAAAAGTTAGTACTCACATAGCTGGATGGCTGGCTGGCGCTTGCTCTTGTGCTCTCTTTCTGTTTCTGTCTCTCTCTGTCTCTGTCTGTCTGTCTGTGTCTGTGTGTCTGTCTCTCTCTGTCTGTCTCTCTCTGTCTCTCTCTCTCTCTCTCTCACGAATCTTCATGTAGACTAAGATATATTATCCTACATTGCCTCAGCTGTCTCTTATTTTCCCCCACCCATTTCTTAAAGATAATAATAACATGCGTGAGAATTGCAAGAATGGAAGTAGACCGCACCACTAGCACTCCCACGTCCTACCAGTAACTCTGGGGCCGCCGGGAAGAGCGGACGTACCATTTTCTCTCCCACATTCAGCTCTTTCCTCTGATTTTCCGGGTGTTCTTTGTTTTATCTACGTCCTCTCATTGATTCCCTGTGCTTCTCCCGGTGCTCCCTGAGGTTCTAAAATGGACGGCGGGGTTCTGAAGGAATTAATTACATCTGCGTATTGACGATTTGGTGAAGGTCAGGTGACTGTTCCTCGACCTTGCCGTGCTGTAGGCTAACAGGTCATGCTATATCCTGAGAGCCTTATGGCATTTGTCCATCTAACTATAGCTTGCCAGTCTCGCCTATTATTTTGAGGTATCATGCTTTGTCGTCCTTACTCGACGATAATGATGCTAATACTAGAGTCATGCTTGCTTCTGACATGCTTGCTTCTAATATGCTTATTTGTCTCATGCTTATCTGTGTTATGTTTACCTTTTTCAGGATTACCTGTGTTATGCTTACCTGTCTCATGCTTATCTGTGTTATTCTTATCTGTTTTATGCTTACCTCTTCAGTATCATCCTTGCCTGGGGGCATGCTTATCTGTCATACTTACCTGTGTTATGTTTATTTCTGGCATGCTTGTGCTATGCTTGATGATATCATGAATCATTTATTATGCTTGTTTCTGCGATGACTATTTGTGTCATGCATACTAGTCAGGCACGCCTCTCATGCTTACATGCATCATGCTTACTGTGCCATGTTTTCCAGAGTCCCGTCATGCTTAAGTGTGCCATACTGACCTTCACTAGGCTTCTATATTTCATGCATAATTGTGTTTGCTTATTAATGAACTACGGGCGAGTGAAGTCCAGCTCTGAACGTTTAAGTTCTGTAACATGTTTGACCTTGAAGTCAAACAATATTAGACTGAGGAGGCTTCCTCGACTTGTTCTTTCATTGTATTCTCTTGTTGACAGCTCTTACAGGATATGAGCACTTTGCCATGAATTAATTGCGTGTTAAGTTTCCATTGTGGTCCTATTGTCATGTTTTCTCATTTTAGAGGCCGTCCTTGTCCAGTTTCTATATTTCCCTGAGTATTTTGTATACAGAGATCATATCCCTTCTTCTCCATATCTTTAGGTTTTTGTTGTGATACAATACGACCATTTATTACGTAATTATGATGTCATATAATGTTTTACAGAATTTTAAAATATAGACAAGAACAATTATTTCAATTCCTGTTTCAAGTTTTGTTCATTACAGAAGTGACACCTGATCACACACCTGGTTTCTGCCCGAAACGCTGCGCGTACTAGTGGCTTTACAAGACTGTAATTACCATATTATGTATCCTCACATTCCCAATGTACCTTCTTGTATATGCATAAATAAATAAATATACGTAAATTAATCCTCTTCGTCACTGTCATCACATTCATTACCGGTATTTGAACTACTCCATCCACTCATTTGGCACTCGCAACAATTTGCAGCTGAACAGGGCGATCCATTGTGCTTGCATTTACATCGTGAAGTGGCACATTTCATCTTGCATGAAGAGTGATAATGTGGAGCAGATAATCCCTGGTGCTGCTGGCATGCCGCAAACTTCAGGATAGTAGGAACTATTGTTTACATACCAACCCCACTGTTTATTTATTTATTTTTATACAAGAAGGTACATTGGGGGTTAACAGAGAACATAGAAATTAAGTTGACTTTACATTCTTGTAAAACCACTAGCATGCGCAGCGTTTCAGGCAAGTCCTTAATCCTTAAACTTAATTTTAAAACACAATAATGAACAAGGATTACTAGGTACCTTGCAAGGTAAGGCAAGGTACATTAGGATAACATTTCAGGGTTATACATTGGTTCACTGAAGCACAATATGAGGATCATTTCAAGGAATAATGCAGTAGAATATGTACTCAATACAACAACCATGATATCAGATGATATCTAAGATTACAATGGTAAAGTAATATGGCTTTGTGCAAATATTGGGGGATTGGGTAGCACTAGATACAGTGCGAAGATAAAGCACTAGGTAGAAAACTATGAAGATGAAATTTGGTACTTTTTGGTTTTATTTTTGAATATGGCAAAAGTTGGACAGCTTTTCAATTCATTAGGGAGTGAGTTCCATAGACTAGGTCCCTTTATTTGCATAGAGTGTTTACACAGATTAAGTTTGACTCTGGGGATATCAAAGACATATTTATGTCTGGTGTGGTTCTACATTGATCCTCTATTCTACATTGATTCTCTCTTCTGTGGACTTCCAGCTATTGTTTCTTGAAAATATGTGCGAAATGTGGTACTTGTGAACGAATCTGTAGGTGACAAAGACTCGGATGTAACACGTAATTATCAAAAGGCCAAGCCGGGGAGACAATATAGCACCATCAAAGTTGCAGGATATTCAAAAAGGCACTAAATATCACCAAGGATGCCAATACGAGAGCAAAAGCGCATAAGGTGAGCGATACCAAAGTATCGGATTCACCAAGAATTCTATGGAGGGACACGTGACCGCGTGGGACGGTTGGGAAGCAAGACACCCACGTAGCTGCAGCCACCTTTTCAATGAACATTCGATGACGTAATGCGTTAACAGATTCCAGTTTGGCAGTCAGACAACAGCATTATTGCCGCTCTTCCAGCGGCTTCAATAACCGAGTGTTGGTAACAATCAGAACATGATGTATTTGTAACTGAACAGAGATACTTGATCTACAGTGAATTGCTTGCATTGTCCCTGACCAATTTGGACCTGATTCTTCTGGTGAAAAGATCTATCAGAGAAGACTAAGTTTATTTATGGTGATTATGGGTACTGGAAGTTCGCAAAATAAGATGCCCCTTGACATGCCTTGTGCGTTTCTATATTCTCTTGTTGCAGCCTTCTTAATTTCGCTGCCACTAACATTACGCCTACGAATAGAAAACTGGATCTTGATCTTCGGGGGTCACTGCCGCAATTTTACTCATTCCGTTAAATATATTCTTACCATCCAAAGTGAAGACTTCATGATCCATGTTATCTGCTGTTAGAAGTACTGCAGTGTTTTTATCAACAGTCAAAGAAGCAAAGCCATTTGCTAGCGCCATGTTTATTTCGAAGCGTGTTACCTCTGCAAACGACGAACAGTAAACCAAGATGGCGGAGAACGTCAGTGAGGTTTCTTGATCTAAAGTTGTGGTGTAGCTAAATAGACAACTCTATCTGTAATGGACATAGTAATCCTCTTGGGCAAATACCTTGCATAACGCTCTGCCAAATTGCACCTATTTTTATGAAAGGATCCTCTCCCCCAAATGCTCTTGATAATAGCCAATTAAGATTTGTTAATGTAATCCAGAGTACTTTCTGCAGTGATGTAACTTGGTGATGGATTCCCCGACAGATTCTTCATTTAAACGAGCACTTTATACCTTGGCATTGCATCGGCTGCATTCTGTCGTTTCTTTATTCCAATGGTCTAGTTGTCCGTAAACCTTTTCTGGCGATGCTTTTGAAACCTTTTCCAGCTGCTGCATCAACATCGCTCAGACAACTGCGACTGGATTCATTTATACCGTCTGCTTCTTTGTGTGAAATGTTTACCCTCGCCTGTCCGCTGTCCAGTTTCACCTTCCAGTCGGATACATTTTTAAATCAATTTTGGGGTTGTCCGAATGCGATTTTGTCGGATTTCGGATATGTAATATGGCAATGGTCCCTGAGCTGGAAATCATTTACAAACCTTTGGAAGTTATTTTGCCCAGGTTAAAGGCATATTTGCTCAAGATTGTCTAGACTGTCATGTGTCATGAGTGGACACTACTACTACTACATCTAATTTAATTTAATTTTGCTTCAGAGGGATAGTTTATTTAGCAGCATCATGGAGTCAGCACAACTGTTGTCGTGTGTTGTTAGTGGACACAACTATATAGTTATGTGGAATGTTACCTTTACGTATACTTACGCGAGTCATGCTCACAAGAGTTATACTTACTATTAAACACGAGTTATACTTATAGCTGATATACGCGTACCTGTGTCGTTGTTATGAGTGGCATATATGTGCTTGTTATACTAACATGTATGCTATATTGATGCCATACGTACCTGTTATGATCTATTATCACTGACCTGTTACTTCTCTTATCTCACTTAAAAATCGCTTAACTTCTCTTATCTCACTTAATAATCACTTATCTTAATTATCTCCCTTAATAATTACTAAACTTCTCATAATTACCTGTCACCTATGTAAGTAGAATGTAACAACTCTTGTATATATCTCAAAAAAAAAAAAAGTACTCGAGGCTTCTTTGGGGGGGGGGGGGGTTGAAATAGCCTAAGCTACTCTATCCCTTTGAGATGTACTTTTTTCCTTGTCGCAATAAACATACATGAACTTGAGGTTTCGTAATTATCTGCGACTTGTAATTGTCGCCTTCATAATTGTGATTCTTAAAGTATGTCTTCCATAGTTATATGTAGCTCCATACATTTCCATGTTTCTATAATGTTCATTTCTTTATCGTTTAATGTATTATTAAGATGTCTTAGATCTGGGGACGCATACAGACCGCGTTTTCACACTAAACAAAACTCTCCTTGTTCCTGAGTTCTCTTGTTAGCTCCATCACGCCCAACAAAAACTACCCTCAGCCAGTGTTAACTTATCCACAAACCCTATGCCTTTCCTCAGAATTCTGGCTTGTCCATAATTTTTTAAATGTTCTACGCCTATACATGTTGGGTAGTGGGTTATTGTGAGGTTATGTACAATAGTTATCTTGAGATGATTTCGGGGCTTTAATGTCCCCCGCGGCCCGGTCCTCGACCAGACCTCCACCCCCAGGAAGCAGCCCGTGACAGCTGACTAACACCCAGGTACCTATTTTACTGCTAGGTAACAGGGTGAAAGAAAGGGTGAAAGAATAGGGTGAAAGGGTGAAAGGGTGAAAGCATAGGGTGAAAGAAACTCTGCCCATTGTTTCTCACCGGCGCCCGGGATCGAACCCGGGACCACAGGACCACCCAGTGATCCTTGGGTGGTGAGGGACGTGGAGTAGCCTCAACTAAAGTCATTGTTAGGTGACTTCAGAACTACCAAATCCATTTTTAAATGTTCCTGAACATTATAATTTGTCAGTTATAACATTTAATTTGATTTAAATATATTTAAATGCATCTTTATTTCCAGAGTAACTGCTACTGTCTTGTGCATCCTAAAATAATAAAGTGTATGTAATTACTTGTTTTGGTCGGCAGGTGCAGGTGGGTCAAGTATCCGCAGTGCCGCCAGCCTTCCAGACCTGCAACATCCAGCCTCTAGCCACCTAAGAGTGCCTAGTCAATCCTCATCATTCTCTCACACTAACCCAGGCCCAACACACGCCCACTCTGCCTTTGACGTGATGGTTGGTAGGTGAGTATCCCCCCCCCCACACACACACACACACACCCAAACAAACACTTTCCAGTCAACTCACTCGTGTGTCAACTTTACTTAGAATAATAATAATAATAATAATAATAATAATAATAATAATAATAATAATACTGTAATAATAATAATAATAATAATAATTCATTTGGGAAAAGTACATACATAGATGCAGAGTTACAAACATATTGTTGGATTCATAGAGCTAGTACATGCAATACCTAAAGCCACTAAGATGCATAGCGTTTCGGGCATGGACTTAGAATTATATAGACTTCACTCGCCACAACTTGTGCATCACTTTACAATAATGGCTGTACTAAACAAGTATGGTGAATAGCAGTTTAAATAAAACACATTTGGCATAAATTGAACATGTAGCTTACAGTTTGAATGTTAGTATATATTGGTAAAACAATGTTGAGTTTACCATTAGAGCGGTGAGACACATGGACAAAATATATCACAAAATTAGGATGCAGAGAAAACAGCACACTCGTCTCGCATATTGAGTATGTTTTGACTGCTGCTGCTAGTGCAGCACCTAGTTTGTTGTGCACCCTATACTCATCCTGAGCTGTATCGCAAAAGGAGTACAGAGTGCTAAAAAGATCTTAGCAGTACAGATTTCGTTCTCAACTCGCAATCGAGAATTCAGGGTTGGAATCCCAGGCGGGATAAAAATGGTTGGGCCCATTTCCTATCCCTAATGCCCCCATTCACTTAGCAGTAAGTAGGTACCAATGCAGGTTCAAGTTCAAGTATGTTTATTGAGACAAGAAAGAACTACATCTCAAAGGGATAGAGTAGCTTAGGCTATTTCTACCCCCCTAAGCAACTCCAATGCAAGAGTTAGCTTGTGGGGTTGCATCCAGGAGAAGGTCAGTAGTTCGATCTTGAGGGGGATGAGGACCTGGATATAAGCCTAACATGTTTATATACATTGGCTACTTGTCCCCGAACAAAATTAATTGTTATTATAAAGTTTACATATACGGACAGTCCTTATGAATCACTTTCACATGCTGACAGTTCAGTGGCAGTGACAGGGCCTTGGTAGTATAGTTGAGTTCGTTCTAGACACAATTGTAGATCCAGGGCTTGAATCCCGGGTGGGACAATTGGTTGGGCACATTTCATTTCACATAATGCCTTTGTTCACCTAGTGGTAAGATACCCAGGAGCTGGTCAACTGTTGTGGGATTACATTCTGGGAAAGGTCGGTTTTTGGGGGGAAGGGGCCTCAATATATGCCTAACAAATACAGTATATACACACGCAGGCAGCCTGTCTGACAAAACAAATTATATTTTCCTCCCACATACCCTGTTCTCACATCCCATCCTCATATCTTAGCTCCTGTCTTGTCCTCATATCCTTTCCATATGGATTCCTCCTGTCCTGTCCTCATATCCCTTCCATATGTACTAGAAAATGGCTACTAAAGTTCAACTCAGGAAAGTGTAAAGTAATGAAATTAGGCAAAGGGAGCAGAAGGCTGAACACAAGGTACCATCTGGGAGATGAAATCCTGAAAGAGTCAAATAGAGAGAGAAATCTGGGGGGTTGATATCACACCGAACCTGTCCCCAGAGGCCCACATCAAAAGAATATCATCAGCGGCATATGCTAGACTGGCCAACATAGGAACTGCCTTTAGAAACTTGTGTAAGGAATCGTTCAGGACCCTGTATACCACCATGTCAGACCAATCCTGAAATATCCAGCTCCAGCTTGGAGTCCATACCTAGTTAAACACAAGATATGGGACCAACACAAGCGGGACCAAAGAGCCAAACCTCAACTCCCGCAAGCACAAATAGGTGAGTACAAGACAAAATTAGAGAAGATTCAGCGGTATGCCACTGGACTCGTCCTGGAACTGCGAGGTATGAGCTACGAGGAAAGGCTAAAGGAGCTGAACCTCATGTCCCTGGAAAACAGTAGAGTGAGGGAAGACATGATAACCACCTACAAAATTCTCAGGGGAATTGACAGGGTGGACAAAGACAAACCTTTAGCATGGGTGGAACACGAACAAGGGGACACAGGTGGAAACTTAGTACTGTACAGTACCCAGATGAGCCACAGAGCCAATAGAAAGAATTTTTTCAGTCAGTAGTTAACAAATGGAATGCACTAAGAAGTGATGTGGTGGGGGCAAACTCCATACACAGTTTCAAATGTAGATATGATAGAGCCCACAAGGGCTCTATCCGTACAACAGTTGATTGACGGTTGAGAGACGGGACCAAAGAGACAAAGCTCAACCCCTGCAAGCACAACTAGGTGAGTACAGTACAGAAATTTTGGCTTAGCACTTTCTTCTGATAATGATCTTATCTAACAAGTTAACATTCCAGCTTTGCCATTCTATCATATTGCTGTGTTTGCAAGTGCATACTAATATTGTGTCATTGTTGCTTCAGTGGCAGCAGTGTTGGGCTGAAGGGGCTGTACTGGGATGAGAGTGATAGTGGTGGATCTACGGACTCCCTCATTGATGAAGCTGAACACATCACCACCACCCCACTCGACCCCAACATTTACAATATTTACCCTCGTATCCATGGTATGTCTCCACCTCTAGTAAATGCATAGATCATGCTATATCATGAAAGTATATATATATAGCCATGGCTCGAAATATAAATAGACAATACTGTAATGATATAAAAGACAGAAACACTTCTTTTCATGTGGCTTGTGTGGCACAAGTCAAGAAAATAATTTCTTAAACTTTGAAGTAGATCATGCACTTCTCCACTTATGAGATCTTGCTTTTACCCTCATTTATGAGGTTGTCTTCTATTTTGTTCACTCTTTCTTTGAGATCTTGATTTATTTGGTCCCCTCAATCTGAGGGATCATTGTTTATTTTGACCCACAACTTGAGAAATATAACTGGCCTGATATATTCTGGCAAATATATCAGGCTTTCCTAACCTGATACAGTATATAATAATAATAATAAATATAATGCTCGCTTATAATTGTTTATTGTAATAAATAATAATAATGTGATATATTTGCTAGAAGCGATTTAAAGAACTTGCAACGACCTAGCTATCACTACAATTTGGCAGAGGCAACCGAGAGCTCCTCTAATGTCTTGCTCCTCTCAACCTCTCACTGACGAGTTCTTCATATAAACACGGGCATGCACAACATTCAAACCATTCCATCTATACCTAAAGAGCAGTAGCAAACACAAAGAAGTTGAAAAGAGTAAAAAAGTTAAAAGGACCTGGATAGGTACCAGTACATATAACAACAGCCTTTACATCAGTGGCACATGTAAACAACATTAGATTAGTAGCACATGAAAAGTTGGTAAACATCAGGATGGCATTTAGGAACTTATATAAGAAATGTTTTATGATTGTATGCAAATCATATCTGAGATCCGTCCTAGAATATTATGCATCAACAATGAAATCCACATCTGATAAAGTACAAGAAGAAAATTTAGAATGTACAAAGATATGAAATGAGACTGCTAAGGATAGATAGCTAGAGCACATACTAAATGAACTTAATATAACAAAATTAGAAGGAGAAAGGACCAGAAGAGATATGATCATAACATATATGAGAATACCGACGGAAATACTGTAAACAAATGGGATAGAGGCAGTATTTTCCAGGTTATGGTCAACAGAACAGAGACATGTAAATAATTTAAGGTATTGTACTGTATTCATAATAGTATGGTACTTGTATTATGAGATATACATGGTACAGTTTAAGTAAATAAGTAATTATCCAAATAAAATGCAAAACCAGTACAGTATTGTATACAATAGTTACATTGCACTGGCTATTTCTGGAGAATATTCAGGAGTTCCTATATATCATACAGAATGCCAATATGAATAGAGAGACATAAGATGTTCGATGTCAAAGTAGTCAGATTCACTAAGGATTTTATCAAGGAACATGTGTATAGGATGGCAATATAACACTGTCTGTGTTACAGAATATATACTGTATGAGTTTCTGGACATCATTCAGGATGCCAGTAAGAAATGTGTCCACCTCACTTACTGGTATCCTGAAAGACATAAGATCCTCAATGTCAAAGGAGGCAGATTCACCAAGTATTTTATAGATGGACCAATGACTCAAAGGAATAATGAGAAAACAAAATTTATTATGTTGAAAATTAGCACATGACAGCTGAGAGGACAGCGCTTCGGATTTGTAGTCCTGAGGTTCCGGGTTCGATTCCCGGTGGAGGCGGAGACAAATGGGCAAAATGTTTCTTTCACCCTAATGCCCCTGTTACCTAGCAGTAAATATGTACCTGGGAGTTAGACAGCTGCTACGGGCTGCTTCCTGGGGGGGTGTAACAAAAAGGAGGCCTAGTCGAGAATCGGGCCGCGGGGACGCTAAGCCCTGAAATCATCTAAAGATAACCTCAAGATAACTGTAGCAGGTAAGTGACTAAGTGGAACAATGCAAGTGTGACAGTAAGGTGCAGGTCGGTGTTCCATTAAGTTTCCACGAGTAAATTGTGTTTCTGATATTTAACCTAGCCGGAGTCAATTCCCACTCCTTATTTCATTATAGCAGGAATACCACAGGGATATGTTATGCTTAATGGCACAATTTGTTGTGTGTAGTAGCCAACATCTATCATTGCAGTGGTTGCAGTTTGCACTATGAATATCAGTAGAAATCTGAGAAAGGAATTATCTTTTGGGAGGAAGGGTAAATATGAATGGCATCTCTAGCAATGGTAGCTGCTTGGTCATATCAAGCAAGTGCCAGTTCAGTTTGACCTCAGTTATATAAATCAGTTGCCATAAGTGAAATAATGATGAATGGTAAAATGGGCTAAGTAAATAAAGGTACTGTAAAGTGCTGCAAATTATAATGTGTGGTGTACTGCATATGGGATCATTGCGGAGTAATAGAAAAGACCTGGCATAATAATTATTCTGAAGAAGTAACATGAGATCTTTGAAGGAGGGGTACTGAGAATTGTATGCAAGTGATGACCAAACCACACATCAAAAAGTGAAAAAACGACGACGTTTGGTCCGTCCTTGACCATTATCAAGTTGTGAACGGACTAAAATGTTGTCGTTTCTTAACTTTCTGATGAAATAAAATAAATAAATAATAAAATCAAATAAAACACCAGGAGTCATTTTCTAGTACGAAAGGACATCACAGAAAATTAAGAGAACTGTGAATGTGTTTGGCAAAGAGGGGCTGGCTTTATATGGGAGGTTTAGCATCCAGGGCCGGACTGTAATCTTATTTTACAGCATTTGGAGGACACTGTGCTAAGGATTTCTACAACATCCACATTAATGGAGTAAAAGGGGACAAATTAGATTTTAAGGAAAGATGTGTAGTGATATCACTGAGAAAGATAACAGACCCTGAAATTAATAGTCTGAGAACAGAAGCATGCAGGATGTTATTGTTAGGTTTGTTTTGGCCGAACCAAAGGCTGGGGTCATCCTTGATACTTGATTAGCTTGGCGGCGGAAGATTTAGAGGTCCTGTAAGAATGAATATATTGTAATGAATGACAAGGAACAGGCTAATAATTGATACGTATTAAAACTTAGCACGAGCTGATGGAAATCTGACAATACAATACGCTACTGGAAAAATCTAATAATGGGGGAAAGTAAGCTGACAGAGTGGTAAGAAGAGAGCATGTTAAAAGTGTTGCATAGAGCAGATGTGTCAGGGGAACAGGCACAACACCATCGTGTGCACGTTAAGCCAGCAACCAGAGAATGGTGTAAATAAACTGATGGAGTTGATAAATGGTGTAAATAAGTGCCATCCATTACTGAATTTTGTCTCAAGACTTCACAGGTAATCAGGTTAACCCCATTAACCCCCCAGTCAACAAAAATCGGTGTGTCTACAGATTGGGATATGCCAAATAGAAAGCACCACAAACAGCGAAGACGAAGGACACGTTCACACCAGGGAGGGTTCAGTGCTTGGAGAAGTGAAGCTGATTCTGCTAGTGTAGGTTAGTTACATTAAGTTTACAGGAATAATATGAATTGCTTTATTTTATTATGCATGTTGTGACTGACCATGTGTTATGTAATGTTTATTTTCACTAGTATATAATAGATTTTATTTTCTGCCAAGATATGTTTTACAAATATTTGCTCAGGGTCTACAGCTTTTTTAGTTAGTTTATCTTTCTATTTCATCCACGATGACTAGGGAATGCTTTATTTGGTCATTATCAGAATTGACCCAGTGAAAGACTTTGAACCCAAATAAGATCAATTACTTTAGCCGAGATGGTTACAGTACCAAAATCAAGGTTACACTTTTAATGTGTATTTAGGAGGGTTTACTTTTTATGACAGTAAGAAAGAAATGTTTTGCTACATTTCATACTAAAAAGCATACCAAGTAGTGCCTAGGAATAGTCTATCTTTACCCCATCGCCATTCTACCTCTCTTTCTAAACATATCCCCTCTTTCCCCATCTCCTAATGCCCTCACCGCCTTGCTCTCCCCCCCCACCCCCCTCTTTCATTCCATCTCCCTTATTCCCCTTTCTCTCATCCTTCCCTCCTCTCTCTAACCCCCTCCCTTCACTTCCCCTTCTTCTCTGTATCCTAGTGACGAGAGGATACTCACTCTGCTAACAGTAATTATGTGCCACAGGAACTAGCAGTGGACGTCCATACCTGCCATACCGTGGGGACCAGCTCTCCCCTGGCCAGCAGGTGAAGGTGCTAGCTCCAGGAGGAGGCGTGGCTGTAGCTAGAGTCCTGACAAATCAGAAGTCTTCATGGCAGATAAATGACAAAATTCATCACACTTCTGCTCCTGTTTCATCTGCTTCAGTGACAGTTATCCTATTGAGTGAGCCTAACAGGTGGGAACAAGTAGAGATTTTACTTCTTGAGATTCTTGAGGTTATCTTGAGATGATTTCGGGGCTTTAGTGTCCCCGCGGCCCGGTCCTCGACCAGGCCTCAAACCCCCAGGAAGCAGCCTGTGACAGCTGACTAACACACAGGTACCTATTTTACTGCTAGGTAACAGGGGCATAGGGTGAAAGAAAGTCTGCCCATTGTTTCTCGCCGGCGCCCGGGATCGAACCCGGGACCACAGGATCACAAGTCCAGCGTGCTGTCCGCTCGGCCGACCGGCTCCCTGGCCGCTCTGGCTCTTACTGGGTTATGACACTGGACATATGTACTATAGGTTTAGCACATACATTTTCATTGCCTTCAAATACTGTATTAAACAAAATTCTGTGTTACAGCTAAGGTCCTCTATATATACAGTGTGATGAAATTGCAACACTTTCTGATTTGCATGGGTAAAGGGATGGAGCCTAGTCAGCTCACCTAGTTCACGCTCAGCTAGTAAGCTTTAGCAACCAGCCGGGTCACTCTTTTGAACGTGGACTTCTGCAGGTCTTCCGTGATTGTCTCCCTCCTCTTTCCCTGTTGCATTTCCTTGCCACCCTTGTTAGGCTCTCCTGCATGAAGGGGAAGCTCCCTCAGAACCCCCATTGCACACCCTCTTGCAAAGATGTTAATTAGGTTCAGAGACTGTATGGGTGCCCTTTAATCTTACTTTCTTTGTCAACTGTGTTTCTGTTACCCCATTCATTTGCACACTTCCAATTTCCCCACATGTTATCTACCTAGGACTTACCCCTGTTCACTTTTTATATTATTTACATAATTTGTTATTTTCTAAATTACACTTACTGAGTCAATACTGTTAACTTGTAATTGTGTCCTTTATAAATGTCACATTATTAAATCATTAACTTTCATATGTACCCTTAGAAATTTGTCATATTATAAAAGTTTACCATGGAAAATGCTAATAACTCTCTTACTTATATATTACCTACACTCCCAAAAATTTGTTACCATTTTTAAAGTCACCCTTTAAATGTACAGCTTTTAAGTTGTTCACATTAAAAAAGTGATGACTAAAATTTTTGGCAAAAACTTTCATTCCACGTTGAACATTTCCTACCTCATCTATTAAAGAGAATGGCTTTGTCTGTCTCTCCAAAGTAGGAAGTCAGATGCTTGGAGCTTTTCAGGAGAAATAGTTTGGAGTACAGGACAAACGTAGGATGGTCCGGTTACCTAACAATGATTTTGGGGCTCAACGTCCCCGCGGCCCGGTCCTCGACCAGGCCTCCGAGGTAGGCCTCGGGTACATGGATAGGTCTAAGTTAAGAAATATTTGCATTTATAGAGACTCCCCTTATGTGATTTTCATGGAGTCAAGTAATTACGTAAGTCTAATTACAGGATGAGAGCTATGTTTGAGGTGTCCAATCTTCTTGGTACTCTTTGTCATATGATGCTTTGAAACTACATTACTGACGGTTTTGGTCTCCTCCAACACCTCACTTCACTTGTTCCAACTATCTACCAGAATTCTTTATATAAAGAATTCTTTATCAATTTTGTCAATTCCCATTACTATTTTGTATTTAGTGGACATATCTCCTCTTTTCTTCTATCTTCTTGCTTTGAGATATTTAACACCTCTAGCCTCTCCTTGTAGCTCATGTCTTTCAGTTTCAACAGTCATTTTGTTGCATGTCTGTACACCTTTTCCAGTTTGTTGATGTGCTTCTTGAAATATAGTCACCATACAATTGAGATATAGGCAAATTGGGCCGAAATCTCATTAGGCACACTGTTGGGCCAACATTGTTCTTATGCAGACGAGGAGTCACGATAACGTGGCTGAAATATGTTGACCAAACCACACACTAGAAAGTGAAGGACGACGACGTTTCGGTCTGTCCTGGACCATTCTCAAGTCAATTGTGAATGGTCCAGGACGGATCGAAACGTCGTCGTCCCTTCACTTTCTAGTGTGTGGTTTGGTCAACATTGTTCATATCAAGTGTACCTGGTTGAGTGGAACAGAGGGAGTAAGAGAGAGAGGCGCTGCCATAATGGTGGAATTCAGTAGAACCATAAATAAAATAAAAAAAGTATAACAAGATAGGAAAAGACCAATGGCATTGAAAGAATATCACTACTCATATAATTAGAATAAGTACCATATGATTAATACAACTGACACTTTTGTAATACTGTACATGAAATCCAGGATCTCAGTCATGTTAGACACTGAAGTCACATCATAGTAGCATTCTTCCCCTTTTTCCATCTCATTAATTTTTCATGGCCAACTGACCATCCATGAATTATTTACAATTTAAGGGTTTTACTATACTGTACTCTTTTGAAAATATAAATCATACATTTATGAGTTCCATTATTGGATAAACCTTGCACTATTATGTTTCAGGCTGCAGGGAAGTGTGGTGACTGTTCCTCTGGAGAAGGTCCTACTTGCGTGGCCTAGGATTTGACAAAACTACATAAACTTTAGTTTTACGAAGCTACGTAAACTCCAATACATAATCAAGCAATGCCAATTTGCCATATAAAAAATACAGTATGCTGTATTGTACTGTAGACTGATATTCTTTGTATCATGCAGCCCATAGCATAAACAAATGTACTAACAATTTATCATATACCAGTATATTTGGCCAATTAAGACAAACCTTGTTAATTCTGTTAGTAAATGGGGTTATAATCAAACTGTTTTTCTTGCACTTGTTTTTATTATCCCAGCACACAGGACGATCAGTTTTCAAGCTTTTCTTGCTATACATTAAATTTTGTATAGCAGTAGATCTGGTCAGGAAATTCAGAAACTGGAATGAGAGTCATGAGATGCGAGAACAGATAAGTACTGCATAGAGCAAGAGTTAATTTTAAGGTCTGCTGTACTCTCAGTTGCCCTTCATGACGTCCACACAGTAAGATGTACAAACTTCAAAACAACACTCATGTGTAAGCAAGATACAGCAATGTTAAAATATGATGATAAAACTGATAGATTAATGCCACTGCATGACCAACACTATCATCATATTTGTAAAGTACAGTATTGTGATAAATGGACTAAGGGAATTTAGCTTTTTGTTTGGCCTTAACAAGCTTATCTCTCCTAATACTGTACCATGTGGCTTTAACTTGGCCACATAGTACTGTAACTGTACACAGTTTTTTTCACAAAAAAAGAAAATTACCTTTTGTATTAGGTAAATATACATTTGTTTATTTTTTTTTTTTTAATGCAGTACTGTACTGTACATGTACACTGTATACTATATATGCAAATGACAAGTTTTGTACTTTTTTTTTATCAATTTTTGAATCATTTTGTTTTATCTGTACAGTACTGTACTTAATTTGCTAATGATTTTTCACTATTGAAAAAGCTGCATTGCAGGCTTAAACATTTAAAATTTTCTCATGTATCAATATAAACAATTTAACAAATATTTTAATGTTTCCTATTTAGATTTTAACTAAACAGCAACATCTGCCGATAGAAGCATCATCAGAATCAGTAAATTATATATTTACGATGTTCAACAATTGGCATTCTTAGTGCAATTTTACTATAGTATAATAAAATATTTTGAAGCTTGTCGTACAACAGGGCTGTCAGTAGCCAAACTGGAAAAACTCTTTGATTGTAATATTTTTACTCATTGCCAGGAATTTTATCTTAGTTGTTTATTAAAATAGCTTACACATGAAAATGTGGATGTAATTCAGAATATTTGTTAATGCGTATTATCCATTTCTGAATATTAGAACTGGCAAATTGTACTCGGATATTGAAAGTACACATAGTCAGAAAGTGTAAAATTAAAAAGAACTGAAGATCAAGCTCTTTTTCTTTTTTCTTATATATATACAATTCTTTCTTCATTTTTTTTTTTATAAAATTTATATTTGAATTTATTTTTATGTTAGATTTCTAGTCAGCTAGTAAGTTCCATTTTAGTTAACCCTTTAGCTACATAGTTTGATTTCTAGTGTCAATCATTTTGAGAAGTGCTTTTTAAACTTTTTAAGTGGAAAAAGCTGTTTTCAAGAAACAGGAATGACATCATTTGGGAGTCATGTCAAGTTCATTTCCTTCACTAATATGGGAAACTCTGCTGCATAAAATTGATTTGGGCCCATTATTTTGAGGATGGATTGCACACAGAACCACTGCCAACCATTAATCATCAGCATCTAAAATATAATGAAACCCTATATTTAACCAACTACTAATTTCATCCAGTCTGTTTCCATTCAGACATTGACTCAATCCCCCGTCTGAGACAGAAGCTCTAAAGAAATTGTCATAAATTTGGTGGCAATCAATGACTGCAGATTGCTGACAACCATGTACAGGAACAAAAAAGTCGAGAGAAGAAATGGAAAAGATGGTGAGGCGAGCCAGAGTTTTGTGGCACTAAGTACTGTATGCAGATGATGAGTCACCATAACATGGCTGAAAAAATGTTGACCAAACCACACACTAGAAACCGAAGAGACGACGACGTTTCGGTCCGTCCTGGACCATTATCAAGTCAACTGTTAAGAGACAATGTCGAAACGTCATCGTTTCGTCGTTGAAACGTCATTGTCTCGTCGTCGAAACGTTGTCGTCTCTTTAGTTCCTAGCGTGTGGTTTGATTAACATTAAGTACTGTATGTCACAATTTATTTGGTAAGTAGGGCTGCAATACTTAAGGGTTGTGGTTAAATAGTGTCTTCAATGACACATTTCTTTTGTACCAATAGGTCCATAATGTTTCTCAAGATATTGGAGACATTCATATGATTTGTTAATACTGTACTGTACTATAATAAATTACCAGGAATTGAAGTATCGCTGTATGAAGGGCTACTGATTAGTGATAATCATTCAATTGTACCTACCTATAGGAAACTGTACCTGTGTGGAAAATTATATATCTTTGTATTATTCTGAACTTTTGTAATCAATCCATGCACTTAATACATAAAACAAGTTTGGCATATCGGTCACTTTGTCAACTTAACCTACTGCCATTTATCAATATGAAAATACAATACAATTAAACTTTACTACATAACACATGGAATTTTATCTCCTTTAATAGCTGGAGTACATGCTTTGCAACACATACTATCGACGGCCCTTTGACTTTTACCTAAACATCATCTCTGCTTGAAGAGGTCAAATACATAATTTCTATTACATGTAATTATAATGTGAGACTGTCGAAAGTTTTTTTTAGATCCACTTAAATGCTGTCATCCCAACCAGTTCTTTCCTGTAAAATCTCTGTGGCTCTGTCATAGAAACTAAGTAGATTTGTGACACAGAATCTTCCTGATTAAAAACCATACTGTCTGTCTGTGTTACTATATCATTTCTCTCTAGGTGTTCTTCCCATTTGGTTGTAATTTTTTTTAATGTTTTGACTACTGTACTACGCTCATCAACAATACAGGTCTATAATTAAGAGGGACTTGCCCATTACCATTTATACAGATTGGAACACTGTTAGCCTTTTTCCATATATTGTATCTGCCAAGACTCCTGTATACAAGGATGAGTGTAAATCAACTGATGCAAAATGCTGAGCTCAGATGTCAATTCTCTCAAGTCAATTCTCTCAGACTCCAAGGTAAAACTCCATCTGGACCAACTGATTTGTCCCAACTTAGCTTCTTGAGCATACTTTTCCACTTTATGTACTCTCATGTCATTCTCTGAAATTCGTATTGTGTCTGGTTTTCTGAAAATTTCATTCTGTACAAAAACACACTTTGGAACTGTTCATTTAGTGTTTCACACATTTCGTTTCCATTCTCCGTGAATATGTTCCCCACTTTCAACCTATGAATTTTATACTTTACTTACAAATTGTTTCTTATGAATTTATGGAATAGGTGTGCGAATAATTTTGTTGACACAGTTTACATTTGGTCAAGTCGAGACCTTCGTTTTCTTGCTCTAAATTTTGAAATTTTTCATTATAAGCATTTAGCAAATATTCAATAATCACTGACTTGCATAGAAAATTACCTTCCTGTATTCGTTTGAGTAAAACCTTTGAAATTTGTCCCTTGTCTCCCCTGACGAGCCTGTCCCATCCGCCATCTTTGTTTTGATTTCGTCTGATTTTTTTTCTCTGGTTGTGTCCATGGTTCAGTTGTTGTTTCAAAATTTATTTACAGTATTTTTCTCAACAATCGCCACGCATTACCTTGTATTAATGATCTCGGTACATTTGTAGTATCGGGAGTACCAACTGCCATAATAAGTTTACTTTACCTTTTTTTTATTGACAAGCTTAGGTATACATAGCAATGTGCTAGTGCTACCCTATTCTGTATGAAGGTTAAAAATGTAGATAAAAACTGGCTATAAGTTCATCTAATATCCCCATCTCACAGGATGGTTAGTCATACATGGAGTCAGGAGAGAACATGAAATGCATCAGCCTTCACCAGCAAAATCTG
Source organism: Procambarus clarkii (assembly GCF_040958095.1). NCBI lineage: Eukaryota > Metazoa > Arthropoda > Malacostraca > Decapoda > Cambaridae > Procambarus > Procambarus clarkii. The sequence continues at coordinate 36,442,113 of NC_091160.1, read as the reverse complement.
GGTAAAGAACAATAATATCTTCCAGTATTCGTGAGTGTATAAAGTAGTTACAGAGCTCAAAGTATCACATATCATTTCGTCTGACATCATTGATAACAGGGCAATCACAGATATAGTGTTGGAGAATATATCCTATCGCTAGTTTACAATTGTAATGTTCATCATTGGGGGGATTCATTACCTGCAGCCACCTGTCATAGATATAGATATCCCAGTCTAATTCTTGCAACTACAATGTCATACTGGTAAGACGGTTTACATATTGTTTAGTAACAAGTCCAACAGTCAAATTAATATAACAACTAACAATACCCAAATTACGAGCAATAGTAGAGGGGAAGTTCCTTAAACTGGTGTTCACATTGACAACAAACTAAATTTCCTTTGTCATATACAATATATAACTAAAAAAAAGTTTCTAAAACAGTAGGCATTCTCTCCAAAGTTAGATATTATGTTCCTCGCCCTGCCCTAGTTACTCTGTATTATTCACTCATTTGCCTATATCTCACCTATCCATTACGTGCCTCTGTAACCCTTTCCACTACCGCCCACAAGATGGGTATGGGGTGCATAATAACTGAATCTATGCTGCTATGTACAGAGTATTTATGTCTTAAGGCGTTGAGTTTTGCCTCAAGACGAAGCTTGGGATGATGATAATAATAATAATAATAATAATAATAATAATAATAATAATAATAATAATAATAATAATAATAATAATAATGTTTGATTTAAGCAAAAGTACATGCATACATAGATATAAGATTGTATAAATCGAGGGTAAGGCAGGTAAGGACAACAGTACTTGGAGCGTTTTGGGCACAACATGAAACAAAAAGACTTTAAACTAAATGAGAAAAAAAACAAATTGAGGCAGATCAATACAAAATGACAATTATTACACGATGATTGAAATAGCAAAACTATTAACAGAACATATTAATTTTACAGCATAAATGGAAGGAACATTAGGTTCCTTTCTCATATTAAGTATCTTTGTGGTACGAGACACCCAAGAATAATCCTCAAGGTTTCGTTCTCTAATTTTTCAAGCCCTCCCAACTTATATATTGATAGTCCATTGCGGGCTCACCATAGCCCGTGCTACTTGGAACTTTTTGTTTCAAGTAGCGGATCTTAAACAACAACCTACCAACTTTCTTTCGCATAATCCACTAAAGATGCAAGGTTCATCATTTTGACAATTCTGACATTAGCACCATAACCTGAGAGATAACCTGCAACAGCCTTAAGAGTTCTCAGTCTCTCTTTACTGACGACAGTCTGATTACAATACGACCATACAGTGGGACCTCAAGGCCAAGGTAGTTTAATCTGTTTACGTAGTCAAGCTGGGAGCCGTCATACAGTTGCATCTTGCGAACAGTTCCTCTGTGCTTGGGTGGACGCAGATTTAGTATTTGTTTTGTCTGCTTTTGAAGCTTTTGATGTGGGCTTCAGGAGACAAGTTCGGTGTGATATCAACTCCTAGATCTTTTTCTATCCGTTTCGTGGAGGACTTCGTCTTCCATTCGGTACCCTGTATTCTGGTCTATTCTCTTCAACTAGTTTCATTACCTTGTTGAACCTAGTTTTATTAGTGTTGTTTGTAAGCGATGTATATGTAGTTTGTCAGCAAGTTTAATGCGTCTTGTGTTGACTGGTGGGGTCTGAACCCAGAGTGTTTGTCTGTCAGTAGGTCATTGTCCTCCAAATGGTATATTTGGAGGACAAACGGGGGTTAGGATGGCAGTAGCTGACTTGAAAAGAGGAGGAAAGTATCCAGAAGCAAGTGAGGCATCACAGAGAGCTGTGGGGGCAGTGATTAGTGTCATTGGGAGTGGCCTGATGAGTCACTGGCGAGCACAGTTACAGCCCCGCTCCTGTGCCAGGTAAGTAAACTACGGGCTCACCATTGCCCGTGATACTTGGAACTTTTTGTTCCGAATAGTTGAATCTAAAACAAGAACAAAACAACGAGTGCCCTAGGATGCCCTAGGCACCTGAGGCTCTCCCTAGGGGAGGGATGCCCAGCAGCATCAACTAGACCTCTCAGTGTTAGTGGTGTCGTGACCTTTGTCTCTGAGTCCAGTTTTCCATGTCTATGACACGTGTACTTGAGGTCGATTTCGAACCCATTGTTGATGTGACGACTTATATTGAATTTTGTAACTAGCTCATCAAGATTGTAACTTGCTTAGCTAAATGAATTATGGGGTTCAGTCCCTGAGCCCATTATGTGCCTCTGTAACCCTTTCCACTACCGCCCACAAGATGGGTATGGGGTGCATAATAAATGAACTAAACTAACTATGACACGGTCTGGGGAAGCCTATTCTTCGGTTTAGCGTATCCAGGTATGTATAATGTGTATATTTTGGAGTGCTGAGGGTTGAGGTGGGCGTGGATGGAAGATCGTGTGCCAGTGTTGTTGGAAGATATGCATGACCTCGGCAGGGGCGGTGACGTTCATGTTCTGAGTGATGTGTTTGAACGTTGTCTAGTTGTTTCCTTTTATTCTTTTACTGAAACTTCTTAATTCCTGGGTGTGGGTTTTCTGTGATGTTCAGCTATGTGTATGAGATGTGTAGTGTTTTATGTGATCATCGTTTAGGCAGGTAAGGATGTGGTTATGTAGTGTGGTCGAGGTCCCAGAAAAGCCCGTCCTCCTAAGATTTCCCAACGTCAAGAAACTAACGTACTCAAGTGCCCTATCCTAACCTACCAGGGGACCAAAAAGCGGGACAGTATGTCAATTTCGCGAGCCGCTACCATTTTCTAGTACGATGATTTTTGGCCTTAGGTAGAGTGTACGTCAAAATGCAGCGTTCTATTAGGACAGGTTGCATACCTGGCCGTGTCTGTGCAGGTTTTGTGTGAATCTGTTGTGGTAACAGCTGGCGAGGGTATGCTTGGGTCTCACGGAGGGTGTGAATGTGTATCGACGAGTATGAGTGATGAATGATATTGACGCAGTTGCAACTTTTGTGATTGTGTTTTGTAAATTTTTGGAGCTGGTTGTCAATGTCAGCAGGTGTCACATCGTTATATGTGAATGACAGGTCTGTTTCGTTGATGTGTTGTTTAAAAGCGTCCCACTTTGCTCTGCTGTATGAAAGATGTGGCGTCTTTTGTATTAGGATGTGGGTTTTGTGATATGTGCGAACACATCCCTTGGCAGGGATATGTTCGAACCGATGAAAAATTCAAGTGTTTTAGGAGGGTGTCCGCTCTGTAAAGATCAACTCAGGCCTTCCCAAGACCCAAGTTTGAGTAGGATGTGTTGAAGTCTGGTCCCCAGGCATGTAAGCTTTTTCTGTAGGTATATACTCACCTAGTTGTGCTTGAGGGGCTTGAGCTTCGGCTCATGTGTCCCCTTGTTCGTGTTTCACTTATACTAAATAGTTTGTCTTTATCCACCCTGTCAATTCCTCTGAGGACTTTGTAGGTGATGTTCATGTCTCCCGTAACTCTTCTGCCTTCCAGGGACGTGAGGTTTGTATAAGGTCATCAAATATCCCCGTCTCACAGGATGGTTAGTCATACCATACAGTCATATGACATATAGTTGTCATATACTGTACATAAGTACCAGTTAGTCATGACTATTCACATAGTCCTGACATGTTATACTTAACTAGCCAGTTAAGTCATATACAAACATGTTAGTCATAGTCATATCATAGTCTATTGAAAACAGGCGGTACTTTTTTTACCCTTAGGGTTATAAACCCATGGAACTGCCTACCCGCCAAAGCCGTAAATGCCAAAACTGTTAAGTTTTAAAATACAGCTGGAAAACTTTATAAGGGCAAATGGGGTGACAGTTGACAAGCCGCCGGCTTCATGTCCTCGTCCAGGCCACTAGAGTGTGTTGGTGGCCCTCGGGTAAATTCAGGTAAATTTATATTATATGTTGAACTAAAATTTGGTACAATGTACCTATTCACTTACCATATCTGTTAGATTAAGGACCTGGCCGAAATGCTGTGCGTGTTAGTGGTCTTGCAATATAAGAACACCAATGTTATGTACTCTCACAAACCTTGTGTGCCTTCGTGTATATATATAAATAAATAAATAAATACAATACAATAAATAAATTCATAGACTCAGGAGATAACTTGAAACTTGAGTTTAATCTAGTAGCCTGAAACTGGGTAGAGCACAAGAATATCTTCTAATATTTTTTGAGTATATAAAGTAGCTACAGAGCTCATACCACATACCACTCAAGTACCTCATACCACATGGTCTGAAACCATTGATAATAGGGTAATCACAGATCACATATATATATGCTGGAGAGTGTGTGCTAGTTCTTGCTCACATAGTTTACATTTGGAATGCTCACCTTTGGTGGATTCATTACCTGCAGTCACCTGCCATAAGTACCGATATCCCAGTTTAATTCTTGCAATTACAATGTCCCAACATCTTGATTGGGAAGGAAATACTTTAGGGTTGAGCTTCCATGCCACATGTATAATTCATATGTATATACCTGGCATCATGCTCGTTGCTTACTCACCAAGAGGTACTATGATACACCTGTTCTCTCTGTACTTCAAATATGATAATTAACGATAAATGGGGCAGGCAGGAAGCAATATTGTATGCCTGGACAGTTTCACGTTGTATATACAAATCTAATTTGATGTAATTGTAGGCCTACTGTCTAAAATAATTCGTAAGTCTCTGCGTCATACTTACACAGGAATTTTAGATAATCTCATGCAATATAATTAGAGCGGCATTGGGAACATACATATATATATATACTGTATGTATATGTATGAATATGTAGCTATATACAGCAAGGTGGGTTGAGGATTCGGGACGTCGGCGGGGCGGAGCATGTCAGTAGAGGCTCAGACACGGTGAGGAAGGGACGTCGCCCCTTGACCGCTGTCTCTCGCTACACCCACTTGTTCACAGTTACTAAATTAACCTAAGAATACGATTGACTGAACGGTGAGAGAGCCTAGAGAAGGAGCGTGACAAGTTGAGGGCGCCACCTGGCGAGTGAAGGTGAGGCGGCGGGTGTGTTACACACCTGGTTCACCTGTGTTTACACCTGCTTGGGGGGCGGCAGGATTACACTCCCACACTCGTAACTCCTCCTGGTGTACCGCTGGTTATCCCGCCGGGTGAGGCCTGCCCCTTGGGCGTCTCCTGTGGCTGTGGTGGTGCAGTGAGGGGCACCACACACCTCTATGGTGGTGCAGTGAGGGGCACCACACACACCTCTGTGGTGGTGCAGTGAGGGGCACCACACACACCTCTGTGGTGGTGCAGTGAGGGGCACCACACACACCTCTGTGGTGGTGCAGTGAGGGACACCACACACACCTCTGTTGTGCTGTGGCTCGTGTGTTGATGTAACTGTGTCCCTCCCCCTAGTGTTGTGGTGTGACTGTATCCTCCCCCTAGTGTTGTGGTGTGACTGTATCCCTCCCCCCAGTGTTGTGGTGTGGCTGTATCCCTCCCCCCAGTGTTGTGGTGTGACTGTATCCTCCCCCCAGTGTTGTGGTGTGACTGTATCCTCCCCCCAGTGTTGTGGTGTGACTGTATCCTCCCCCCAGTGTTGTGGTGTGGCTGTATCCTCCCCCCAGTGTTGTGGTGTGGTTGTATCCTCCCCCCAGTGTTGTGGTGTGGCTGTATCCTCCCCCCAGTGTTGTGGTGTGGCTGTATCCTCCCCCCAGTGTTGTGGTGTGGCTGTACCCTCCCCCCAGTGTTGTGGTGTGGCTGTACCCTCCCCCCAGTGTTGTGGTGTGGCTGTACCCTCCCCCCAGTGTTGTGGTGTGGCTGTACCCTCCCCCCAGTGTTGTGGTGTGGCTGTACCCTCCCCCCAGTGTTGTGGTGTGGCTGTACCCTCCCCCCAGTGTTGTGGTGTGGCTGTACCCTCCCCCCAGTGTTGTGGTGTGGCTGTACCCTCCCCCCAGTGTTGTGGTGTGGCTGTACCCTCCCCCCAGTGTTGTGGTGTGGCTGTACCCTCCCCCCAGTGTTGTGGTGTGGCTGTACCCTCCCCCCAGTGTTGTGGTGTGGCTGTACCCTCCCCCCAGTGTTGTGGTGTGGCTGTACCCTCCCCCCAGTGTTGTGGTGTGGCTGTATCCCTCCCCCCAGTGTTGTGGTGTGGCTGTATCCCTCCCCCCAGTGTTGTGGTGTGGCTGTATCCCTCCCCCCCGGGTTTTTGTGTTGTGGCGGTATCCCTCCCCCCAGTGTTGTGGTGTGGCTGTATCCCTCCCCCCAGTGTTGTGGTGTGGCTGTATCCCTCCCCCCAGTGTTGTGGTGTGGCTGTATCCCTCCCCCCAGTGTTGTGGTGTGGCTGTATCCCTCCCCCCAGTGTTGTGGTGTGGCTGTATCTCTCCCCCCAGTGTTGTGGTGTGGCTGTATCCCTCCCCCCAGTGTTGTGGTGTGGCTGTATCCCTCCCCCCAGTGTTGTGGTGTGGCTGTATCCCTCCCCCCAGTGTTGTGGTGTGGCTGTATCCCTCCCCCCAGTGTTGTGGTGTGGCTGTATCCCTCCCCCCAGTGTTGTGGTGTGGCTGTATCCCTCCCCCCAGTGTTGTGGTGTGGCTGTATCCCTCCCCCCAGTGTTGTGGTGTGGCTGTATCCCTCCCCCCAGTGTTGTGGTGTGGCTGTATCCCTCCCCCCAGTGTTGTGGTGTGGCTGTATCCCTCCCCCCAGTGTTGTGGTGTGGCTGTATCCCTCCCCCCAGTGTTGTGGTGTGGCTGTATCCCTCCCCCCAGTGTTGTGGTGTGGCTGTATCCCTCCCCCCAGTGTTGTGGTGTGGCTGTATCCCTCCCCCCAGTGTTGTGGTGTGGCTGTATCCCTCCCCCCAGTGTTGTGGTGTGGCTGTATCCCTCCCCCCAGTGTTGTGGTGTGGCTGTATCCCTCCCCCCAGTGTTGTGGTGTGGCTGTATCCCTCCCCCCAGTGTTGTGGTGTGGCTGTATCCCTCCCCCCAGTGTTGTGGTGTGGCTGTATCCCTCCCCCCAGTGTTGTGGTGTGGCTGTATCCCTCCCCCCAGTGTTGTGGTGTGGCTGTATCCCTCCCCCCAGTGTTGTGGTGTGGCTGTATCCCTCCCCCCAGTGTTGTGGTGTGGCTGTATCCCTCCCCCCAGTGTTGTGGTGTGGCTGTATCCCTCCCCCCAGTGTTGTGGTGTGGCTGTATCCCTCCCCCCAGTGTTGTGGTGTGGCTGTATCCCTCCCCCCAGTGTTGTGGTGTGGCTGTATCCCTCCCCCCAGTGTTGTGGTGTGGCTGTATCCCTCCCCCCAGTGTTGTGGTGTGGCTGTATCCCTCCCCCCAGTGTTGTGGTGTGGCTGTATCCCTCCCCCCAGTGTTGTGGTGTGGCTGTATCCCTCCCCCCAGTGTTGTGGTGTGGCTGTATCCCTCCCCCCAGTGTTGTGGTGTGGCTGTATCCCTCCCCCCAGTGTTGTGGTGTGGCTGTATCCCTCCCCCCAGTGTTGTGGTGTGGCTGTATCCCTCCCCCCAGTGTTGTGGTGTGGCTGTATCCCTCCCCCCAGTGTTGTGGTGTGGCTGTATCCCTCCCCCCAGTGTTGTGGTGTGGCTGTATCCCTCCCCCCAGTGTTGTGGTGTGGCTGTATCCCTCCCCCCAGTGTTGTGGTGTGGCTGTATCCCTCCCCCCAGTGTTGTGGTGTGGCTGTATCCCTCCCCCCAGTGTTGTGGTGTGGCTGTATCCCTCCCCCCAGTGTTGTGGTGTGGCTGTATCCCTCCCCCCAGTGTTGTGGTGTGGCTGTATCCCTCCCCCCAGTGTTGTGGTGTGGCTGTATCCCTCCCCCCAGTGTTGTGGTGTGGCTGTATCCCTCCCCCCAGTGTTGTGGTGTGGCTGTATCCCTCCCCCCAGTGTTGTGGTGTGGCTGTATCCCTCCCCCCAGTGTTGTGGTGTGGCTGTATCCCTCCCCCCAGTGTTGTGGTGTGGCTGTATCCCTCCCCCCAGTGTTGTGGTGTGGCTGTATCCCTCCCCCCAGTGTTGTGGTGTGGCTGTATCCCTCCCCCCAGTGTTGTGGTGTGGCTGTATCCCTCCCCCCAGTGTTGTGGTGTGGCTGTATCCCTCCCCCCAGTGTTGTGGTGTGGCTGTATCCCTCCCCCCAGTGTTGTGGTGTGGCTGTATCCCTCCCCCCAGTGTTGTGGTGTGGCTGTATCCCTCCCCCCAGTGTTGTGGTGTGGCTGTATCCCTCCCCCCAGTGTTGTGGTGTGGCTGTATCCCTCCCCCCAGTGTTGTGGTGTGGCTGTATCCCTCCCCCCAGTGTTGTGGTGTGGCTGTATCCCTCCCCCCAGTGTTGTGGTGTGGCTGTATCCCTCCCCCCAGTGTTGTGGTGTGGCTGTATCCCTCCCCCCAGTGTTGTGGTGTGGCTGTATCCCTCCCCCCAGTGTTGTGGTGTGGCTGTATCCCTCCCCCCAGTGTTGTGGTGTGGCTGTATCCCTCCCCCCAGTGTTGTGGTGTGGCTGTATCCCTCCCCCCAGTGTTGTGGTGTGGCTGTATCCCTCCCCCCAGTGTTGTGGTGTGGCTGTATCCCTCCCCCCAGTGTTGTGGTGTGGCTGTATCCCTCCCCCCAGTGTTGTGGTGTGACTGTATTCCCCCCCCCCCCCCCCCAAAGTTGTGGTGTGACTGTGCTCCCCCTCCCCGCTCCCTAGTGTGTGTTGAATTTCCATTGCCATGTACAAAATAAGTTTCTAAAATGGGAGGCATTCTTTCCAATATCAGATCATTCAATATATACGCAGTGTGTTAGGCCCAGGCTAGCATTCTGGTACAATATCTGAAAACCAGAAAATTTGGAAGTTCAGGAAGTGCTTAGTCTCAATCATTTTGTCATTTTAATGCTTCTGTGAAGTACTGATGCTGTTTGATAGTTACTACAGGTATTCTTTAGTTTCAATTTAATTTTTCTTTGTACACACAGTACAAGTAGGCCTATCATTTCTTTATATAGTACGAGCAAGTACAGTGTTATAATTACTGTACATTGTACCTTTAAATCAACTTTTTTGTATTGAGTATTTTGAACATAGTTCATTAATTCAGTAGGTGTAACATTGTTCATTAATTCAGTTGGTGTAGCGATGACATGCTTCTTTTTATGGATTAACAGCCACAGGTGCACATTGGTATTCTGCTTGTTGAGTTAGGCAATGCAGTTTTAGTACTCATTGACTCGCCCTAACATAAAGTTCTGCTGTATATTGACAACTTAAAATTTTTGTTAAAAAATGTGTACTGTAATATATTACACAAGTATGTGATATGCAAATATATGTAAAATTTTACAGCCAATATCATTTTGAGGATCAGTAGAGTAATGCATGATGAGCTTGTGTACAGTAACATGTACAGTACCTGTATGCTATGAGATAAATTGTCTTATTTTCTACTGTACATCAGATGTAAGCAAGGTAATGTAATTTTATATTGACACTCACTCTCACTGTACTGTATACTATACACCATACCAAATAACTTTAATATTATGAGTTGAAGATTTGTTTTTTATGCCCTCCCTTCTTATATAAGGGAAATTACCAACAGTCTTTGTTGGTAAGTCTATCATTCTTTGAGAGGAAATGTGATACATTGCTCAAAGTGAAGTATATCTTGGTGACTAATCTGCAATACCTATGTTGAACTTTATGGTCAGACACCATTTCTCAGGTGTCGGTGTTCTCAAGAACCAGGAATATCTATGTACAGTAGTAGGAATGTGGCTTGTTGTATTTACAGTATAATAAGAGAGGTTTTTTATGCATTGACTAACTTTTAACTTGTTTAGTGGTTGGGGTTAACTCAGCACAAATGCCAGGCACTAATTTTGCTATGATTTTGCACAGCTTATCTATTTAACTTTGAGTTCACCGTTTCAGCTGTAACCCTTGAAGACGACTTTTGGGCATGACCTTGACATCACAGAATTCTTAAATCTTGGTTGTAAGCAAAGTCTTGTCATCTATGATGGCAACATGACATAAAGGAGGCGAGCAGCATCTGAATGCATTGGAGAATCTCCACCATGCACCGACGCTGCACTAGTGTTACTTGATGAAGGTACAGTGAAATGTGATTATATTAATGTGTCGATCCATTGAACTTGGTTAGATTATGGGGGAAGGGCCATCCTTTTTATTGACATAATGCTCCTTCTAATGTCCATCGTTTCATTTTGTTCTCGACCATAATTCCAAAAATTAATTAAGCCTGTCATAAATTTTATACAAAATTAGATTGTCAGTATAACAAATATTATATATTATGCCTCACATTTATTATATAAATACATTTTCTAGAAAGATAGGGATGCCTAATTTCCTTCAAGCACTTTTTTTGTGTGTAATTTTCTACATTTTCGATCTATCTCTAAACCCCAAGCTCCTTTCACCTCGGTGAGCTTTCTGGGAGCTGCAGAAAAGGGCTTTTGATTTTTGTTATTTTATCATTGTTAATTATGTCTACATCACTGATTATCCTTTTTGATATACCATATATAAATGTTGTTTGATATGAAATTTTTTTGTACATCTTTCCAGGTTAAAATGCCTTTCAAGTTGCGGCTAAAGAAAACGAGGCAATATAATGTGTTGTCACGCAACGTACTTGTCATCAGCGTAGAGTTATTGGACAAGACCACCTTAGAATGTACGCTTTCAGCTGACTCAACAGGACAGGACTGTCTTCACAATGTTTGTCAGAGGCTCTCCCTTCACCAGGTACTAGTCCTTACTAACTAGCATCACACTTGTCAAATAAAATCCCATGTATAGAAAGTCTCTAAATGCTGTTGTTGTAAATTAATGTTGGTTATAAATACTGTACCTGTATATATATTTTAAATACCTGGGATTGCCAAAAATGAGGTACTGTATTTTTGTAATCAAAGATGATAGTAACTTCTGTTAGGGAAGGAAGGTGGCTGGTGCAATGAAAAACTATAGTTAGAAATGTGAGATAGGAATAGGTGCATCTAGAGGTCTGCTTGAATGAGTGGTAGTCCCATCTTTTATGTATGGTTGTGAGGCAATGCTGAGGTAAGAATGTGAATAAACTCCAGTTAGAGTAGAGGAAATGGACAATCTGAGAAGCATAATAATGAAAATATCAGAGATATGGAATGCAAAAAGACAATAAACTGTAAGAATGAGGTTATTATCCAAAGATGGTTTGGACATGCTAATTGAAAGATGATACATTTGTAAAGTGTGTGTATTAAAATGAATTTTAGGATTTGGAGTGAGTGTGGACAACTCTTCGGATATTGTAAAGGACAAGGCTGATTGGAAGCATTTCATAAGAAGGGCATAAATGTATTTGTATTTAATGTTTATGACAATTTGGGGTCGTAGTGTACACCTGGTCATGTGAAACATTAGGGTGCTGCTGTGGAATACTGCTCAAATGTGGTGTTGTATGTATCAGTGATGCTGTATGTTGCTTTGTCACTGATTCATTATATCATTCACAACATACTGTATCTTAAATTTATCATTTAATACCTAACTTACTTTTACTTTGTCACTTGCCTTTCATTTCTGTTTTAATGTATTTCAAATATTTTTTTTTTGTGTAATGTTTTATCACTATTTGATTTTGTATTTCATTTCAGCCTGAATTTTTTGGCCTTCGTTACATGAGCAAAAAGCCATATCCAAAAGTACGATGGGTAGAATTGGATCGACCTTTAAAGAAGCAGCTAGACAAGTATGCTCAGTCTCCAGCTCTGGCTCTTGCTGTCCTGTATTATATCCATGATGTGTCCCTGTTGCAAGATGATGTTACCAGGTGAGTTTTGTGTGTGTGTGTTCCAACAAAGTTTTGGAATATTTTGCTGTATAGGTCTTAAGACGGTAGCTTGAAACATGACAAACCAGAACACGTTAGGAAATGTCTTGAATTAGGTTAAATACAACATTTTTTTGCAACATTTTAGTGTTTCTAAATTACCTACAGTATTTTGTATTCAATGTAGTTGTATGAATAATATTCATTAAATGAGGATATTGTGTTTGTATGCAGTAATTTTACCCTCTAGGACAAGTCAATTTCATTTGCTTGGGTGTTTCAGTTCCACAGGGAATGTTCACTTGTCAGTCTTCCCCACAGACAGTAATGTTCAGCAAAATAAGGTGTTATATCAAGACAGTTTTTGGACAAGCTTTGGAAAACGTATAATTTTGTGATGTTTCATAGATTGCTCAAGCCCTTTTGTGTGTGTGGTGAATATGCACTGAACTGTGGCCAGGAGATGGTTGCTAGATGACACTGGATGCACTTGATACGACAATTAACTGTGCCTATTCTTCTGGCTAACATATGTAATTAGCCTCATTATACATGAATCTACATATTCTATATACTGTACTGTGTTGTCATTGCTATGTTACGTGAAATAATTGAGGGCAAGCTTTTACTGTAATTATTACTTGGTTTTCCTTGCACTATGAATTTATATAGAAAATATGCAACAAAAAAAATTATATTTGAAATTGAATTGCTAATAGTGTACAGTATATATTTTTGCAAAGTACTTTATTTTTCAAAACCATTGATCAAACTGAAAATAGAAGACAAATTATTCATTGAAGAAGCCCGTGTGAAATATGATTAATATTAGCATCCAGTGACCTAAAGCATACAAGGATTTTGTTGTTTTTCTTGTTCCAGATCGCACTACTTTCTGCAAGTTAAGCAAGATGTGTTGGAGGGCAAACTTCGGTGCAATCATGAGCAGGCTGTCCTCCTCGCCTCGTACAGCCTTCAGGGTTAGTTATTCACACATGTTTTGATTTCTTAAGTGACTCCTTTTCCATCACTTTCATCTATTCTTTTACTTTCTGCCTACTGATGGCTTCATATTTAAATTTTTGAATAAACTGGTTTGAGGGTATAGAGAATGTTTGGGTGGAGGGATATGCAGTGTGTGTGTTTTTTGTAGTAAAATTTTAGTGAGTGCAGGATATTTGTTTATTTCTGATACTTTTATCCATGAATATGAACCTTATGAAGTTGGTATGGTGTATAATCTTTGCAAAAGCTGTTTAGTTCACTTTTATGTACTAAATTGCTCTACAATAGCACTTTAAACTTTCTAAAAAAAAAAAAAATTTTTTTTTTTTTTTCAGCAGTTACAACTTTAAACTTTTATAAGCATGGATACTTGGAAAGGCTGAAATTAAGCTTAGCAATTCACTTCACAATATACAGTACAGCTCGAGAAAGTAAGATTTACATTTTACATTGGCTAAAATAACAGATGGAATAACGACTTTGGCAGAAAAGGCAGGTTTAGAGTAAACAAACTGTAGCAACATGTGCAGATTTTTGTGTTGGCAATGAAATCATTGCTGTATTTTCTCCCGTAGTGATGCTTTTATGCAAGATTAAGGCCACTACATAATTTCCTGAGCTATATCATTTCTTGGTACCCATGTATCATCTTCCTGCTGGCCCAGCTCTGCTTCCCATAGCTGGTAATTGATTCATAATTTCAATCTCAAACAGCGGAGTTTGGAGACCACCAGCCAGATCGCCATACTGCAGAGTACCTCAAGGATTTTATGCTCTTTCCTAAGGTAAGGCTTTTCTTAATTTTTGTGATGGTTAATGTATGGATAATGTACAGTGTATTGTGAGCAAATGATAGTACTGTATACTGTCTAATTTTTTTTATAGACCCAAATAATCATTTCAAAATTTGTATTCTTCCATACAAGATAACACTGCTCAATCATGTGACCCCCACACTTTTAGAATTAGTACTTCATTATTCTTTTAATAAATAATTAAATTTTACTTTTTAAATTTTTTAAATTTTTACTTTTTAAATTTTCTGAATATGTAATTTTTTTTAACAGCACTTGTGCTGTCTTAGTCTTTTATCATTCATAGGTACTGGAATGAATATAATAGTCTTAAATATATCAATTTCAGCTTAGCATGGATAATAATTGTTTGTTGTACTTGTGGAGCAGCAGGTGGGAAATGATGGGGAGGTGGCAGCTCTACTGGAAGCTGTGGTGTGGCAGTATTCCTCCCTACAGGGCCTGGCACAGGCCTTGGCCGAGACTTACTACATTCTAGAGGCTCAACGCCTTGATGGGTATGGACAGGAAACATTCATGGCCAGAGTAGGTTCCTCTCTAGATCTTGGTGTTGTGATTTTCATACCATGTCTACAGTTATATTTTCTTTATTTTTAATATTGAATTGATATTCGGTAGAATGGCCTGATTAGCAAATAGTTATCATAAATCTTGGCTATAACAAATAAATGTCTTTAATCCTTCATTCACCATTTAAATGTCATTAATCGTTATTTTGATAAATGTGGTGTTATTGTATGTAGGATGAGCGAGGCAGCGAGGTTTATCTTGGCACATCTCTCATGGGCATTGATGTTAGACCTGCAGCTGGCCACACCCACATTTTTTATAGGTAAGGCCACTTACATTTTGTTACTACACGTAGATGTAGATGTGCTATTTATTTTTAAATATAGTATCTCTGGTTTCATGTAATTTGGTTGATGTACCAGTCTTTGAAAACAAAAAAAATTATTAACTTTCATAAAAATTGTCATCCACCGTTCATAGAAATAAACATTTCATTTACTTGAGCTCCAAGAGACTCGAACTGCGAACCTCTTTATTTGCTCCCTCCTTGAATACAAGTACAGTATTTTCTTAATTTCCTGACTCATTTGTGTTACTAGCTTTCACTATGTCCTCCATCTGGGACTACTCTCTCCATCATCTACAGTATTTTCCCCACTTTATCTATTTCCGGTTATTGGAAGTGGATAATCGGAAATTTGTAGGTAATCATAAAAAATAGGGTTCTACAGTATCATATGCATTTTTTCTTAGAAGTGTGTTATTAATTTTGAAAAAATTTCTTTTGGGATAATTTTCACCTAGGTGAGCCACAAAGACCTCTGTTGTTAATAACTTAATGCCCAAGTTGGTAATACTTCAAATTGTTACTGTATTTACATTGCTGGTTTCATATCACTATTTATTGCAGATGGAATGACATAACAAATTTAGTCAACAATAAACGCAACTTTGGTATTGAATGTCAACGAACAGATGAAACTGTCCACTTCACCTTTGATGAGCCAGATGCAGCCAAATATGTATGGAAGATGTGTGTTAAACAGGTAAGCCCCATTACTACAAGTAATGCACAGTTTTCAGGATGTTAGTAAATCAAATTTTGTTTATATACAATAATTTTATTTAATTTTTATCTTGTACAGTATCATTTCAGTATGTCTTAACATAAATAGGTTTCTAGGTTGATTGAAAAACATCTGTTGTCGATCAGATGTCTTGGGGATTACATTATAATACATTACAAAAGTTTTAGTTCTTCTAGTCAACCTCAAATAAATGAGATTTGGAGAAATCTTCCAATTAAACCAAGGTGGAAGAGCCCTAGTTAGAAGGATAGAAGTCCCAAACTAGAAAATAGTTGTGGAATAGGCAGTTATATTCAATGAAACATGTCAGAATGAAAACCTTCTGCCAGTATAAACTAGTATTTGATGTAGTGAATCTGACACTCGGCTACTGACATGACTATGCTTGTACATACCATAAAATCTGTAAGATGCCAATAGAAGCTAGTTTTTTAAGTACCTTAATATTCAGTGATTATTTATTATGCCAGATATTTTTAGTGCTCCTATTGTACTCCTAACAAAGTGATGCTGGTTTCACCATCATTGACTAATTCTAATGTTCTGCAGCACACATTTTATAAAAGGAACCAGGAGGTGCTGGAGGGAAGCAACAGCACAGACACCCGCAGCTTGGCCATCCCTGACTTGCAGAGTTCCGTCATGACTGCGCAGCTTCATCATCTTGGTGCTACACATGATATGGTTGGTAACACTATCTTTTTATGTACCATAATTCATGGCTTACTTGCACTAGCTTTCATTGATAATCCAGAGATATGCTACTAAAGTGGTCCCAGAGCTAAGAAATATGAGTTATGAGGAAAGGCAAAATGAAGTACAGATATCTCATTTCATTGGAACTCAGAGTTAAGGGATGGTATTTTACCACATACAAAATTCACAGTTAAATTGGTTGGGAAGACAAGTAGAGAATATTTGTAATGGGTACACGAACAAGGAAACCTCAGTGAAAAATAAGTATTAAATGAGCTACAGACATGAAAAACAAAAAAAGTACCAAGTACTGAACAAATGTTCAGCAGTAGAGGCAAACTCTAAAAACAGTTTCATATGTAGAAACTATATACAATCCTATGGCATTGGAGGGAATACTCTTAACTGAATTAGATCCTTATTGGAAGATAGGAAATATTAGCCAGGTTAAGTAAGAGTGGAGGAATGTCACTAGTTATATGTCCCAGGAGTCTGTTTTGTGGCCTTTGTTGTTTGTGATAATTCAGCAGGATTTTTGATACAGTATGTAAATGCCCTAGATGTTGGGGTGGAGTAATATTGGCAAGTTTGTTGATACCATGAAAGTGGGTGAATAGTAAATGCTAATGACATGGCAGAACTCCAGAAAGGCGATATCACATTGCAGAATTGGCAGAAAAGTGGCATGCAATTCAGTACTTATACAGTAAGTGCAAAGTTGTAAACCTGGGAAGTGAAAGATTGACTTCATCTACCAGATGAATGACAGATTTGGGCAAATTGTTCCTTAATTAAGATGCTTTGAGGATCATGATTAGCAGTGACTAGAGTCCTAGGTAGCAGGATTTTAATTCACTTAACAAAGTTATTACAGTAAAATATTTAAATTTATAGCCAGGATTGTCAACAATAAATGCAAAAATTTTGCCCTTTAATTATATCATCATATTTGGCCCATATGAAGTACTCCTTAGACTACAACATCCAATTCTAGTTGTTTAGAATGGACGTAGATGTCTTTGAGAAAATTCAGCATAGGATGACCATAAGACTCCAAGTATTTGGGGTCATCCATACAATAGAGCACCTGAATCTATGTTTACATACATAGCTGCATTCCTGAGAATGAGCGCATTTTTGAAATGCTGCAAGAGCAGCTGCATTATGGTAGAACATATATTGGAGAAGTAAAATTATTTTTGGGAGTACAGAGTGAAGAAATGGACCCAATAAAAGATGATTGTCCTGAGGTTTTTTTTTTTTTTTTTTTTTTTTTTTTTTTTAGTGGGGATGTGAAAGCTAGCGGTGATCTTAGCCTTACTTGATTAATCAACTTAATATATAGCAATACAAAGAATTTCCTCTTTATTTTAAAGTTGCAAGTGTATAAGAGTGGATTTAGGGGTTAAACACGATTGATTGCTTCCCAACTTGCATGGAAATTATTATATTACAAAGGGAAGAGGTACGTGATCTTAACCTATACTCTATACTGTATATATTAACTACTGAATTTCCTTTATGAAGGTGGACAGTCGTGGTGGGCTGGGAGAGATGACACTAAGGAGTTCTGGTGATCCAGCTCTGGCTTCCTTCACAACCACACTACCACAGTTTGACATGTCTTACATACAGCAGGTTAGTTCTTCTTCCTTGGTTCATACTGTGATCAACTTGTTTGAAAAAGATAGCACTTTGAAATTGTATTTTATTAGTGGTAAACTTGTCTGAACATGTATCTCATGTTTCATGTTCATGTTCATATATCTCAAACATGAACATGAACATGTATCATGTTTTCAACTTGCCGTAATTCAAGTGTGTACCGTTGTCCATTTTACGCACTCCCACTTTGGCTTTTTGTGCATTCAGCCTTTTTTCTCTCTCTTCTTGTGTTGCTGTAGTGATCGAAAGTGATATAGCTTAATGCCAATAATTTATTTTATAATCTGGTCAAGAGTAATTTAATTGTGTAAAAAAGGCACTGTAGAGTATGTAAGAAATGCACCCAAGCTTTTTGCATTCTAACATTTTCATTTCTGTAATCTGTGTTGCACAGTACTCGGGTGATACTGAAGAAATGGTACAACAACCTATCAAGATAGTTAAACATGGGGTATCATCATATTTTAAGTATTTTGAGTGAAAATTTAAATATTTCCTGCAGCATTCTGCCAAAATGTATACTGAAAGTCTAACAATTTCAAGTGAAATGGTTTTGCTAAAGTAACGCCCATATTCTCCAAGAGGAAAATGGTTGCATTTTTGAAGATGAACTGATATAAAGATATTTTCCTGGAAAGACTGGCAGTAATGGGATGAGAACCCCATTTGTGAGTGTTTAAAGGTGCTCTAATATATTGGCACTTTGTGAAAAAGATCACTTGGAAATACACATTTTTAATATTAATTTTCCTCTTGCTAAAGTTGTCTGGTGCTTTTGTTTTCTGCTTTTTCTGATTGTGTATTACAGTATGTCCCAGTATTTGTGTTTTTTTAATATTGAATAAATTTGCTTAAATATTTAATTCCTTTCGGAGAAAACATAATATAATGTTTAATTTGTTTTTTACATGGTCTTAAATTACATAACATTTTTGTGTTTGCTATTTAGCCAGGAGAGACCAGCAGTCACTTGGGTCCTGCAGTAGAGTCTTCCAGTTCACAGATAATGAATGACCCGTCTTATGGGTTGTTGTCACAGTCAGCATTCTCCCTAAATGCCTCCCATCATCCTCAACAGAACCAGGTCAGTTATTTTGATTAGTGTATTCCAGATGATTAAGCAAGACTATGGAATTATGTGAAGTAGTTTGTCAGTTGGTGGTAATGGTAACAAATGCTTGAAGCAAGGAAATAGAATTGGACAAAAGTTACAAAGTCATATTGGAGGAATGTGAATAAACACCAGTATAAGGGATGACAGATCTAAGAAGATTAATTAAGGAAGCACCTGTGTATAAGGAAATCTTGGTTGAAGAGTCTGCATGAGCGTGCCTCCTCAGTAATGAAAGGTGTATACTACTGTGTGTGTGTTACATATACACTTAATGTAACGTGCAGCCATTTTTCTGGAACATGCTGAAATATTGGAAGTGGTTTCATTACTGAAGTATTCAGGTAGTAAATTAGAAAGATTGATATCATGAATGTCTAGGGATATTGAATGTGGAATGTGTTTATTATTTGGATTTTTTAACATTTGAATTCCTTTAGTTATGAAGACAAAGTTCCTGATTTTTCTCCTTCATTGACAGGTTGTCATAGCATCTCACAGTCAAGTTTCTCAGCCTTCCGCCTTGCAGCAGCAGTCTCAACAACAGCAGCGTGATGGAGGTCAGCAAGTGGCTCTCTATTCTTCCAATCTTAGTCTTCCATCAGCTAGAGGGAGCTTTAGACGGTAAGTATTTGGGGTTAGGACAAACTTGCCAACAAAAAATTCCCAGATAGAATTAAGAAATAGCTAGGTGCAATAGCATGTAAAAGGACATTAGCAAAGGGGCTGGTGTTAGAGATGTTGGACTGACTTGAGAATTAAATGTAGAACATAAAGCTGGGCAGTATTACAGTAAAACACTGTATAATATTATTCATTAGAAAGGTGCTGCAGTGAAAGTTCAAAACTATACAGGAATTTAATATTTCAGATATTAGCCAGCAACAGTTAACTTGGGGCTTGAAAAAGTTATTTCATTTATGAAAAAGAAAGCCTGTTTATGTAATTGATAATCCTTAAAAAAGAAAGAATTCAGCAGTAGAATAACCAAACATTTACGAGTCTGTTCTTTAATATAATACATAAAGCCCAATACCAAGTTACTTGGACTAAATGTTTCTCGGCTATAGGATATCATATATATATAATGCTGTATATAATGCTAAAAGTGTTAACACTTTTGCTGGGTTGGCGGTGACACGCCACACACCCCAAGGTCAGCCGAGCGTTTCCCGTGAGCGAGCACCCGCACTAAAATGTTTATGCTTTTCATTTTTCTCCACCTACACTTTTGTGCTACATTGTTCATTTTAGTATCAAATAGTTCAAAATAGAATTCTCTAAAGGAATATACTTTATGCATATAAGGTCAAAATGCCTGATGTGCCACCCGCAGCAAACCCGAAAATTGTCAGAGCGATACCTGTGAGCGAGCACCCATCCGCACTCCCACAATACCCGGATTAAAAAATTTGTACTGTACTCTTTTTCAGGTTTGTCACAATTTTTGTGCTACATCGTTCAGTTTGGTATCAAATTGTTTGCAATATAATGCTGTAAAGTGATATTTGCATATAAGAACATGCATCTCACTTTTCTATATTTTTGATGAACATACTATAACTTTCCCTTCAAACGTGTTTCTTTCACTGCATGGATTGGCTCTGTTCTTGATTAGTATCCATCTGAAAGTCAAATTGCAGTGTTTATAAACCCCGCAACAACAAATACCCGAGATAAAATAACCGGAATGGGGAAATCTTTCGACTCGCGAGGAGGCCGTGGCTGTCACAAGCGAGGTCAAGTGGTCTTTCCATGCAGAGTATGCCATGAAAACTGTTTAAAATCCATGTTTTGTTAGTACAGTATAATGAAAAGGCAAAAAAAAAAAAATAAAGTTTTGAGCACTTCTCTGATATAAAAGTAGCCCAGTTCTGCAGCACTTGGCCACAAATGCTCTACTCCCATAGAATATCATCATAAACACACTTGATAAACTTATTCAAATTTGTATTTTAGCTGCAAAATTCAAGCAAAAATGATATTGCTTAATTTTTCCTGGTTTGATTTAATATTTCGTTATTGGGCCCCCTCAAAAAATTTACGAAGCTTATAAATTGACACTAGTTTGTGAATGTGTATAAATTTTGTAGTGTTATGATGTACAGAATAACCTAACCTGTCTTAATTTTTGTCAAAAAGCTTATCAATAGGATTATCCTAGAGAGGTGTGGCATTAAAGGAATTCTTGGAGGGTCAGTTGAATATCACAGGGAAGAGGTTGAAGGAGGAATAGTAGCAGTTAACTTAAGATTATCCATGCAGCTTATAGGTAAAAAAGAACTTTGGGGATTTTACTTCTTGACCAACTGCAACAAACTAGCGTTACATTTGTTCAAATCACTCTTTATCTGAAGACAAAGCAGATTTAGCAGACACACTGTCTGCTCTAGTAACTTGTAACCTAAAGGCACACCCACCTAATTTCCAGATGTATTATTGTTTACCTGCAACAGGAGCCTTCTGCCTCAGTACCGGCCAGCACCAGATTACGAGACTGCGTTGATACAGAAGTATGGACCAGGGGTAAATCCTGCTAATGTAAGAGCCACTATGCTGTATTCTTCTCAGCCAGAGATATCCAACAGTCATGTCATGGAAGGAAATGCACATGAATGTAAGTGGAACGTAAAGCACTTTTGTTAGTATCATCGTTAATGCGATTATCACCTTTATAGCTATTAGAATCTGCACTGTTCTTTTTTTTTTTTAAATAAAAAAATAAATTGACATAATATAAAAGTATTGTAACGGGATGTGAGGAATTGTTATGCAGTAAATTATAATATGTTGTTGAATATGACCGAAAAAGACACATGTATTCAACAACAAATGTTTACAAGAAAGACTGCTACCAAAATATACTAGTATAAATTATAATACTGTATGTTTGAGATGTAGATATGTGCCAAGTTGACATTATTGAAGAAACTGGTTTGTGTGTAAGTGCTTAATAAAATGTGAGAACCCTTGCAGTCAAGATATTACCAAGAGTAAAGCATGGTATGGAGTGTAAGGCAAAGTGGTACTTACCTTTTTTTTATGGTGAAACTTGATTTTGTTCATGGTTTCCTTTTCTGTTTCAAGCCTGTAATACCAGGGTTAAGGAAACTGTAATATGTAATATTATGTAATAACAGCAGTTGCCAGTGTGGACATGAGTTTGCCAAGCTGGTATAGATATATAGATGCAATTTAAATAAATTGCATGAATTAATGGGCTTTAAAATTTGTAGAACAAAATACACTAAATGGAATTGGAAAAAGTGTGACATTTTATATTCAAATTAAAGTGTTTACTTTTTCCCCTATGCAAAAAGTACAAATTGTCAAACTATTTTTTAGCAAGTAGTGGTAAAATAAGTGTTTAAACAGTATCGCAGCCAGCCGGAGGAGTTAGCAGCTACAGTCACTATAAGGGCTACACGGACTTGTCCATACATCCTGACCCAGCCATACCCCAGCTGAGCCGATCAGCTGGAATACTCATGCCTGGTCCTCTGCACAATACATACAGGTGAGAACACACACTACACTTAAGTCTTCACTTGTCTTTTATGGGAAAGGAAGACATTTGTGTAAGGAGATTTGCTAGTGAAGGTGGAAACATTTCCTTAATAAAACTGGGGGAAGAGTAAGGAAGCCTCTGAGAGGAATGAGTGCAAAGGGCATTAGTGACTATTTTTTGATCTGATGCCATTTTACACAAGGACAAAATTACCAGGTATTTTGCAAAGTGCAATGAACGTGATGTAGCCGTATTTAAAAAAATGCATATATAATTGTAAGGCAACACTTTTATTAGTTGCTTTAATATTCTACAAATATTTAAGAGCTGGATCTCTGAGAAAGAGGGAAATATTTCTTAATCCCTTTGGTAGGAAGGAAAACTTGCAAAAAATTCTGTTAAATGGGTTAATTGTAGTGGGTGGTATAACATTATTATTATTATTATTATTATTATTATTATTATTCATGTTGGAAAATGGTTTTTTTTCATAAGTCTGTGAAAACGGTAAATGGTAACCCAATAAATTTGGCCACATGTGCTGGAAAAAGAATTCTATTATCTTTGGCACAAATATAAAGGAATGAATAACTTACTAAAACTGTTAGAATATTGGCAATATGTTAACCAGTGTTAATTTTTTGTGTTGCAGTAATTGTAAATAAATAGTAGTGATGAAATAGAAAATAACTTATATATACCATATACAATTATTTATGGTTGAATTGTCAAAACATTCATACACGCACTCAGACCCATCTGGACAATACTGTAGCTGCATAATTGCATTCTGAGAACAAGTTTGCGCTCATGCCAAAAATTATGGCAAGAAGTGTTTTTTTTTATATTTGTAGTTACATAGGGATGATATACAGGTATTTAAATATTCAGTGGTACAGTTTTATAGAATGAAGTGGTGTTGCACCAGACCCCCATAAGCACATAGTTATAAAAAGAACGATTGACTTGCATGACAAGTGAGATGCATCATTGGTGGCATAAAACACAATGAATTGTTTTCAGAAATAAGTTTTTACAGTAATATTGTATTGTGTAGTAGTCCAGAGTTAGCCACAGGAGCTGGGGAGGTGTTAGAAGGTGGGTCACTGTGCGGTGATGCAGGGAGAGACCAAGAGCACGAGCTTCTTCACGTCTACAAGCCACCACCTCCATACCCCTACAATAAGCCGTCCAGTAACAGCACGCCAGACCTGGCCACAATCAACCAGGTATGGCCATTCATCTTGCTCCGTACTTATTCATAATAAATATATCCTTTATATGTATTATTATAATCCTTTATATATCCTTCATGAAATTCAGGAAAATATAACAAAAAAATTATTTTTAGTATATTTTATTTTATTTAGCTAATTATATTTATATTTCTAGGGTGGAAATATGAGCCCAGATTTGGCTTCCAGACGTCGAGCACTCTTGACAGCTTCCTTAGGATGTCTTGGGTCACCTGATCTCTCACGCACCTATGAAAATTTAGCAGACTTGAGTGAAGCTGTTGAGAGTCTTCGTAATGATTTAACAAGAACAACAGAAACGGGCAACACAATTTATCAGTCTCTTCATTCATTTAGTCACAATTACTCTTGTAATGACCTTGATGCAATTTATCAACTTAGTGATGGACGAGTTGCTGTCGGAGCAAATCTTAATCTTAATCCAGTGTTTACTAATGACCAGTCTTCCCAACCGTCTCAGCAAAAGCAACAGGGTGCTACACCTCAGTATACTGCTCCTCCACATTATAATTCACAATTTACAGCACAGTACACAGATCCTCAGTACCCTAGTGGAGCGGTACAAGGCTCACAAGAGCCTATTTATCAAAATATTGCTGCCCTCAGAACTGATGAATCTCGTGAACGCACTCGTTCAGCTCCAGAAATTGATAATAACGCAATGAATGTAGTTGGAGCAGCACAAGGAAATCACTTAATTGGTCAGTTAGGAAGTGAGGATGTGCAAGGAGGAAGGAGCAGGGCACTCTCGCAGCCAGTTAGACAGTCTGCAATAGACCCCCAAATTTATATTGAAAACCGTTTGGGAGAGCAACAGCGAGGACCTATTGAGGCAATTAACACTGCCATGGGGCAGATACCTGTATTCAGTGCACAACAAGAACTTCGTCATAACCATCACCACCATTTACAGTTACAGCAACAAATGCAAGCTTTATCCTTGCAGCAGCAACAGCAATTACAACAACAGTTACAGCTGCAGCAGCAGAAAGAACAGCAACTTCAGCAACAGATGCAGATGCAACAAAAGAAAGAACAGCAACAACTTCAGCAGCTCCAAGCTCAGCAGCAACAGAGTGCTCAGATTCTTAGTCAGAGCAGTCACCATCACTTGCAACAGCAACAAATGCAACACCAAATGAATCAGCAAAGACAGCAACAGGTACAGGAACAACAACGTCAACAAATTCAGGAACAACATAGACAGCAAGACCAGCAAAGGCAACAACAGGCACAGGAACAACAAAGACAACAGGCACAGGAACAAAGACAACAGCAAATTCAGGAACAGAGACAGCAGCAACATCAAAAGCAACTGCAGCAGCAGATGCAACAACAACAACAACAACAGGCATCCCAAAAGTTGGCACAGCAGCAACAGTTAAGACAACAGTCCCAAGCAGTGGGAGTAACACAGCAGGTAAAGCAACAATCTACACATCAGCGGGAAACAGGTGGGGACACCAGTGCTATTAAAAACTCTCCAAGAAAAAAATGGGGAGCACCACCTTCTGGTTCATTGTTGTTAGCAGGTCAGTCTGAGTCTGTTCTTCCATCATCTGTGTCTGCCCAGGACACTCCTACAGTGCATAATGCAGGCTTGACAAAGACACGAGAAGCAACTGCAGATTCTCTAGCAGCACACGACGCAAGCCAGTCAAAAACACGAGAGGCATCTACAGATTTCCTCACAGTTCGGGACACTACACATTTAAGGACTCAAGAAACGTCAACAGATTCTCACACTGTGCGTGACCTGGGACAAGTTCCCATGAGAGAGGCTGTGGTTGCTGATGATGTGATTGGAAGCATTGATAATCTACAGGGAGCAGGGACATCTAACGGGGGAACTCCGGATGTGCTGAGAGGAGCAACACTTTCTAAAGCAGGACCAAAAGATCCAAGGGTAAGGCACTGGTTTTGATAAGTTTTTTCTTAACAGCATAATAAGGCACTTTTAACATTTAGTATTGTAGGTTTTAAAATGGTAATACAGTATAGTACTGTACTGTATTGGAACAAATCCACAAGTGCCGTGATGAGGATTCGAATCTACGTCAGAGAGCATCCCAGACGCTGCCTTAATCGACCGAGCTACGACATGGGCAAAAGAATTGCAACCAGAAGTTCTACTGAAATTGCTTGGATCCTGCCGCCTCTCTGAAACACAAACCGAGGCACAGTAATAAGTGTTGCTGTACAGTATTAGAATTTGATTTCTTTGTCTTGCCAGTCAGAATCAAAATCCCCTATCATGGCAGGTATTTATGAATACATAAAGGGTCCCGGTAGTAGTTGGGTTCATTCTCGACTCTCAATTTTGAATGGCAGGTTTGAATTTTAAGTGGGACAGAAATGGTTGGGTGTATTTCCTACCACCTAATGCCTCTGTCCACCTAGCAGTAAATAGGTACCTAGGAGTTACTCAGCTTGTTGTGGGGTTGGATCCTGGATCCTCACAAAAGCCTTTGTGTTTTCAAACAAGTACAGTAATACCTTCCTGTAAATTAAATATGTACTTTCTATTATGAATTACCTGTTAAGATTTTCAAAAGTATTCATACCTAAACCTATAGATTGTAATTTTTGGTAGTACAGTATATACTGTATACAGAAATGTTTTTTTTTATTGCAGTCTCTTCAGCTGGAGGCAAAATTACTGAGTGGTGATATTCTACAGGAGTTTGAGCTTATTCCACGTATGAAACCAAATGCAGACTTCACCACGGCCACTAAACCAGACAATATTCCACGTAACCGCTACAAGGATATTGTTCCATATGAAGAGAACCGAGTAAAGATTACTCCCACCAAGGACAACAAATATGGCTACATTAATGCCTCCCATATCACTGTAAGTGCAATTGACCACCTGATTATACACCATGTTCCAATAGTACAAGTACAGTATATATAATCTGGGGAAATTCATAATACCATAAGTGTATTTGAAAATATTTTAAGAAAAATGTATTTTATTTGTCAATCGGGAGTCAGTTATTGCAATTTATTTGTTGAATTTTTTTTAATAATATAAATGATCAACTTTTATCAATTTTATCCTATTCCAAAGCAAGATGATTTGCATATACACACACATGAATGTGTATAAGAATAAGCTTGAATAAAATCATACATATTCTCCATCTCCAAAACACACCAGAGAATGTAAACAATTAGAGGTGGAAAAAATCACTAAATGCCTAACAAGAACCTCAATTGATTTGCTGTAACTTCTATTTTTTCCCCTGATATTCTGGTGGCAAAATGAATAAATTAGATCACTGCTCTCAAATTTGTTTTCTAAAATACTGTACATTCCCAAAATTGTTGTTAAAATTTATAATGCTTCATGAGATGGCATCAATATATGCTCGTGAGATAACTTTGGTCTTCAATTTGTAGGCAAGTGTTGGAGAGAGCCAGCGGTTCTACATCTGCTGCCAAGGCCCTCTTGCCAACACAGTTGCACACTTCTGGCAATGTGTGTGGGAGGCAGATGTATATCTGGTGGTTATGTTGACTTCCGTTACTGGTGACACAGCTACCAGCAAGAGTTTTCCTTATTGGCCACAAACAGATAACACAAGTGTTGAATGTGGACAGGTAGGTCTGGTTGAGGGTGAAATTTGTACCAGCAACTTGAATGTGTATTAGTAGGTATAATTTTAACCTATCCTTCTAAAATGATAGTGCTTATAGCAACTATTTGGCAGAATGTACCAATATGTACTGTTGGTCCCCCCAAAAGTTTGTATTTTGTACTATTAATGGAATACTGTAGTCCAAGATAAAAAGCGGAAAACTAAAATATTCATAGGCCTTATATAGTGCACATATGTATTAAGCCTAAGATAGCATTTATTAGGCCTGGGATTACTTGGATAGGTTAGGTTCTTTAGTTATATTTCAAATTTTCTAGAATGCCATTTGGACTAATTCAGTAATACAAAATGTGATTTTTTGGGAGGTTCAACAGTACATACTGGTATGTTTGACCAAATAGTTGCTATTAGTACTATCATTTGAGGAGGATAGGCTGTCTTTATAGGTAGACACTATCAGCAATGCGTGGTCGGGTACAGCTAGTAATCAAGTAAAGGAGCTTCTGCATATTAGTTTAAAAAGGCCTCACAACTCCCACTCTGAGGGGTCGGAAAAAGGGCAAGAGCTGACAGAAAAGACAAAGGCAGTTCTGTGTTAAAATAGACACTGTCACATTAACTTTTTCTTAATGGCACTACGGGCTCACCATAGCCCGTGCTACTTGGAACTTTGTTCCAGGTAGCGAATCTCTAACAACAACACAACAACTTTTTCTTATTATTTCAATGTCTACTTGCATCTTCATATTCACCCTAACTTCTTGAGTTACAAGAGTTTTGGGTGGATAGTAAATTTCAAGAGTTATCACTTTACAGTGCGCTCTTCCAATGGTTCTTCAGGAATGTTGGCTGGAATCAACTCCTAATTAGTTCAATAGTTCTAGATATCTTTGGAGTTTAGGCTCCACCAAGGGTTTCTCTAGCATGTGCTTAGTGTAGGAATCCTCTGCCAGCTCGTGGGATGGGAATATCACATCCTTCATCAATCGGTGAACTGGTCTTGGCCATCATCTCTTGTTCAAGTTTATATCAATGTCAAGGAGCTAACAGAGTTCCAATTTTAGATAGTTTTGGTTTAATTCTTATTTCCTCCAAGATAGCCTTCCCGGTTTGGTGCCTTCTTTTGATAATTACTTACTTACTTATTTCCTCCAAGGCATATTACTCTAGATCCAATCTACTATATATAAACACATTTTAAGTATTACAGTAATTTTAATTTAAATGGACAATTTAAAAGATTAAAGTGAAATTATTAATGGAGAATGCTTTTGAAAGGATTAGATTTTTTATTTGAGTATGTGTGTGCATGAAAGCTTGCAGTATTACAATGAAAGGTAGCAAAAGGAAGGAAGACCACATAAGAGGGGTTGAATATTCAAGAAAATGACTATGTCCGTGACCAGGAGTAATAAGTGACAGGATGTGGAAGTTCACCTGATGAGACCTTAGTGTGACCAATAGACATAAAGCATTCAGGAAGTGTTTAACACTTTGTATTAGCTATTTTCTCTGTGTGAATTAAGGAAGGATGGATACTGTGAATTACTATATTATTATTTTATTGGCATGTTGTTTTGTGCAAGCTAGGCTGTCTTATGAATGTAAATGTTCATTTTTTTTTAGCCCATGTTTTCACAAGTACATGAATATTATTATATAAAGAGCTTAGTGCACAATAACTCTGTATCCCAGTGTATTATTTATATTGTCAGGCTTTCTAGTCAAATTGTTGGTTTACTTGTAGTATCGAGTGATGAGGAAGCATAGCACGGTGAGTGGATCCCACGTTACCAGTCGGCTGCAGGTAGTTCACGTCCCTGCACGTAAGACGCGCACTATTTGGCACTTGCAGTTTACAGATTGGGCTGATCATGGATGTCCAGAAGATATTTTGGGATACATCAGTGAGTAATAACTACACTTTGTAAAATAAATACCATGTGACCCAAAACTTTATAGTCGTAAAAAAAAAAAAAAGTGAGTGAATGGTTGTTAAATAGTTCACTGCTGAAGGTAACATAAGGTAAAGGAACAAAAAGTTCTTGGTGGAATGTGGAATGGTCTTTCCACAGTTTTCCCTAATGCCTTTGATCTAGTCATTTAAGAACAGTTTGAAGAGCTTAATTTTAAAATCATATTGGTATTTTGCCTTCTCAACGGTTATACTGATTTTCAATTATGCACCCCATACCCATCCCTTGGGCAGTAGTGGAAAAAGTTGAAGCACATAAGGGGCTCGAGAACTGAACCGTGAAGTTCATTTAGTTAAGCATGTAACAATCTTGTGAAGCTAGTTACAATTTAATATATAGGTTGATAGTATTTTATATATCACAAGCAGTTCAAGAAGTGGCCCACTAGTCTGTACAGATCAATTTATATCTATGGTTAGCAGTCAGTTGCTAATAATGCTCTACACCCATCCATTGGGGTGGCAGCTGTGGAAAATAGTCAAGTGCTTGCACTATCTACAGTAGTTTATTCATTATATTATGCACTTAAATTATTTTTTAATGTAGGTTACTGTACATTAAAATTAATGAAATGAGAAAGTGAACGGTAGTAAAATGAGTAAAAAGGCATATGAAAGATTTATTTGATCAGAAACGTTAAACGTATCGAGTACATACAAACTTGGAAGTAAAAAGTTTCTTAAATAAAAAACAGGTGGGAAAATTAAAGCATTGGGGAACTTAACTGGTGATGTGGCAACTAAAGTACATGGACAGTTGTAATAATATTGCTGGTGCAATAATGGAAGATAAAATGCCAGAATTCTAGTAGACTAGGCATGTGCCTTTATGGAGATCAGCTGTAATGTGGGATGTTTAGCAGGCTGCTTTATTTAATGGACAAATTATTAAACTAGTTGAAAAAATTACCCCTTAGGGCATGACTATAAAAGTCTGTTTGCATCTCTAAGCCCAAGTATTCAAATATTTTCATTGCTGTTAAAATACCATAAGGGTGTGAATTTGATAAGTAATGGGAATAAATGGATCATGTACATTTTGATGCATATAGATACAGTTCTTTTCTATTAGAAAATGGAGATTGTTGTTTCATGATCTTCTCGAGACGAAGACTGTTGAAAGTAAATGTTGCCAAACATAGTTATGGTGGTGGAGTGAGAAGGGAACTGTGTGAGAGAAATTAGTGCAAATGGTAAAGTGCTAGAAACTGTTGATCAATTTAATGTCTAGGATTTGTGATTGGTGAAAGATAAAGTTATGAGAGCAAAGATGAGGAAAGTGTCTGGTGCAGCGCATGTGACCAGAGGGCTGCTTTGAAGAAGTAGTATTGTCTATTTTCATGTTTAGCTACAAGGTGCTGGTTTACAGAATTACAACAGCAAAAAAAAAAAAAGAATTTTTGTGGTGCTAGATATATTGATTGAGGAATGAATGAAAATGTCATGGGAATATTTGTTGTGCAATTGCAAGTAAACTAACATGAAAAGCGTATGAAGATGATTTTATCGTGAACAAATAGCTGATAAGACTGGTGAATAGTGAGTATTAATGAATTTGAGGGGGAGAGGAAGGGTAGATTTAGTCTTGTGAATTGTTAGTGCTGCAGGTGCTGGTTCTGTGCTGCCCTGCGGTGTAAGGTATGGTGAAATAATGGGTGTAAATTTTTAAATACTAAATTTTTTCCTATAATACTGCAGTACCCTATTTTCTTGGGATTGTTGCCTCCCCTTCATGAAAGTGGAAAATGGTTTAATGATGATACATGGAAGAATACTAGTTCTATTTGTTCCACAGGTTTTCTGGAAGAGCTATCCACCCTGCGAAGGTATACTTATCAAGAGGTTAGAGGTGTTGGACGTAATCGCAATACCCCTGTTCTGGTTCACTGTTCAGCAGGTGTGGGTCGCTCTGGTGTCACCATATTGTGTGACCTTCTTTTAGAGGCCACAGATCACAATCTACCTTTGGATCCCCCAAAGGTCCTCCTTCACCTGAGGCAGCAGAGGATGGTGCTCGTTCAGACCATTGCCCAATACAAGTTCGTGTATCAGGTCCTCCTAGCTTATCTGAATCGAGCCAGACTTATTTAGTTACGACAGACTATTGAAGTTGCATTTCAGTGATTGTTATGAACCTTGTTTCATATTGCTAAAGCTGCTTTTGTTTCAGAGACCCATATGCCTGAGTGTTGTGTAAGCCATATGACTGTGTATTAATCTGAAGACACTTTTGTTATTAATATATAGACACCTCTACTGGTCCTTTTAAAGTCAGATATTTTAATCCCAGTTAATGAAAATGTCATAAAAAGGGCAAATACATGACCATGTTGGTTATTATATGAATCTATGTAACTTAAAGTATTCAATACTCAAAATTTGGTAAGTATCAAGGAACTAATAAGCCACAAAATTTTTTTGACACAAGTCTTGTTTCTAAAAATATTTAGTAAAAGACTAGTGATGTGTGCTTCTGTGTGTGAGAAGTTGCCCCAGTTGGGTGTGTATTAGTGGAAAGTGAAATATTTTTTAAATTATAGAAAACAAATTGTGAAATTATGCCAAATAGTTGTATAACATTTTTATTATTGACAGTGTTCAATAAATGTAATAGTTTTTTATATGTAATTTTTATTGTGATTGTGAAGTACAAATATCCTTTGAAATGTGGTTGAAAATGCTCGTGATATGGATTAACCAAACTTGGCTGCTTAGCCTTTCAGGCCACATTATTCTCCCTTTTACAGCAATCTAGATGTATGCTAAACACTTACATTTGTTGCCAAAGTATATTTTGGTAAAATAAAGAGATTACTGTTGAGCTAAAACTAAAAATGCATTTTACTTCCTCCTCTATTCACATTATTTTTGTTAAATGGAACAGTGGCTATGGAAATGGTATCCTATATGTAGCATATAGTGTAAAGTATGCAGCATAGTTTTTATATACATATATAATAAAATATATATTTTATTATTTATGTTGTATTTAGCATGCAGCACGCTATATATAGCACACTGTATACAGCATATATATGCATGCTGTGTGTGTGTAATATATAATATATAATATATATATATATATATATATATATATATTAGTATATAGCATGCTGTGTATAGCGTGATGCATACTGTTGCATAAAACATGCTACGTATAGCATGATGCATGCTACATACAGCATGCTGCATACTACATGCTTTTTTAATATAATTTGTTATAATTCTTCATGCAGTATATAGTATGCTGCCTACTGTGCTGAATGGAGCATACAGTATATAGCATGCTGTATGCCACATACTGTGTGCTATTTGTATAATTATATATTTTTTCCATACTGCAGTATACTGTATTATTTTATACAGTATACTGCAGTATGGAAAAAATATATAATTTTACTGTATATTGTAGACCTAATATGCTGTATGTGCATGTGTATACTGTATGCCCCCTAATTCCAACCAGTTGCCCTGCCAATGTTAATAAACACAGCCCCAAGTGTCCGGGCTCCAACACTGGACAGACATTGACATTGTTTTTAATTGGTTTTAAACTATTTGTAACAAAATAATGGAAGCATATTTTCACCAAGGCATAATTAGACAGTAAATAAATATATAGTTTCTTCAAACAGTCCACAGGAGTTAGATACATAATGCTAGAGGTATGGACATAAAAATAAATATATATTGTTTACATTACATATTTACAAAAATATATACATAAATACAAAGATTGTGATTAACTGTATAGCTAACACTAGATGATAAACAAGGTGTACATTTTATAATTATATATATATATATATATATATATATATATATATATATATATATATATATATATATAATATGTGAATACAGTACATAATTACTCGGCCATTAAAAGTAGTCATGCTGAGGAATTGATTGATGTGCAGTACATGCATAATCTTAAGTCTTACTAAATCAAAATAATTATTTTGTATAATTTCTTCATTCTATGATCTAGACAGCCACAACTTCAAAAGGTGAGCTGTATACAAAAAATATTCTGTATAAACAAATGCACTAATGCAAATGTTTAAAACAAAACTTGCTTTTAGAAAACTACTTCATATGGTGACTAATATTATGAGGCAGGAAACAAATGTACTTGGTATAGTCTTGGTAACTTTTTGCATTCTGACAGTCATGAGCAAGTTGGGGAATTCTTTAAATGGCCTTAACACAGGCCTATACTGCAGTCAAGAACACGAATAAACAATGAGGCATTACAATTAAGAAAATACAATGGGGAAGGGGGGGGGGACCACTGTGTAGGTACAAACTTATGGTGGGCTTGGGCAGCACTGCCCACGACACGTTCCCTTGCCAGACCAGGTTGACGGCACAAGTCGTCTCGCAGTTTAATGTACAGTACGGTAGTTTATTAAATTAAAAAATAAAAATACCTGTACAGATATTATAAAAATTCAACCCATTCTTCTGTTTAGATAGTACTTTTTGTACCTACGTACATAATAGCGCAAACATTGATGTACTAAGCAATTAGATAGTACTTTGTACTGTTCTCTTTATAAGAGTCAGAAAAAATTAAGCTAAAAACACTTAAATATTCCTAGGCCTAGTATACCACATGTAATATATTAGGCCTCAGATAGTGTGTATTAGGCCTAGGAAGGTTAGGTTAGGTTTAGTTTGTCTTTGCAACATAAGTAGAAAATTGTTTTCCGGTTTGTATAAATTCACTAGTACCAATTTCTACTTTCTAGCTGCGTTGTACTGTACGTCGATATATGTACTGTACTATGATTCTCATCCTTCCTTTAAGTACTACCAAAACAGGAGGATGGGCTGTAAAATTTGCATGCTCACAGGAATATAAAAACAACATTAACAATAAAGTGATAAGAGTAGAGAAAGGTATCAGTGGGCCAGGAAGAAGTACTGTACCTCAGAATAAGAGGAGCAGAATTTAAATATGACTTGGCCGATAAAGGCTCTACTTAGATTTTACTCCTGGTATAGCTGTGGAACAGTTTGGGTACAGAAACAGGTGATAAACTAAGGATAGGTGAGGATGTGAGGAAGGGACATTGAAATGTGGATGTTTTAAGCTTTCATGAAGGCAGCAGCACAGGCGAAGTGGTAAATTTACGATGGGTGAATTGCTCCTCTATAGGTAAACAATAGGTAAATAGAATTGCTCCTCTATAGGTAAACAATGATCCTAGTGCATATATAATTAGTCCAAGAACCTTTTGCAATTGTAAAACATCAAAATATGTGTTAAACATAGAAATCCAATCTGAACATATGTAAGGAGTTATAAGAAATATAAATTCAAGCACTAAATCTGACCAACGTGTTATTCAGGATTTTTATAGCAAATATGTGAAGCCAATTTTAGAATATGTACTACCAGCATGAAGTTCATATCTTGTTAAATGCACATGAAGCTAGAGAAAGTACAGAGGTATTTCACCAAACTAGTCCTAGATCACTCAAAAATCTGACAAGATGCGACTGATACATGCAAAATAATTTGGAGGAGCCATATGTAAGATAATTTATTTTCAGTCCCAAGTGGTACATGAACACAAACATGAGTTTAAACTAAATAAGACAAACATTTTTTATAATGTAATGCACTAAGAGAAGTGAGAGTTGACTGAAGGTTACACAGCAGGAATACTCATCAAGTACAAGTATAAAAGGACACCGCAAGGCTACACGTATGATCTGCAGGCCAATTGTAGAATACTACAAGCCTATAAACACACATTGTAGGCCTATTGGCATGCCTATGTATACCCCCCCTTCAATCCACACTGCAGGCCTATGCTCATCCACCCATAATCTGCACTGCAGGACTATGCTTAACCCCTCCCTCATCAAATCTACACTGCATATTTATATTCTCCCACAATTCACACTGCAGGACTAAACTCACCTCCCCTCTAATCCACAATGCAGCCCTCTTTATGCTCACACCCTCCATCTATACTGCAGGTCTTTGCTCACTCACATACTGTAGACCTACAGGCGTGGTGCAGGGCCAAATACACACTACATGCCCAATGGATGTGCTTCAAACACAGCATATCCTTATGAACATAATTGCACACACATTCACTTTTGTTTAAGAAATATTGTATGTATATGTAATAATTGCAAACATCCTCAAAATGCATACTTATTCATCATTAAAGCTATTGTACTTTTATAATATAAAATAGACTAAACAAAATTATTAGCTAATTTCTTCAGTGTAACTTCACACTTGAGATAAATGCATAGTTGTTGAACTGTGTAACCTGTGAGGAAACTGAGCTAAATCTGCAGACTGCTGGGATGATGGATGGTGTTGTACTGGATGTTGCATACCTTTAGCACCTTGGTGCTGACCATTGGTGGCTTTTACACTCTTCATCTGGTTGGGAGGATGGTAAATGTGACCATCTTTCTTCCTCAAGACTTTACGCTGTCCACACAGACCCTGGAAGAACTTCTGCCACAACATCACCTGAAGTCATGTCAATACTTTATTGTAAGCACTTGTTTATAATTTATCTATACAGTATTTGCCAGTGTTATTTTTTTGGTATAAACAGACCCATCTTATTACAACATTCAACATTCAGTCATTCCATTATTCATCTACTCTTATGATGCATACATCATAGAAAATTAATGAAGCTTTTTCCCTCTAGCACTGGTTTATCTGATTTTTTGTTATGGAAATTTTTATACATGTTATTTATGCCAACTAGAACACTGAAAATATAATAAATCATTCTACTCATCTGGGCTCTAAGAGACTCCATGACAATTCATGTCATGACAATTTGTGGCTGTGGATGACAATTTATATGACGTGGGTGTGGAGCACTAATTCTTCTGTAGTAGTCAGGGGGGAAAAGTAAAAAATTCCAGTTTGGCAGCAGGATGCAGCTTCTGGAAACTTTCCTTATTAAGACTACTCAATAGCTCGGTCGATAGAGCTCCTGTCTCACACATGTTGGGGGTCCACGGTTCGAGTCTCCTAGACCCCAGGTGAATGGAATGTTTATTTCCACATAAGTGTGGATGACAATTTATAATAAATCATTATGTCCCTTATTTTTCTATAAACCTACTCTATTTCCCCCCCTTCCCTCTCCCTCTTGAACTAAAACACTTTCTTTATAATTAATATTTAATGCCCCCCTCCACTCTCCAGACACAAATTCAACACATAATGAAGTCCAACAAGATTGGTATGTTTGAAGCCAACTGCCAAAAAATATAATAAATATGTAATCACATACAGTAACTGGTAATGACGTACAGTGGTACCTCGGTTTACGAATGCCCCTCTTTACAAACTTTTCGGGTTACGAGCTAGATTTCTTCGGAAAATATGAATCGGGTTATGAACTTTACCTCGGGATACGAGTTTGTTGATACGCGTATGGCTGACCTAGTGCATGGTGGCACGGCGATCGCGCCTCAGTTTACCAGTGCCTCCCGCCAAGAGGCACTATCCTGTCTAAATTCTTTGCAAGGATTTACAGTTTTTTGGGGAGGGGGGGATTTTTGGCTATTTGAGCATAAAAGTTGTTATTATATATCTCGCCATGGGTCCCAAGAAAGCCAGTGGTAAGGTTCAAGGCAAGAAAACACATGTAAGAATGACCATGGAGGAAAAAACAAGAGATCATTCGTAAACATGAAAATGGTACAAGTATTGTTGAACTAGAACTTCAACTCTGAAACCCTCAGACGTTTGGGAGCCGGGAACAGGGGGGAAGGGGACGTACAACAGAAGGGAACAAGGGGGCGCAGACAAAACCAAAGAAGAGGCGACTAACGCCCCCATGTCCGTGTCCCTATAACCCAAGCAGGACAGCTTGGTTATCACACCACTCACAGAAAACGATGAGTGTCATCCCGAGACAAGGGGACAGAGCAACCTTCAAACTCGTTCGAAGCGAGATGGGACTCGGAGGACGCATCCATTGGACCAATGAGCCCCTATGGGGTTTTTTCCAGGGCCCTTAGGCTGACTCCTGAGGGAAGCCCAGGCAAGGTACTGCTAACTGGTTACAAACAAACAAAAGCTGAATCCCTGCCATGTGTACAATCACGGGTGCCTAGCAGAGGGCTACCAAAATAATACAAGTGGTCTTGTAGCCACATCAAGAAAAACCTTCACCAGGCAAACAAACCAAAAGAAAAAGAAAAACCCTGCAAAAGTACATCTTCAGGAGGAACAAAACCGGCTGCCATGCATATTATACGACAGCTGCACAGTACCTCATGCCCCCTGCCAGCGATAATACTACCTCCTATCCAAGGTCAAACAATGGCAAAAAAGCCCTCGGCTGACCCCAAGGGTGGGCAATAACCGAGCAACAAAAGAACCCTGTGGAGGTAGTTCCCGAACAGTTTGTGGAAGGTAACCCCAAACTGCAAGGGCAGTACTAACAGGGCACCTAGAGAATGTGACCCTAGGTGCATGCAGCCCCAGTACGTCTTGAATTACACCTGGCTCGCACACCACCACACTGCAGCACACCACCACAAGGTACAGCACTGCTCAAAAATTGGAGCCAGAGTCGAATGACTGCCACTCAACACTCTGGAGCTCCCCCTTCCTCTCCCGGGCAGGGAAGAGCTGCGCAGAGAGCGGCACAATGGCAATGGTGATGTCATGCTTGTTTGCTTGTTTTCAGTTTAGGGAATTTTCCTTAGCAGTTTGGCTTTAGATATTATTGTCTTACCAGTTGGGGTCTGTTTTGGGACGCCTACTTTTCTGGGTGCCTAACTCGGTAGATGGCAGACATAGAATGCTTCCAACCACATGGAGGTTTATATACCCCATTGCTCCTCGTGCCTCTCTGAGGGAGCCAGGTTTTGGCTTGTGGTCCCTGGTAGGCTAAGAACTCTTTTTGAATTGACTGATGCCATTATCTAATAGATACATATTAGACCAGTATAGCTCCAGGGAGCCAGAGGGGCTCTCCATAGTAAAAAAAAATCTTGATAAAAATTTAAAGCCAAAAAAGAAGCAAATATATATATATATATATATATATATACTGTATATATATATTACCGTTTTTGATGACCAAATCCACATGCCTGATGTGATGCCTACGACTAATGACATGAAGATTTTTAACATGAAGATCTCCACAGATGGTATGCTCTGCTCCAATGTACACTCTGCCAAAAGAAGAAACCCCAAAAAATTATTCATGAAGTGATGAGAGATTTAAAATAACACTATTGTATTTACCACAAAACAAAGATGAGTATATGAAACACTTTTTCGAGCAATTACTTTGCTCTACTTTACTATAACTACTCATAGTTATAGTCCATAGGGTCCGAACAACATTCACACTGCTGTAATGACTGGTATATAAAGTTTAGCTGCTGTTGTTATTAATGTAAGTGTTTCTATTACTGTAGTTAAAATACTGCTTTGTTTTATTTGTGTTAATTTTTTTTTTTTTGTAATTCGATTGTAGATACTGCATCCTACATATCTTATGAAAATGAGAAAGTATCTTTAACATTGGCTAACTCCCAGGCAATCAGGCAGGCAAGCTTGCTAACTTGTGGGCAGGCAGGCAAGCTTGCTAACTTGTGGGCAGGCAGGCAAGCTTGCTAACTTGTGGGCAGGCAGGCAGGCAGGCTTGCTAACTTGTGGGCAGGCAGGCAAGCTTGCTAACTTGTGGGCAGGCAAGCAAGCTTGCTAACTTGTGGGCAGGCAGGCAAGCTTGCTAACTTGTGGGCAGGCAGGCAAGCTTGCTAACTTGTGGGCAGGCAGGCAAGCTTGCTAACTTGTGGGCAGGCAGGCAAGCTTGCTAACTTGTGGGCAGGCAGGCAAGCTTGCTAACTTGTGGGCAGGCAGGCAAGCTTGCTAACTTGTGGGCAGGCAGGCAAGCTTGCTAACTTGTGGGCAGGCAGGCAAGCTTGCTAACTTGTGGGCAGGCAGGCAAGCTTGCTAACTTGTGGGCAGGCAGGCAAGCTTGCTAACTTGTGGGCAGGCAGGCAAGCTTGCTAACTTGTGGGCAGGCAGGCAAGCTTGCTACCTTGTGGGCAGGCAGGCAGGCTTGCTAACTACCAGATATGCTGGCTGGTTGGATACCTAACAAACAAACTGGCTGGCTAACTAGTGTACCAAGCAGGCTGGTTGTAGCTAGACTAACAATGAAAGAACCTATCCTTCCCCCATGCCACTCTTCCTTATGCCTTCACCTGCCATGTACTAGATCATACAAATGTTCACAGACCCAAACCTGATGAAAATGGGGAATATGAGTAATGGTAATAAATTATCCAAGACCTAATAAATAGTTAGTACATGCTGAGGTGACAAGACTCATTCATTCAAACAATATCCTGCATTTCTCAATTTGCATTTAATGTAACATGAAAATAACCATGGAGCTCAGCAAGCACAAGAACACAGCATCATTGCAATTATATTGGTTATGTTACAATGTTTAGGGTCTCAGGCTAACTGATCCTCCTTGCCTGAGGTTTGTCACTAAACTGTAGCATGGAAGATTCTGTAATTAACAGTTTTAGCTTTTAGTCAAGTGTCAGTGGTAACCAAGTCTATGCAGTGAGAATATGAACATTTATCTTTATAACACTATTACCTGGTTTCCTACTACAAATAAGACGTGAACAAATGTTCACAAATAAACATTTACAGCAAAATACCCTAGTCCTTATTTTAACTGGTTCTTCATAGACAGATTCCTGGGAAAAGTCAAGAGGATCACATACCTGCACTTCCACCTATACCACGGTGATATTGCTTGTGAGAGAATCCACTTCTGTGCATTCCCACACCACACTGCAAAGCTGCAGCTGATGCCATTGCGTGCCACTGCTGATGGCAGAGGTATTCATATACATTACAGGCAATAACGCACACAGCAGGGACAGTGTAGAGGACAGAGAAGACTCCAATGCGTATCATGAGTTTCTCTAACTTATTTACGTTAGTTGCTACGTGGTAGGAGTTGGCAGCTAACGGTAAACTAGTTCCTGCGGAGAAATTATTAGTTAACGTTTGAGGTGGATACAATATTACACAGTACAGTATTAAAAAGATAAAATACTTTTGTTGAAAAGGAAAAGAGACGATTATGAAAAAAAGCATAGCATGTCCTACAGCACTGGTAAGAAATTAAAATATTGAGTCTTGTATACAATGTGAAAATTAATGTAAATAAAACATACAGACATAATCTTTGCAGAAATGACATATGCTTTTAATTTGAATGATTGACTTGAGTTACTGGCATATGTGCAATGGCAAGAGATGTGGTCAACCAGAGAGTATAGTTGGGTATACCAAAGATGCAGTACCCAAGATGAATGAACTGGGTAAATTTGTGCGAGTTCTAAAGTAACGGATTTATTTCAAACAAGATTGAATAAAGATGTCAGTAATGGACATGCATGTTCCACAGAGCAAAAGGATGAAGAGATGGAAGACATATTTTGGGGTTTATAATATAAGAGCCAAATGTGAGTGATTATGATGGATGATAAGTTAGAACTGAGAGGCAAGAAAGCATGGAGATAATATTAGTGAGAGAACATTTGATACATGTGTAGGTCTGAAGGGCAAACATCTTCATCCAACAAAGGACCTGAATATAGCACCTGTACATGAAGTGGAGGATGTAGGAAAAATAATGAACTGAAGTTGCAAATAAACAAATTGTGAAAATTGTGAGTATTATCACTAAAGTAATAACATTCTCTTGGGCAAGAGAATGGTATTCTACTATGATTGTACAATATGGATAAACATTAAGGTAGTGAATCATGATAATGCTGCTAATTTATTATGTTATAAGAACTAGCAGGGTAAATTAAAACTACTACCCTGTGTGACTGCATTTGTAATGAATCAGTTGGAGATATGAATGTTTACTGCCAAAAAACTTTAGACATGCTTAATTACCTCCACTAATTTGTGTATTATCCACCTCGTTCTTGATTGCACGGCGGATGCGAAAGAGTGCCACAAAGCCAAATGCAATGAAAAGAGTACCGATGGCCAGAAGGGAAGACAATGGAGCCAATACAAAGCTCATGTGGGCCCACTGGTGTACATTGCCAACATAACACAAACCCACTAGCTCATTTCCATCCACCTGGAAATAATTAGCTATTGAACATTTACTTAACACTTGTTTTAAACATATAAATTTCATTTATAATGGCAAACTATTTTTGTAAGATTTCAGCTCTCAATTTTATTTACTTCCTCCTATTCTTTGTGCTGTACATGTTGAAGGTGTACATATTATGCCACTGATACTCCCACAAGTATTCTAATAACATAAATAACTCAACATAAATTAGTGAATATCCTCATAATCTACTGAACAGATAAACCAGTGTATGGTATCTTTATCACTAATGCTTCAGTCCCCTGGATATTATCAATGGCTGTGACCATAACCAAACTGCCTCTAGTAACTATGCTTCATTTAATATTTTACTATACAACATGCTGTATTACAATATATTTTATTAAAGACACACACATGTTTTTAACATTTATCATAGATAAATGCAACACTGGGAGGAACAGTTGGTACCTGGGAAAGTCCTAGAGCATATTTAAAACTAAATTATATGGTTAATTTTGAGGTTTACATGAAAATAAAAGAATATTTGGTAATAAACAGCCAAAATATGACAAATTTCCAGAACCTAATTGACATTAAGAAAATAGATGGAACATGATGAAGCTAGATATGCAGATGAGCCACAGTGATGATGATGACAGTAAACAAGTGGAATGAACTAGAAAGGGTAATAGTAGAAACTAACGTCACCTAAATTTTAAAACCAAATATGACAAGAAACAAAGAGGTCAGAGGTCGGTGAATTACATGAACGACAGTTGGAAAGGCCAGGCCTAGCGGCTTTAGCTCTACAAACTCTCAGGCAAGAAGTCACACACACTTGTTAAAGAGATTGCTTAATGTTCATCACTCACCTGTTTAAAGGCAAGGATGAGAATTGTGAACACAGCAGGCAGGCCCCAAGCAGCAGTGTGGAAATATGAAGCATAAGCTTGTAGTGCCTCAGATGACCACTTCTTTCCTGCTGACAGGAACCAGGTCAATGTCAGTACCATCCACCAGATACCCGATGCCATCCCAAAATAATACTGAAAGGAAAAATTTAATTAAAATATAAATAATCATAGTGAAAATGCACTTCTATTAATGAGTAATTAATATAGGAGGATGTGATTAAATGATCTAATGCTAGACCTCATGGTGGACTCATTAGTACTAATGTAGCAGTTAGAGAAATGAGTGGAAGCCACGCTGAAGTTTCAAGCTGTGAAAGCTAAGCTGAAGTTCTTTTTAACTAACCCTTAACCAAATGCTTCACTGTTAATGGAAGAACGAGGGAATTACTGTACAATAAAAACAAAGGGATGAGGTAATGGGTGGCAAGTGAAACTTGATGATTCGAGAGGTAAAAGAATACAGTGGTGATGCTTCCCTTGCCTTGTAGAATAAGCAGAAATAAGTATTAGAAGAGGTAAACAAACAGATCTGGTAGCTGTGTAAACAATGAAAGAAGAAAAAAAAAATTAATAATAGAATGTAAACGGTGACTGGCTCCTTGGAATGACTATGAAAGGGAAAATGTTTACCATGGACGAGTAGCGTGTGTAAAGAGACCAAGCTGCAGCTACCGCTGCGACAGACTCACCAGCAGATAGATACCCCTTCCTAACCATCTCTGGCAGTCAAGCAACCACAAAATGAAACTAAATACAAATTTCTGGTTATTAAGATTAACTATCTAATTGTATTTATGGGATGCATATGGAACTAGTAAATGGAAAGAAATTTACATGAATTTACCTGAGGAGCCACCATGTTTTTGTGGCCTTGATGGGAATAAGTAGCCAGATGCAGCTTGTCAAAGGTTGCCCCCCCCCCCCTCTCCCCCACCATTACTCCTGAGGATTTTTTCCAACCAAATTTTGAACTCTCGTCCTGTTTTGGCCAATACAATTGAACAATGAACATTTAGTGTTACTAAAGCTTTGGACCACTTGCAAATTAAAGCTGTTAAATTTTCAGCCTTTCATCTTTCCCAGATGTATTAACGAAGAACACCATCAAATTGTGCCCGAACACCACCCAATACGAGAACCAAATGAGAATTGTATAGTTCATTAAAAAAACTTATTCTCATTATAAAGCAGCTAATTTATTCAGAGCACATAAGAGTTTTCATATACATATACTCTTTACTCTCTTACTGGACATCCCTGTGACAATAACTCAGCTGTCATATTACATCCAGAGGCACCCACAATGACCCATCAGCTGTCAGGTGAAGTGGTTTATTCTTGACTCTTAAAAGTGATTCCAAACCTGAATGTTGTATACGATTTATCTCTTTACTAAACTTCCCATGCTGCAGCTGTAAATTGGTGATCACCACCTACCTGTGTATAAACTCACAGAGATCGATGTCCACAGCTGACAGAAGGTTAGTTAGTTTAGTTCATTTATTATCTACCCCCATACCTATCTTACTGGCAGTAGTGGAAATGATTAGAGGCACATAATGGACTCAGAAACTCGATCCCAAAATTCATTTACCTAAGCAAGTTACAGTCTTGATAAAGGAGTTAAACAGTTTAAAGAATTATTATATCAACAATGGGTTTGAGAACAAGCATAAGAACAGTCTCTGAACTTTGCAACTTGTGTATGAGGTGAGCTAGTTTCATTTATAATTTGGCTTACTTATCGTGCACACCACCCGCTACCATCAACCAGTGGGTGGTGGTAGGTAGGTTACAGTCACCCGCATTTGCTACCTACAGTTAGCAAACTGGGCATATTTGGCTCAAATTTCTGGTAGTCGATAATTTTGGATAAAATATTTACATATTTCTTGAACATTTGTTATAAAGCTGTCTCTAAATTTGTGTATCTTTTCACACCCCATCATATACTGGCAGAGGGTGTGTGAATAGTTTTGTTGACAGTTTATATTTGGAAAAGGACAATACCAACAGGTAATGCAAATTCTTAAAGATACTTATAACTGTGTCTAAACCAAGCAGTAGTAAAATCTAGGAGTCTAGTGATTTTTTTTTTTTTGGATGATCCACAGATGTGTGGCTCTTCTTCAAATGACAGTAAGATGAGTAAGATGGGGATAGAAGGAAGAGCTAAATCTTTAGATAAGAGTTTTGACAAGCAGGTAAAAGCCTAACAGATGCTTACCGAGCAGTTGCAGGACTCGGAACAAAGAGACTACATTTGTACCTACAGTAGTTTAATTTGTTATCACTATAGGGTATGTTTATCATACTTCAATGTCCATACAATACATTTTAATACTCCATGATTTTTATCTCTAGTTTTA
This sequence comes from Procambarus clarkii, assembly GCF_040958095.1. NCBI lineage: Eukaryota > Metazoa > Arthropoda > Malacostraca > Decapoda > Cambaridae > Procambarus > Procambarus clarkii. The sequence continues at coordinate 36,397,664 of NC_091160.1, read as the reverse complement.
GTCAATGGCTAGTTTAATTCTGCAGTTAACATATGGTTAGCACACACATTAACAAAATAACATCAGCTACTTGTGCAAGACTAGTAAATAACGATGGTTTTCATGAACCTAACAAAGGAGTTCTTCAGAACCATATACATGGAATATGTTAGCACTATTCATTTATAGTGACCTACCTCTTTATTTTGATGATTGCTAAATGAATTATTATTTGTACAGTATTTAGTAGAGTCAAAACTCTCGCAGGTGATGTCTATAAATAAAGTTTACTATCTTTCTCTTTCTCTTTCTGTACATCAATGTACATCAATAATATATAAAGAAATTAGCACATGTACAAGATTTACATCAGGAAATGAGAGATTACATAAGAACACTACACTACACACAGAAATCACAATTGCGTAATGCATCAAATGAACAAATCCACAAGGGCCGTGACGAGGATTCAAATCTGCGTCCGAGAGCATCCCAGACACTGCCTTAATCGACTGAGCTACGACATGGTCAAAAGGAGTTGAAACGAAGTTCTACTGAACTTACTGGATCCTGCAGCCTCTCCGAGGCACAAACCATGGTTTTACACAACTCCCCCCCATGCACTCGAGCTATGTCAATAGGCCGTTCTCCCTCTTCGCCCTTACTTCATTACACAGACGCAGGTTCGAATCCTCGTCACGAACGTCACGAATTCTCGTCACGGCCCTTGTGGATTTGTTCATTACATAAGAAGCTAAGCCTAGATATTGCAGAAATCCATGTGTTTGTGACTATGCATCATCAGTAGGGAGCCACTTTTACCTTGGAACAATTCGTAAAGTAATGCACAAGCTATTAGGAGCTGACCTGCAGAATAAAGGTGATGATGCATCCTGATGACTGTAGACCCTCCACAGCGAGGTGCGACACCCCATTCTGTGACACCTCGCACGAAAGCACCTCAACTGGCACCACCAACCTGAGGCATGGAAAGTCTTAAAGGTTCGTTGATCATTTAACCCTTGCACTGCTCACCTATTTTCGGCAAAAACGTCTTGGTGCAATTGTCAAGGACATATTTTTGTTATTTTTACAAATGTTCAGGTAAATTTAATGTCAAAATGTTTCCAAAGTCAACTATTTCCATTTCAAAACACAAATAGTAATCAAAACATTAAAAAACATTAAAATATAGCCAAATTAAAAAACAAAAAGCACAACTCTCTGAGCGCCTAAAGGCGCTTTGCGCAGTGCAGTGGTTAAACAACACTAATGAAATGAACTTCACGAGAGACGTACTGTACAATATTTTATAACTTGCCAATAAAAATTACTTGCCAATCTAAATTTGCCACTGGAAATTTAGACCTATTAAAAATTAATTTGCACAAATCCTATGCCATGCCACAGTTTACAACTTACTGACGGCTAAATGAAGCTAATAGTGAATACCCTTGTGTAGGATTGGCAAAAAAATTTGGAATTTCAGCTGGAAATTCACAGCACCAGTTACCCAACTTCCTTTAAAATATGCATTTGAAAGAACATAATCACAATTAGTTTTAAGCTTTAAGCTTTAGTCTAAGTGTTTTTCCCACATCTTGCCCAAAACACTGTGTGTATTAGTGGCTTTGGGCATAGTATGTACTAGCTCTTTCTAGAAATCCAACATTCTGTTTGTAACTCATCTTGAATGTATACATTTTTACCTGAATAAACATATTTTTTTTTTAATATAGAATAAATTTTGTTTATTATAATGAGTTATGTCAACTTGGTATATAAACTGATACCTTCACTATTATTCACCTAAGTTCTGGGAATATAAAAAACAATTTAATCATCTGCTGAGCAGGATAGGGTCCATTTGATGGAATTCAAGTGAAAAAGGCTAGACAATGTGAAGACTCACCTGGATAGGTAGGCAAGGCAGTACAGGAGATAGCAGAGTGACAAGCATATGATGGGTCTCTCTGGGTAGCGAAACCTGGCCGGTTCCAGCCAAAAGGTCAAGACAGTAAAGAGTGTCGAGACAAAGCACAGTCCTGCCCACACCAGCATCCACACCTGCAGAAGTGGTAGTTACAGTAGTAGATATAGTAACAGAAATAATTATAAATAGTACTGTACATAAAAACTTTTGTTGCCGCTAAATGGCACCACCAACATGTATATAACTATACAGTACTGCAATTGCAATAGATTGTGAAGAGAATCCCAGTAGCTGATTTTACAGGTACAGTATGACATTTTTAAATTGTTCCTTTACTTCTCATAATTTGAATATACACTACTGTACTTAGTCCTTGCAATCTTGATAATTTACTTACTACTGTATCTTAAGTTCTCAAACTTCTGTACTTTGTTTAAGGTTTCTAGTGCTTGAATTTTCATCCAGGTTCTGCTGAACCCTGGAGTGAGAGTATGTGTTGGTGTGTACACTATGTGCATATACTGTACAATACATAAAGCACAACTAGGCGAGTACATACCTCTGCAAAATGTTTATCAGCTCTGCGGAAGAGAACATCTTGGCCACATTTGGGTGCACACATTCCACCGCCCTTGCTATCCACCCAAATCTGCCGAGGGGGACAAGCCACCTTAGGAGGGTCCTGCAACAAAAAAACTGCATTGAATGTAATGAAATACCGATTCCTGGGAGACTTCCAGCGGCTTCCTAAAGCTATTGGGGCTCCCCCAGAAAATACATTTAATTCAAAGGTGTGACTACAATGAGGTATAATAGGTGCTTTTGTATCAATGAATGACAAAATAAGCTGCAAAGGATTCAGACAATGTGTGGTGATCTATAACATCAAGTGGTAAACTAATGGTGAATATTAAAGTGATTAAATAGTCTTTGCCCATCATTAAGCATCACTTATATATTGTATATTTGTTGTAATCCTTAAACATTGTCACATATACTAAATGAGAAGTAAGCTAACATTAAGTGTTTACCCCATTATACTTATATAATAATAATTTAGATACAAAATTTTTAAGTTTTTCCCAAAATGCTTTGCATAGTTGTGGCTTCATTTTTTTGTGTGTAACCCCTGTACCTACAGTTGTCCCATCATTTTCTGTTCTTTGTATGCACATTCTTATGAATAAAATTATTATAATCATCATCATCATAATGATACTAGATGAGGCACCCGAGATGATTTGAGTTTTATGGTTGACCTGGGCACAGCCTAGGTCAACCAGAATCTTCATTCTGTCCTTTCTGAAAGGTGGATGTAGTCCATGTATAATGGCATTAGCTTTCATGTAACCTATGAATAATATTATTTCCCTGATGTGTAATCTGTGATAATTAATTATATTATTATTATAATAATTGGTATAACAATAATTGTTATATTTAATAATTATCACTCTGCCTTCTGCTTGGTCTTGAAGGAGGCCGGCCTCGGGTGAAAGGGGACTGTGACGATCTCTGTCTGGAACTCGTAGGTGCGGAACTGGGACGTCCACCTCGTGGGGCTCGTGAGACCCAGGCTCTGCCTTTCTGGGGTGGTTCTTCTCTGGCCCCGAACACGGTGGTCTCTGAGTTTGGAGTCCCTGTGCCTTTCTTCACCAACTTCGAGATCAACCCCAGAGCTCTCAGTTCCTGCGACGGCGCTGGAACCAATCGTATTGGCGTTTGCCTTTCCATTGGAGACTTTTGGCACTGTGGAGAGGGGGGGGACCTGCTGCATGGGTAACAGCTTCTCCATATCAACCTACCCTGGCTTTGCACCCTGGAGAGGTCACTCCAGACTGACAACCAGAGCACAACTCCATAGTCTCCTGAGACTGATGGATGCCTAAACTACTAAACTGTGTATAATGGCATCATCTTCCACATAATCCTAGCTACATACAATACCATTACCCTCTTGCATAATCCTGTGCACAATACCATTACTATCTCGCATAATCTTATACACAATACCATTACTTTCTCACATAATCCTGTGCACAATACCATTACCCTGGTAGATAAAATTCCCCCTCAATTATGTCTTCTTGTTGGTTAGTGGCTGACTTCCCAACAAGTACTGAATTAATACTGTACTGGCAAATAATGAAAGATGTAGCTGATAATATCTTATTAGTGTTCCAAATTTAAGGTGACCTCTTTGCTTATCAATAAGAATACAAATGCAATTACGCATATAACAAATATTAAGTACATTATAAAGTTTTTAGTTTTTTGTGTGTATTTAAAGTTTTCAAAAGTATTTAAAATCAATATAAAAACAAAATGTAAATTGTCAACCAAGAAGAACTTGAGAAACAAAACTTACATGTGGTGTAGGAGGCATGCTCATAGTGGGGAGTGTTCGGGAGGGTCCCATATGGTCCCGAGGTAGGGAGGAAGCTGTTACGTTAGGTGGTTCCATACAGAGGCCATTATCTTCAGGAGTGGGTAGTCGAGAGCAGTCCAGAACAGCTGGCCATGAAAAATTGAATTTTTGCAGCACTGGTAGACAGTTCTGCTTTACCTGTATGGTAAACAGTGAAGATAATGAGGTTCTTTTTTCCTTACTCTAAACCCATGCAATCCTTTAAAGTAGAAAATCAATATCAGCTGTATTAAGTGAATATTCACAGAGCTGCAGAATATGGTACAACAGTTTGTATGACTCATGGCCATCGCAAATTACAAATATTACTAACTTAATGCGTTGACATAGTGCTGTAGGCAAGTAGCACATTAAGGGTTAATGTATTATTGTCAAGAGCTGTGTGTGCCTGCTCACACAGCTCATACATATGAGCAGAAACATGTAGTCTATGTATAATGGCATCAACTTCCATGTAATCTATGAATAATGGCATTACCCTGATGTGTAATCTATGTATAATGGCATCATCTTCCATTTAATCCTAGTTTCATACAATATCATTACCCTCTCACATAATCTTGTGCACAATACCATTACCCTCTCACATAATCCTGTGCAGAATACCATTACCCTCTCTTATAATCCTATGCACAATACCATTACCCTCTCACATAATCCTGTGCAGAATACCAATACCCTCTCTTATAATCCTATGCACAATACCATTACCCTCTCACATAATCCTATGCACAATACCATTACCCTCTCTTGCAATCTTAAGTATAATATTACCCTTGTCATATAATCCATGTACAATGACATTATTCTGCCACATAAATAACTTACAAGGAAATGTCATTATTCTACCACATAAATAACTTACAAGGACATTAGCCTGCCCTGTGTACACACTGGACCAATAGTGGAGCAGGCCGGCGTGGTATCTCAGAATGTTTGGTAATACGTTTATTGTTTGTGATGTGTGTCTATGTATGTATTAACACGATGTACTGAACGGGGTGAGAATAGCTTGCGCTACCTCATCCCTTTGTGTGTATTTTACCTCAATAAACTTATTTCAGAATGTTCGGTAATATGTTTATTGCTTGTGATGTGTGTCTATGTAAAACGGGGTGAGAATAGCTTGAGCTACCTCATCCCTTTGTGTGTATTTTACCTCAATAAACTTATTTCAATTTCAATTTTAGGCGGGCGTGCGTGTGGACCCACCTGGAGACAGATGGACCTGCAGGAGGGGACGGGGGTGCCCACCACAGGGGAACACATGGGGGCGTACAGCGAACACAGGAAGAACCGCAGGTGTCGACTACACCCGATGTCCACCAGTGGCATGTACTCGTGGACCTGAAATGCAACAATTCAATTCAGTTTCTGTATTATGCACCCCATTCCCATCCCGGTGGGTGGGCGGTGGTGTAAAGGGTTACAGAGGAACATAATCGGTTCAGGAATTGGACTACTAGACGTATTATGAGACAGTTGTGACCTGTGGTACTAAAGTGCCTTATCCTACCCTACCAGAGGCAGTTTGGTATCTTCTTTTGATAATTGCTTACTTACCCTGCCAGAGGACCCACGGGCAGAAAACGGGATATTATGTCAATTTCGCGAGCCGCTGCCATTTTTCTAGTACGACAGTTTTTGGCCTTGGGTAAAGTATACGTTATTAAAATGCGACGTTCTGTTAGATGGGCGGGGTTGAATATCCACGTTTTCTATGCGAAGGTTGGTTTGGGTTGGTGGGTGGCTTGGGTTCGTGCGTTTTGGTACCTCTTTATTTTCTACGTTGTGGCAAATCATGAGAACGGACAGTTCAAACGGTGCTAAGGATTACTCTACCTTGTGGCATTACCGGCAGCATCTGTACACAGATGTATGGAGTTTCCACCTCAGGATTCATAGTGGAATTCACGGAATGCGTTCATTGTGCGAAACTTTGATAATCTTGCCATCATTGTTGATAATAATGGAACAAGCTGCCTATCGTGGAATGGGAAGGGATATTCTCTTAAGATTCACTCACACATTAGGCTATATACCTGGACATGTTAGATGATTTGTAGTCTCCGTGGTGTAGTGGTAAGACACTCGCCTGGCGTTCCGCGAGCGCTATGTTATGGGTTCGTATCCTGGCCGGGGAGGATTTACTGGGCGCAATTCCTTAACTGTAGCCTCTGTTTAACGCAACAGTAAAATGTGTACTTGGATGAAAAAACGATTCTTCGCGGCAGGGGATCGTATTCCAGGGACCATAGGATCAAGGACTTGCCCGAAACGCTACGCGTACTAGTGGCTGTACAAGAATGTAACAACTCTTGTATATATCTCAAAAAAAAAAAAAAAAAAAAAAAAAAAAAAAATACAAGACTTTAAGTGACAAATGTTGGTACAACCTAACCGGACACCTTCCAGTCATAGCCACCTTTAACATACCTCACAAACAAAGAGAGAGAACTATCAGGGGAAAGCACCAATTAGACTATATAGCGCTTGGAAGGGGTTTAGATAAGGATTTTGGGATGGGACAGCGGGGGGGGGGGGGGGGGTTACCTGGTTGATGGGGTTCTGGGAGTTGTTCTACTCCCCAAGCCCGGCCCGAGGCCAGGCTTGACTTGTGAGAGTTTGGGGGATCGTGCCCAACCACTTGGACGGTCGGGGATTGAACGCACACCTGCACAAAAGGAGGCCGTCGTTCTACCGTCCAGCCCAAGTGGCTGGGTCACCTGACAAGCAAGTTACCGGGCCTTTTACCATATGTAATCTTTTCACAAGTTCAACACTACAACAATCCTATGCACAGGAAAAGTTAAATTAAATTTGATGTTACCGCAGCTGTCAGCGATACGTACTCATCTTGCACATAAAACGTGCTCACTGTATTATTAAAAATGTGTAAAGAAACAAAAAAATGGAGCTATAATCCACCCACTAACATGGTCCCAAATTGTTGCCAATATGTCATTCAGGGTCTACTCTCCTTACGGTGGTTATCTTGAGGTTATCTTGAGATTATTTCGGGGCTTAGCATCCCCGCGGCCCGGTCCTCGACCAGGGCCTCCTTTTTGTTACATACAACAACATGAAGCACATAGAGGTGTCTAGAGACGAAGTGGAAAAAATGCAAGGAGCTAAGTAAGAACAAAGCCGTTGGTCCAGATGGAGTTTCACCATGGGTTCTGAGAGAATGTGCACCTGAGCTCGGCATTCCATTTCAACTGATTTTTCAGGCATCCCTGTTTACAGGAGTTGTAGCTGATGTGTGGAAAAAGGCTAACATAGTTCCAATCTACAACAGTGGAAGCAGGGAAGACCTCCTTAATTATAGACCTGTATCATTGACAAGTGTAATAGTCAAAATATTGGAAAAAATAATTAAAACTATATGGGTAGAACACCTGGAGAAAAACGATATAATATCAGACAGACAGTATGGTTTTCGATCTGGAAGATCCTGTGTAACGAACTTACTCAGTTTTTATGATCGAGACACATAGATTTTACAGGAAAGAGATGGTTGGGTTGACTGCATCTATCTGGACCTAAAAAAGGCTTTCGACAGAGTTCCCCTAAGAGGTTGTTCTGGAAACTGGAACATATTGGAGGGGTGACAGGTAAGCTTCTAACATGGATGAAAAATTTCCTAACTGACAGAAAAATGAGGGCAGTGATCAGAGGCAAGGTATCGGACTGGAGAAATGTCACAAGTGGAGTACCACAGGGTTCAGTTCTTGCACCAGTGATGTTCATTGTCTTCATAAACGATCTACCAGTGGGAATATAGAATTATATGAACATGTTTGCTGATGATGCTAAGATAATAGAGAAGATAAGAAACCTAGATGATTGTCATGCTCTTCAAGAAGACCTGGACAAAATAAGTATATGGAGCAACACTTGGCAAATGGAATTTAATGTTAATAAATGCCATGTTATGGAATGTGGAATAGGAGAACATAGACCCCCCACACAACCTATAAATTATGTGAGAAATCTTTAAAGAATTCTGATAAAGAAAGAGATCTAGGGGTGGTTCTAGATAGAAAACTGTCACTTGAGAACCACATTACAAACGTTGTGCGAGGAACCTATGCCACGCTTTCTAACTTTAGAATTGCTTTTAAATACATGGATGGAGAAAGGGAGCCGGTCGGCCGAGCAGACAGCACGCTGTACTTGTGATTCTGTAGTCCTGGGTTCGATCCCAGGCGCCGGCGAGAAACAATGGGCAGAGTTTGTTTCACCCTATGCCCCTGTTACCTAGCAGTAAAATAGGTACCTGAGTGTTAGTCAGCTGTCACGGGCTGCTTCCTGAGGGTGGAGGCGTGGTCGAGGACCGGGCCGCGGGGACACTAAAAAGCCCCGAAATCATCTCAAGATAACCTCAAGAAATTGTTTACGACTTTTGTTAGGCCAAAGCTAGAATATGCAGCGGTTGTATGGTGCCCATATCTTAAGAAGCACATCAACAAACTGGAAAAGGTGCAACGACATGCCACTAAGTGGCTCCCAGAACTGAAGGGCAAGAGCTACGAGGAGAGTTTAGAGGCATTAAATATGCCAAAACTAGAAGACAGAAGAAACAGAGGTGATATGATCACTACGTACAAAATAGTAACAGGGATTGATAAAATCGACAGGGAAGAATTCCTGAGACCTGGAACTTCAAGAACAAGAGGTCATAGATTTAAACTAACGAAACAAAGCTGCCGGAGAAATATAAGAAAATTCACTTTCGCAAACAGCGTGGTAGACGGTTGGAACAAGTTAGGTGAGAAGGTGGTGGAGGCCAAGACCGTCAGTAGTTTCAAAGCGTTATATGACAAAGAGTGCTGGGAAGACGGGACACCACGAGCGTAGCTCTCATCCTGTAACTACAGTTAGGTAAACAAACACTACAAAACAAGAGTTACGAGGTGAAGCTAGAGGCGTTAAATATGCCAACGTAGAAAATAAGAAAATAGAAGAAAAAAGAGGCGATATTATCATCACTTACAAAATAATAACAAATGTACCAAAATGACAAAGAGGAATTCCTGAAACCAGCAACTTCAAGAACAAGAGGACACAGATTCAAGCTAAGGAAACAAAGGTGCCGAAAACATATTCGAAAGTTTTCTTGTGCAGTGGGACGGTTGGAGCAAGTTAAGTGAGAAGATGGTGAGGCCAAAACCGTCAATAGTTTCAAAGAGTACTGGGAAGACGGGACACCACGAGCGTACCTCTCAACCTGTAACTACACTTGGGTAATCACACACACAGTTGAGAGGCGGGACTAAAGAGCTAGAGCTCAACCCCCGCAAGCACAATTAGGTAAGTAAGTCGACACACGTCACGTCATGTCAGCGAGGCGGACAGCCAGCTTCCTATCGTAAGTCACTCTTTATTCCACATTTCCAAAACGTTTTCTTTCACCTACACCTCTCTTATCTTTTTTACACACAAAAAAAGAAATAATTCCATGGACAATACTTCCCAGAGACCCCAATTAAATTTCATTAAATGTCATATTTTTTCACTTAAATTTACATTCCGTACAGCAAGCCTATGAGTTAATAAGTTATCTCATTTCAACTCAGGCCCCAAGGTCTATTAAGTAACTTTGTCAACCACTGATCATAAAATATCTTCTAATTATAATCTGAGAAGCAAACTTGGTTTTAACGTTCCGTAGGCTGTATTTAATTGGTTATTAGAGGGCAGACACACGTGTATATAACAACTCAAAATACAAGCATTATTAGAAGCAGACACCTGGCCTGAGTGTAAGAGTTACTTAGACGCTACAGTCAAGAGAGATCAATGTGTGTGGCGAGAGTTTTATAAGAGTAAAGGCCCCCAGCCAGACCCATGCCAGCAACCACCCCCACCAGCCCACCCTCACCCGAACTCACCCTGGCTTAGACTTCACTCAATTCGACCAAACTTCCATCGATGTAGCTAGAAAACCTTCGCTATCTGCAGCAAAATTTCCGTATACATTTACGGCGAAGACAGAAATTAGTATGTTTTGATTACAATGCAATGTTAAGGCAAATGTTAGGAGAGAAGAGACTAGTGGTGCAGGACATCGGACACTTCCTAATTACCCATCAAAAGTGAGTCGTTTCCCGCGCATCGCTTTGATGTGTGCGATAACGCTTTCAGCTGGAATTATCGATGCTTGTACCTCTCAGCTTATCTCGCCTCACTGACAAATACGTCGGCTAGACTTATCAGGCGACAGCGTAACCGCGCTACTCCAGTTAGCGCCATAACGCGAATATAAGCGCCCCGTAAAAAACGTCCAGACTTACAGCGGATGAAACAATAGTCCATATATTAAGGCAATTGGGAAGCAAGTACTTATCCCTTGTTATTTCCAATATATTAAATGATATTTATCAGGTATGCGGACTTAACTACCATTACCTCATGACATTAACGATCAATACTTTACACACTAACCACCACGTGACAGCCTCTAAAAAAAAAAACTTGACAAGGGGCTCATGGCAACTGTCCACAGATGCCAATTAGTGTGTATCGCGGCAGTTTAGCTCATAATTCGGGTGTCTGGTTTAACAAGGCGCCGCTAAATTAGCATGCCTGCTCTCACTACTCTCCTTAAAACTCCCACCCCAACTCCTTATCAACTACGCGCTGGGCTACTCTGGCTTTAATAATTACTCTATTCCTAAGTCTAACTTGGGTACTCTTATAACCAACCACTATCATCTTGTATTGCCAACCACTTTCAGGACGGGCCGAAACGTCGTCGTCCCTTCACCTTCTAGTGTGTGGCCTGGTCAACAACCACTATCATCTTGGTAAGCCATGCCCACAGCCACCACCGACAGGCTGGGTGGTGGCTATACCCCTCTGTAACACCAGCCCGTTCTCTTCATTTGCCACTCAAATATCAAATATCCAACCTTCTAGCCTAACAAGAAACGTACAAACCCAAGCGACCCGCCTAATCTATCGAGTCCGATGCATAGAAAACGTAGATATTTGCGTGACGTTACTTTTAATAGCGGGTTGTATTTATAACTTTGGTTACCAAAACGTATAAAATGTGACCTATTAGATGAGAGGGACAGGCCGGCGATCGCTCAGTCATAATAAATGAATCGTTCAATAAATTTCAACACCCAACAATTATCATTCTGGTCAACATGTTGAAATACACTAACTAGAAATTAATTGCATGTGGTCTTTGTACGACTGTGAATGACCGCGCAGAATGGAGACTCCGGACTCTCAATGTCTACTGATGACGAGATAACTGTCAGTAGGATATATACCCTGGAAGACTGCAAGAAACTTCCCGATGGCCTGGACAACCTTAGAGAACTGTCAAACGCAGGCGATGAGTCACAATAACGTGGCTGAGGTATGTTGACCAATCCACACACTAGAAAATGAAGGGACGACGACGTTTCGGTCCGCCCTGGACCACAATCGACTTGAGAATGGTCCAGGACGAACCGAAACGTCGTCATCCCTTCATTTTCTAATGTGTGGCTTGGTCAACAATTGTCCAACTAGGGACTCACCTACCAGAGTTGACCTCAAGCAAGTGGTAGGTAATGGCGCTGGCAACAAGAAGCAGGACTCATCGGTGAGACCTTCCTGGCATCAGATGGCGGAACACATCTGAGGGTTTTTTCACAGGGAGCTGGTCTCCCGAGGCCCACAACGAACGGGTATCATTACGCCACATGCAATTTTAGCCAACATAAGAACTGTGTTTAGAGACCTGAATACGGAGTCATCTAAGGCTCCGTAGACCACATATGTCAAACCAGTTTTGGAATATGCAACATCAGCTTGGAGTATATATGTTTAAGCACAAAACGAAGCTAGAGGAAGTCAACCAGAAGTACATCACTAAACTTGCACCAAATAAACAAAAGTTACGTCACTGGGAGACGGAAGAATTTGGGTGATAAGATTTCAACACACCGTTTTTAGGGGAATTGATATAGCAGACTAGGACTGATTATTTGATACCGGAAGAACACAAAAGTGGGGACAGGTGGTACTGCAAATGAGCCATTCTAAATCATTTTTTTCAGTGTAACAATAATAAACAAATGACATGCACTAAAAAGTTCAGCGGTGGTGGAAGATTCCATACAGGGCTTCAAGTGAACATATGAGAGCGCTTAACACCACCACTAACACCATCGCCAAACACCAACCCACCGTGACTATCACCACCTCTATCACCAGGTCTCTTAGCACTACCATAAAGATAAGTGGAGATACTGTACTGTAAACGACCCGCCCCAACCACCCATCATTCCCCCCCCCCTCTCCCGCCACATTTTTAGATAAAGGTAAAAACCAAACTTAAATATTGCTAGGACTAGTATAGCACATATATGTACTATATTAAGGGTCCTGGGTAGTACAGTCCAACCCGTCCTCACACTAGGCTGTTTAAAGCAGCGGCCCTCTTCCCCAGACGCATTCATAAATTTTAAAATATTGTGTATTAAAATTTGGTTTGTTCTCATATATAAATGAATATTATTATACATAAAAATTCTATGTATAGTTAGGCGGAGGTTACGTTACAACCCGTCCTCGACTCAAGTCCATTACATTCAGCGGTCAACCCCACAGACGCATTCATATATTTTAACATGCTGTTCATTCAAAACGGGAATTTTCTCAAGTATAAATTAATATTATAATATATTAGCATATTGTGCATATATAGGCATAGGTTAGGTCAGGTGTTTAGGTTCTGTTGGCGATTATTTGTAATTGTAGTACGTAGGTGAAGCATTTATAGCGTTGTGATTCGAACAAAATTAGTCAGTGAAGCACTTGTTCCGGATATGTTCGAACGTCAGCAGTTGTGAGTCGTGTGTAAACCGCTTTTCATTCATAAACAGGGGGTTTAGCGGGTGCATGGAATCACTTTTGGATCTTTGTTTGGAGGATGGGCTGTAGGTTAGGTGTTGAGGTTCAGTTCGCGAATATTTGTATACAACCCGTCTGCGACTCAAGTCCATTACATCCAGCGGTCGACCCCCAGCCCGTCCTCCAAACAAAGATCCAAAAGTGATTCCATGCACCCGCCAAACCCCCTGTTTATGAATGAAAAGCGGTTTACACACGACTCACAACTGCTGACGTTCAAACATATCCGGAACAAGTGTTTCACTGCAGCCCGTCTTCCAAACAAAGATCCAAAAGTGATTCCATCCACCAGCCAAACCCCCTGTTTATGAATGAAAAGCGGTTTACACACGACTCACAACTGCTGACGTTCGAACATATCCGGAACAAGTGCTTCACTGACGAATTCTGTTCGAATCACAACGCTATAAATGCTTCACCCACGTACTACAAATACAAATAATCGCCAACAGAACCTAAACACCTAACCTAACCTATCCTATGCCTATATATACACAATATGCCAATATATTATAATATTAATTTATACTTGAGAAAATTCCCGGTTTGAATGAACAGCATGTTAAAATTTATGAATGCGTCTGTGGGGTCGACCGCTGGATGTAATGGACTTGAGTCGAGGACGGGTTGGTATGAATACACTCTGGCTTCATGTCCCCCGACATAATGAATTATTATAATTATTATTATATTAGGCCTCAGATAGCGTGTATAAGGCCTAGGTTTATTAGATTAGGTTAGGTTTTATTGGCAACATAAATATAAAAACTTTGCCGGTTTGTCCATATTTAATACTACAAAGTCGACTTTCTAGTGGTCCATCACGACATATTAGTACTTTAGTCCACATCGTTACTCTAAGTACTGTGCTTTAATTCTAGTTCAAGTTTAAGTATGTTTATTGAGACGAAAAGCATACATCTCAAAGGGATAGAGTAGTTTAGGCTATTTCTACCCTTCTTTAATTGTAGGAGGATAGGCTGTTCACGCACACATACACTGCTATTGTTCCTGAATGCATTCCAAGCAGAGACCCTGAACTGAATCTCTTATCAACACGCATACACCGCCCCCCCCTTACACGCACTGTTACTGAAAAGTAATTGTTTATGCAGCTCATGAATGTAGTTCCTACCTTACCTTGAGGTTACCTTGAAGTGATTTCGAGGCTCAGCGACCCCGCGGCCCGGTCGTCGACCAGGCCTCCTCGTTGCTGGACTGGTCAACCAGGCTGCTTGCAGCCTGACGTATGAGTCACAGCCTGGTTGATCAGGTATCCTTTGGTATAAAATAAAACATTTATACAGGGTATAAATGGACTAAGCTACTCTATCCCTTTAACATGTATTTTATTGTCTCAATAAAATTACTTTAATTTAGAAGACAGGTTAGTCCGCAGAGTTTTCCCTTCCCACAGCTCTTGGAAACACTTGCACTAAAAGTATGCCCTAGCACACAGCCTGGTTGATCCAGTATCATTTGAAGGAGTTTATCAAGTTATCTTTTTGAACTAAAAGAGATCGGCCAGTTATTCACCTTATTTGTAGTCTTTGTCTTATTATTTGCCTGTAGAGTTGTCTTATTATTTGAAGTCCACATCAGAACTTTGGTATCTACAGTTCTCTCGACATTCCTATTACACTTCTCCTTTTCAAGGGGGCTATTTTGGACATCCTGTCATGCCTCGTATGGTGGTATTTGTGTGTGCAGATTTGGAACCAGTCCCCATGGTATTATATAAGTATAAATTAATGCATCTCCTGCCTTCACGCCAGGAAATTTCTTTCAATATTTTAAACGGTCCCAATTTAAAGTTTTATTGATTAGCTTCTAGCAGTAAAATCTTTGCTTTCTCTCCAGGTCAACAATTTCTCTAGCTTTGAATGGGTTGTTAATGTGCAACTATAAACCACTCTAGAGAGCACCAGTGTTATTAGTGTGACTTATCTTGTTCGAGAGGTTCTTGTTATCCAACATGTCAATTTCTTGTGACAAGTTCTGTTCTTTAAAAGTAAGGTCTTCCAACATTAAGCCCAAGTCTTTTACATTGCTCTTTCCGTAGTGTAGTTTGACTGTGTGGTATGTTGTTTTTGTACATAGCGCAGTAACTGTAACTTATCCTCACTCAACATGTGTTGTGACTTATTGAAAGACTTGATTATTATCAGATTGGACTCTAATATATTATATATGGAGCTCTATATTGTCTACTCGCGTAAAATGTCCTAATGTCGTCTGGAAAGGATACAGAAGACGTCGCAGATTGTCCTTACTCGGGGCCCCTTCACTTGGCCACTTCAACAACACCTCCCCTTCCTCGACGAACCTTATCGGGTCACCTCTGCTCCCCACCGCTACTCTTCCCATACCACCTCTGCTGCCTTTCCTTCCGCACCCTAACCCTGGTTTTTTCTGCTCTGCATCCTCATCTCCCCTGGTATTGTGCCTATATATTTTGTTGTAATTGTTCTTTACAATGACTATCCTTCAATAGAACATGTGTGGATTTTGTGCCAATTTCAGTTAATTGTTCCTGGATTTAGGGAATTCTGCTCCCCAAGCCGGGACTAAGCTTGACTTGAGAGCCTGGCCCAATAGGTTGTTGCTAGGAGCGGCTCGCAGACCCACATATCCACTACAGCCCGGTTGCAGAAAACTTTTTTCCTTGAAAACTGCCACTTTTGTTCCGGACATTGATACTTGGAATTTCTTTTACGTGCTAGGACCGTCGGCCTCTTGCTCATTCTGTACTCTGATTGTGCCTATGCTGAATCTGGATGATTCTTAACTGTAGACATGCTATGAGATGCAATGTTCTTGCTAATACCTGTCGCTGACTGTTGAAGCCTTTTATCCTCGCTATCCTGAATTCGGCTAAGAAAACGTTGTAGTATTGATATCTCTCTGCTTCTCTTCCCTCCACATACAGACTCAACATGGCAGGGGCCTTTACTCCATAGGTGATCCTTTCCCCATACTATTGTCAGTTTTTTAACTCCCCTTTTTTTCTAGTGGAGGTTTGATAAGGTGGGCGCCGGCAAATGTATTACTTTTATTCGGTTTTGGAAGGAGAATGCTGCAAGAATTGGCACTCGTATGCCTATTGACACTTCTCTCACCCATATTTGGAAAAAAAAGATCTAAAATTGCATTACTTTGTCCTTGTATGTCTGATATGAGGACGAGACAGTACTGGAGCAAGCACAGTACCCTCGGGGACTGAGCTTTTCATGCTGGATGATCATGATTTTATTTTTGTTGACTATTAATGTCCTTTTCGTTAGGACATTAAATATCCATCTCCCTACTTTGCCAGTAATACCTTTTGGGTGCCTTTTGTGGTCACCCTTGTTGAAAGCTTTTATAAAATCTGTGTATTAATTACATCAGCTTGTTGCTTGTCTTCCGTGGCAGCTACGGTCGTGTCATGGTGAACGAGCAATTGCATGAGACAGGTTGAACCTATGTTGTCCAGGGTTATGTACACGAACACATTTTTATCATGTATTGTTAATGCTGTCTAAAATTTTTTGCCTCTGCTATATTTGCTCTTTGGTGGAGTGGTGTTATCTGCACAATGCCCTCTACACACTCACCTCTGGTTCCTGTCACACTGCCACCGCCTTATCTTGCCGAAATGACAATAAAGCAAAACTTTAGAACAAATGAGTGTTGAAGTGATACCCAGATAAGAATAAAAGGGAGGGAAGATAAGGGCTGTTTTTTACTCGACAGCTTTTACCTTGAGTTTGCAGTACCGAGCTGTAGCGCCTGGGCCCCAGCCCTTCCAACAGTCGGTCGTCTAATACAATCCTGATTCCAATCCTCCATAGTCCATTATCCTTACACTGAAGAAGTGTTCATGTTATGACAACTCGGATCCTCTTCTCACTAATTATAAGTTCCTCCCGACCATTGTGTTGTTCCTCTAGCCATCTTACTCCTGTTCTCATTCCCATAACATTCTACTTATTTAGGATGAAGTTCAATGACCATTTGTTTGGCAACGCTACACTCATTCCTGACACTCTCTTAATAGATTAAAGGGTGGATGAACTACCTAGTGTCATTCTGGAATCTAGACTTGTATTTGATCCCAAATAGATTTGCTACATAACTTTCCTTCTTTGGCTTCGTGTTGCTGCTTCATAGTGACATTACTTCTCTATGTTCCATTATCATCACCCTTATTATACTCTCTAGCCCTTTGCATGGTACATTTATGTACAAGTGTCTCAAGTTGAGTGGTTACTGTCCACTCCATTGGTATATTGGCATGGCATGTGCCTCTCTCAAGTAGCACCACCTTTGTCTTCAGTGTTGCATTAAAGATCCTTAAGAGTGGATTACCTTGAGGTTACCTTGAGGTGCTTCCGGGGCTTAGTGTCCCCGCGGCCCGGTCGTCGACCAGGCCTCCTGGTTGCTGGACTGATCAACCAGTCTGTTAGACGCGGCTGCTCGCAGCCGCGTCTAACTTGCACATGATTTTGCACATGATCTGCACATGATTTTGCTTGCACATGATTTTATCGGTGTCTTTTAGGATCGATGGCGAGACCCCGCTTGATACCTGCTTGATGGGGTTGAGGGAGTTCTTCTACTCCTCAAGTCCCCAATTGACTTGAGAGTTTGGTCCAACAGGTTGTTGCTTGGAGCGGCCCACTCCAACACTCTCTCAGATCCCACAGTCTTTGGTTCAAGTCCTTGAAATTGGTTCCTTATCTTTCCTTCTGTCACTAATATTGGAACTCGTTTCAGTCTCTGGAGAAGCTCTCTCTCTCTCGTGTCAGGCAGTTGCTCCAGATCCACTTGGAAAGGTTCAAGTAACACTTCCCATTTCCCTGACATTTGACGTTAACTCTCACCTTCTCACCTCCTTGTATAGCTGTACAACACTTTCGGTTGGTACTTAACTTTGGAGGTTGGCGTTCTTATTTTTTTTTTTTTGAGATATATACAAGAGTTGTTACATTCTTGTACAGCCACTAGTACGCGTAGCGTTTCGGGCAAGTCCTTAATCCTATGGTCCCTGGAATACGATCCCCTGCCGCGAAGAATCGTTTTTTCATCCAAGTACACATTTTACTGTTGCGTTAAACAGAGGCTACAGTTAAGGAATTGCGCCCAGTAAATCCTCCCCGGCCAGGATACGAACCCATGACATAGCGCTCGCGGAACGCCAGGCGAGTGTCTTACCACTACACCACGGAGACTGCTATCGTTTCTCTTGCGTGTATACTTGTTCTTTTGTTGTGTTTATATTCAACAAGTGGCAACAAAAGTGGCAAGCAGCACAGGCCGTAGTGAGTCTGTAGTGGACTTTAGTTATTCTGCTCCTCTCTCTATTTTCTGGTTTATGAAGTGCCTTAAGTCCACTTTTCCATGCTTAAGGTTGTGGTATTTCTATTGTTTATTAAACAATAGAATTGCCCTACTAAAGTTAGGGTACCATGGTACCCTAACTTTTTGTTAGGGAATGTAGTACCTCCCTCCTGCCTCTAAACATTTCTCTTGCACAGATTTGTCCCTCGGTTATTATACTCGATGGATTCTACCTAAGTTCCCCCTTATTTTCTGACTCCGTTTTTTGATAAAGCAGCTTGTTATCCTGGTCTGTTTTTTTTCATATTGCTTGTTAGCTCTACATTATAATCTGATGTTAGCATGCGGTTGTCACCGACTTCAACTGATATTTCGTAGTCTAATATCTGTATCTTCTTAATTTTGGCTAAAGATGAGGTCTAACCTTAAGCAGATATTATCTCCTTCGAATCTAGTTGTCTCTCTGACGTGTTGTATCTGAAAGATTCTTCAAATGACCTAAAGTGTTTAGTATTTCAGGCCTCTTTGTTTCTATCACCTTACAATTCAATTTCCGGGTTCTTGAAATTGGCCATGAAATTGCATCTTTGCTCATATTCTAACGGGTTAATTTTGGCTACATCTGACACACGCGTTGGATTATGATTATTATTGTCTTGTTGTTGTCCTGATGGTATTATTGTCTTGTTGTTGTCCTGATGGTATTATTGTCTTGTTGTTGTCCTGATGGTATTATTGTCTTGTTGTTGTCCTGATGGTATTATTGTCTTGTTGTTGTCCTGATGGTATTATTGTCTTGTTGTTGTCCTGATGGTATTATTGTCTTGTTGTTGTCCTGATGGTATTATTGTCTTGTTGTTGTCCTGATGGTATTATTGTCTTGTTGTTGTCCTGATGGTATTATTGTCTTCTTGTTGTCCTGATGGTATTATTGTCTTGTTGTTGTCCTGATGGTATTATTGTCTTGTTGTTGTCCTGATGGTATTATTGTCTTGTTGTTGTCCTGATGGTATTATTGTCTTCTTGTTGTCCTGATGGTATTATTGTCTTGTTGTTGTCCTGATGGTATTATTGTCTTCTTGTTGTCCTGATGGTATTATTGTCTTGTTGTTGTCCTGATGGTATTATTGTCTTCTTGTTGTCCTGATGGTATTATTGTCTTGGTTTGTGTTTGCTTGCTGGGGAGTTGTTTATGATGATACTTTAGTTTTCTGGTTTCAGGGTGTTATACATGTTGTGTTATACATGTTGTGTTATACATGTTGTGTTATACATGTTGTGTTATACATGTTGTGTTATACATGTTGTGTTATACATGTTGTGTTATACATGTTGTGTTATACATGTTGTGTTATACATGTTGTGTTATACATGTTGTGTTATACATGTTGATATTGTTCGTGACTTCATTGTTTTCTAGGACAAGTTCCTCAAAGTGTACAAATGAACAACATTTTTGGAAACAAATGATTTTTGTTAATTATAAAAATTGACAATAATTGTGAAGTCTTCTTTCTCTGCAAAGTCTTTTAGTTTTGTCAAAGTTTAAACGCCTGATAATTTTGCGCTGAAATATTTTCTCCCATTGTCCATTAAGTCTTTCTTCCTCATATCTCAGATCTTGACAAAAATAAACATTAAAAGTGGCATTCATCACTACTTAATGTTTGACTAGTATCTGCACTCTGCCATAAAGAAATCAACACACATAAACATTAGTTTGGTACTGCACTTCACTGTGAGTATTAGGCTGTTAGTTTGTTGGTTTATGACTGTTAGAAGGCAGTCTTGCTTGACTAGTATTCACCTAGTTGTGTTTGCGGGGGTTGAGCTTTGCTCTTTCGGCCCACCTCTCAACTGTCAATCAACTGTTTATTAACTTTTTTTCACACACACACAAGGGGGCCTCGTAGCCTGGTAGGGGGCCTCGTAGCCTGGTAGGGGGCCTCGTAGCCTGGTGGATAGCGCGCAGGATTCGTAATTACTGTGGCGCGGGTTCGATTCCCGCACGAGGTAGAAACAAATGGGCAAAGTTTCTTTCACCCTGAATGCCCCTGTTACCTAGCAGTAAATAGGTACCTGGGAGTTAGTCAGCTGTCACGGGCTGCTTCCTGGTGTGTGTGTGTGTGTGTGTGTGTGTGTGTGTGTGTGTGTGTGTGTGTGTGTGTGGGAAAAAAAAAGTAGTTAGTAAACAGTTGATTGACAGTTGAGAGGCGGGCCGAAAGAGCAAAGCTCAATCCCCGTAAAAACACAACTAGTAAACACACACACACACCAGGAAGCGGCCCGTGACAGCTGACTAACAACCCGTCCTCTTAAAAATAACGACACTTTGGGCTGGTATGCGCGCTATGGCCAAATTTGGACGTAATTTGAAATAAAATCGACTCACAAAAGTGACGTACTGTCCCGTTTTCTGTTTGAGTCCTCCGGCCTACTCGGACACGCTAGGAGAAGAAACTTTCAATTCACGTTTTTCATACCGTTTTGAAACTTTGAGAATTTCCTGCCCACCTAACCTATGAGAGGACCCTTAACTTACTGATGTTGAAAAAAAATCCCAAATATATTTTATTTTTTTTTTTCATTTTCAAATTACGTCCAATTTCGGCCATACGGGCAAACGGCCAAAAGCGACGTTAATTTTAAGAGGACAGGTTGCGTCAACTCCCAGGTATCTATTTATTGCTAAGTAACAGCAGTAGGGTGAAAGAAACTTTGCCCATTTGTTTCTGCCTGGTGCGGGAATCGAACCCGCGCCACAGAATTATGAGCCCTGAGCGCTATCCACCAGGCTACCAGGCCCCCTGGCCCCTAGTGGTGGTTTATGACTGTTAGAAGGTAGTCTTGCTTGACTTGATTGATTGTTGCCGCCGAAGGCGGCTAGTTTATTGTGCACCCCATACTCAGTGTTGGTTATCCTAGCGCGGGTCCACTTGGCCAAAGTGCCAAATTAGGACAAATTGGTCCAAATAGTTTAAAGCTGGCCGATTGTGTGTACAGGTTGCTTACAGTACTCTTACGAATAGTTATGGTAATCAAAAGAAAAATACACTTGCAAAAGGAGGTATATAAATTAAATCATAGCCCAACTTCTTAATACATCAATAAATACGCTTTTAATCTGACTTGCGTATGTTATTCAAAGTACAAGTAAATAAATCAGAGTAACTAGTCGCTATCTTCCCCTTTAGTCACTAATTACCACCTACTGAACAATTTGCATACATCTCGCTATGCTTATGGAATTACAACCACAACTAAACATACTCGAGATAAAACTAGCATATCTAATCCTATTGAAAGAATTAGCAACAATAATCACTAGAAATTAGCTAGATTAAGACGAGGCTTGCAGCCTAATCGTCACGTTGGCCTCCTTGGAGAATTGGCGTGCTGTAGGCATTTGAAATCCTAACAAGAAGTAACAGATTTCTTCACGGCAAACGCCAGGCTGTTATTTTTGACGGTTTTCCACTGCTCAATATCCTTTGTGGTGAAGCTGGTGATGTCCACCTCTGGGGCCACATGCTGGCTAAGGAAACTGATCACCTTTTGTTACTAGAGCAACCTCGGCTCTTGAAGAACGACACATTTCATCCACTCACAATGCATGACGCTTCATTTTTGGCATTAAGCCTGCGCTTCACTGATGCTGCCTGCGTTTCATTGAACTTGCCATCACTTCACCGAGGCTGCCAGCACTTCACCGAGGCTGCCATCACTTCACCGAGGCTGCCAGCACTTCACCGAGGCTGCCATCACTTCACCGAGGCTGCCAGCACTTCACCGAGGCTGCCAGCACTTCACCGAGGCTGCCATCACTTCACCGAGGCTGCCAGCACTTCACCGAGGCTGCCAGCACTTCACCGAGGCTGCCATCACTTCACCGAGGCTGCCAGCACTTCACCGAGGCTGCCATCACTTCACCGAGGCTGCCAGCACTTCACCGAGGCTGCCATCACTTCACCGAGGCTGCCATCACTTCACCGCGGCTGCCATCACTTCACCGCGGCTGCCATCACTTCACCAAGGCTGCCAGCATCACCGAGGTTGCCTGCACTTCACTGAGGCTACCAGCGTTTCACTGCTCTTATTATGACCCTTGCGGAACACTGGTCACTTTGTCTGTGCGTGTGTCTGGTGTTCAGATAGGGGCACACGAGGGATTTATAAGCTGAATGCCCACTTTATTTTCCCTTAAATGAAAGGTTCATGACATCATGCCTCCTATAGTTAACAACTAAAGAGTTCAAAGTTTGCTATTAACGTTCTCTAAAATCCCTGGTTCGTATATTTTGTTTTACACAATTATACTAATTACGTGAATGGTGCAAATGTGGTTTTCAATTATCGCAGCTTCGGAATTCAGGTAAAAACAAATGACAAAAATGATATTAGGGAAACTGTAGGTGCATTGATCCATATGAAACAACTATTTATAACCATACAAACTCGTGTGTTTGTCTAACCGTTAATGAATATAACGCTTTCTTCTAATAATTTCTAAGCCAGTTTGGGTAAATATAACACTTATATAAAATTCTTGGTGAAGGCAGATACTTGTATAATATTAAAGATGCCAATACAAGAAGTGAAAAGTATATAAGCTTATCGTTCTCGAGTCTGATTTATTAAGGAGTGTACCCAGCGACATGTGATTTAAGGGAATCAGAGGAAAGCAATAAATAATGGACATAGAAGTGTGGACATTGAGGTGTGTGTTACTGCGAGTGGAACCAGGAGAACTGCACAGTTTGAGCAATAAGGGACATTACACACACACACAAATCACAATAACGTGATCCATCAAATGAACAAATCCACGGCCCTTGTGGATTTGTTTATTTAATAAGGGGACATGCTTCCATTCCATCAAAATGACCAGGGCCAGATTCACGAAGCAGATTCACGAAGCAGTTACGCAAGCACTTAAAAACCTGTACATCTTTTCTCAATCTTTGGCGGCTTTGTTTACAATTATTAAACAGATAATCAGCTCCGAAGCACCAGGAGGCTGCTTATAACAATAACAACAGTTGATTGGCAAGTTTTCATGCTTGTAAATTGTTTAATAAATGTAACCAAAGCCGTCAAAGACTGAGGAAAGACGTACAGGTTCGTAAGTGCTTGCGTAACTGCTTCGTGAATCTGGCCCCTGGAGTCAGCTTGGTGGGCAGTACGTAAGTGACCACATGACGTTTCCTGTTTCCGGTTGTAATGGCACGAGTGCAGCCACTGGGACACGGTGTATGGTGGCGGGCAGTGTATTAATGTCCATAGAAGCGTGCCCAGCTGTTGCCTCTTGTTTATCAACATGCACGAAGGAGGATTAAAGAGTATATTTTAGAGTGCGCCTTCTAAGAGTTATCATAACATACACGGAGACATTTAGCGATTTGCGTTTGTTATTGTTGCCTGCTATTTTTACCCAGTTAAGCAACTTGTTTAAGGGAACTAGAATAAACATTTAGAAATTCCCCCAAATTTATACCGAACATCAATGTCTGCTCGTTATTGACGCCTCACTCCATAATTATAATACAAATATTACTGATGATAATACTTAGCAATGACCTACTAGCTGAGGGCATTGATTCGTTGAGAGCTTCAGGTAAACTACGAAGACACAAAATAACGAAACTTACATTGCCAGCCTGTACCTTAGCCAGGCATGCTTTGGTAACCTAATATCACTCGCTATCGTGCAAGATCCCCCCCCCCATATCTAAGGTTTAAAATTTAAACTAGTGAACCAACGTATTCGTATTATAACCGTTCGGTTGTATCTCTGAGAGTATATACCACCCACTAATACAGATGGAGTAATAATGAAATTATTAGTTCGTACTGGAGTACGAACTCCAGTAGTTCGGTGGAGTAGACAAAAGTACCAAAATCGGTGGTAGTAGACAACTTCTGTGCCTTTTCACAGCAGTTGTACGATTGTACTATAAAACACTTCTTAGTCAAAAATAACTAGAACAGCTGGAGGAGCGGCTCCGTTCTCTTCAATTAAGGACAAAAGTAGTCGAATAAAACCCTCAAGCCTAAACTAACCGATCACGCATAGGAAAAGCTAGAGTTTATGAATCCAAAATAAGCCGTAGATTGTCCGCTGTGGACTTTGCGTCAAATTATAATGTATTATTTGATAGAAGAGGTTGGGAGGAGAGAGAAGTCTATCATAGGGTCCAGGTAGCACAGTTGGCTTCGTTCTCATCGCACAATCGAGAATTGCGAGTTCGAATCCCGGGCGGGACAGAAATGGTTGGGCACATTTCCTTTCACCTAGTGCCACTGTTCACAGTTAGTAGGTACTCAGTTGTCAGCTTGTTGAGGTGTTGCATCCCGGGGAGGGTCAGTAACCACCCCCCTCCCCTGGGAGGGGGAACCTCGACTTAAGCCTAACGGTATAATAAATATAATATATAATATATATATTCGTTATATAATATATATAATATATATGTATATAATGTATGCGTGTAAATCACGAAATTTAATACGTGATGAAAAAAATCACGTATTTCTCCCTGATAATGCAAGTGCTTAATGAAAAACGTAATGTCATCGTGTACTACCCTGGTGCCCTCGGGGGATGGAAATGTTGCAGATATACTCTGAAGTCTCCATTCCCTTTGAAGGGTCTGGGTGGTGTAACTTACCGTAGCAGTTATGCCAGGTGCGCAAACACCTGTGCTTTCTGAGTTCGAGTCACCTTGCAGGGTGGGCGTCTAAGATATGTTTACCTCTCTCACTTGTGGTCTAAGCAAGTGTGTGTGTATATATATAATATATATAAATATATAAATTTATAAATTATACACTGGCTGCCTGTCACACGACACAAAGAATTATTATTATATTCACACAACTTACATTAGAGAGACTACTACGGTATATATAATGATGGGTATCCACGTGGACCTGTTCTTGTCTCGGTAACGATAGACTATCCTTACCCCCCCCCCCTCGTCCCATCCCAAATGCTTATCCTGACCCCTTCAAAATGCTATATAGTCGTAAAGTTTTGGCGCTATCCCGTGATAATTTCTATAAAAAAAAACACTAGCTAGGCTACCTCAGACGCTTACCAGTCAAATATGCCAGCTAAACAATCCCTATCCTAACTGATACGTATGCTCACCCAGCCTGAGGTTCCCACAAGAAGATTACTTTTAATAACACAATAAAGTTGCTGCCACAAGAAAAATGACAGGCAGGATAACAAACCTTTCAAACAAGAGATGTCAAAGCAATGACAAAGCCGGAGAAGTTGCCGACCGGGAACGTGCAAAAGATAGTTTATTGTCCGAATCCATTCAATAAAGCATCTAAATGATTGGGAATGTTAAAAATGTATAAATCCATATTCTTCACGACAAAAGCGAGAGATAATGATTTACACTCGGAAAATATTAAAGTACCTGGTTCCAAATGTGCACGTGGAAATAATTCGAGAAACTAGGATGCATGACAGGAAGTGCAAAATAGCCCCATTGAAAAGCAGATGTGCAATAGGTTTAATAGTTGCAATGAGAGACAATTCTCTCAACATTAACGGACCAAGACTTTTCAACACTTCCTCTAAACATGAAGAGGACCTCTTACAATGTTGAAAATAGAGCATGATAAACACCTCTGAAGTATTATTCATACGTCAGACTGCAAGCAGTGGTGTGTAACAGCCTTGTTTTGACCAGAACACCCACCTGGAGGCATTGCCAGAGACCGGGCCGCGGGGACATTGATTCCCGGAACCGACGAAAGGTTGGTACCCACACATATATACCAGCCAAGGTTTTCCTATAGGGAGGTATTCACACAAGACTGACCCACAGACACATATACTCGATTAATTCTAACAGGAATATACCCTCACCTACACAAGACTGTCCCACATATACCCATGGACCCGGGTGCCCACACATATACCCATGGACCCGGGTGCCCACACATATACCCATGGACCCGGGTGCCCCCATATATCCCATGGACTCGGGTGCCCACATATACCCATGGACTCGGGTTATCTTGAGGTTATCTTGAGATGATTTCGGGGCTTTTTAGTGTCCCCGCGGCCCGGTCCTCGACCAGGCCTCCACCCCCAGGAAGCAGCCCGTGACAGCTAACACCCAGGTACCTAATTTTACTGCTAGGTAACAGGGGCATAGGGTGAAAGAAACTTCTGCCCATTGTTTCTCGCCGGCGCCTGGGATCGAACCCGGGACCACAGGATCACAAGTCCAGCGTGCTGTCCGCTCGGCCGACCGGCTCCCCCTCCGGGTGCCAACATATACCCATGGACTCGGGTGCCCACATATACCCATGGACCCGGGTGCCCACATATACCCATGGACTCGGGTGCCCACATATACCCATGGACCCGGGTGCCCCCATATACCCCCATGGACCCGGGTGCCCCCATATACCCCCATGGACCCGGGTGCCCACACATAACCATGGACTCGGGTGCCCACATATACCCATGGACTCGGGTGCCCACATATACCCATGGACTCGGGTGCCCACATATACCCATGGACTCGGGTGCCCACATATACCCATGGACTCGGGTGCCCACATATACCCATGGACTCGGGTGCCCACATATACCCATGGACTCGGGTGCCCACATATACCCATGGACCCGGGTGCCCCCATATACCCCATGGACCCGGGTGCCCACACATATAACCATGGACCCGGGTGCCCACACATATAACCATGGACTCGGGTGCCCACATATACCCATGGACTCGGGTGCCCACATATACCCCATGGACCCGGGTGCCCACATATACCCCATGGACCCGGGTGCCCACATATACCCCATGGACCCGGGTGCCCACATATACCCACACATATACCCCATGGACCCGGGTGCCCACATATACCCATGGACCCGGGTGCCCCCATATACCCCATGGACCTGGGTGCCTACATATACCCCCATGGACCCGGGTGCCCACATATACCCATGGACCTGGGTGCCCCCATATACCCATGGACCCGGGTGCCCACATATACCCCATGGACCCAGGTGCCCACATATACCCATGGACCCGGGTGCCCACATATACCCCATGGACTCAGGTGCCCACATATACCCATGGACCCGGGTGCCCACATATACCCCATGGACCTGGGTGCCCACATATACCCCATGGACCCGGGTGCCCACATATACCCATGGACCTGGGTGCCCACATATACCCCATGGACCTGGGTGCCCACATATACCCCATGGACCCGGGTGCCCACATGAAGATATCCACACCAGCCTGCCCCTCCCCCCCCCCCCCCCCACACACACACATACCAGCCAGGGTTTCCTACACACCACTGACCCTCACATACCCATTTGGGCTGCCCGCAGGAAGGTACCCACACCAGACTGATACGCACTCACCTGAATAGCGGCCTCTGCTTGACTGAAGTGTCCCAAGAGGTTGGGCATCCTGGTGGTGTTGTAGAGCATCTCTTTACACATGGGTATAGTAATCCTTTCACACTTGCGAGGCGCTGTGCCCAGCCCGGGCTCCAGGTCCAGTGCCCAGCCGCCCACCACACTCAAAATCACCAAATTCACCCTCATTTTCAGCATTATTCTTTATTTAAATTCCAGGTCCTGATGCGGACAGAGGCCAGATGGGTGCTCGCGGGTGTGTCAAGGGCACGCCATCGGCACACGGCACTTAGGGAAGTGCTGGTTTCCAGAGGAAGGAGACTAGCATGGACGAGGAAGGAGAGAGGAGGTGCGCGAGCTCTCACTCCTCAGGTTAGACTTCAACTGGAGCTTGTCTTCCTCTCCTGCCCTCACCTACCTCTCCCACCCTGCCGCCAGCCCTCTCCCTCCCTCCCTCATTCAGGCCCACCAGAGCCACCATTGCCAGTTCCTGGCTCATACTGGCCATTACCACACCAAGGTTTCCATGCATCTCTGCATCTTCAGGCTTCCACCTGATAACTATACTGGCCGGCTCTTCAAGCTCTTGGCTGTATAACCTACGTTGATCGTTCACATTCAGTAACTCTTTTTTTCGGGTATAAGTTCTATATATCCTCTAGAGTTCTTGGAGGATATATAGTCAATCTAGTTGTGGGTGTTGTTGTGTTGTGTTGTGGTAGGTGTGCTCGCCTAGTTGGGCTTGCAGGGCTTGAGCTTCGGCCCAAGTTGACACAATCAATTATAGATTCCTGAGCCTATTAGGCTCTATCATATCTACATATGGAGTCAGCCTCCACCACATCACTTCATAAGTGATATGTGTAGGTGTAGCTGTGTAAATGAAATAGTAAGAGATAGTGATGGGGCGGCGCTGCTTGCAGTGTTGGTCATCACGGAGTAATGGTTAAGTTAAACATGGCAGGAAAGTGGCAGACTGGTTTACAATGTAACAAAATTAAGCGACTGCTGCTATAATAACACTCCATTACGTTTCTGTGAATATTTTGTTAAGAGGGATCTCTGGAGAATATTAACAGCCTAAATCAATTTTTTTTTATTATGGGTCCTTGAACAGCTTTCTACGCAATCTTTGGTCACTTGACTGGGTAAATATTTATATTGAATGCATATTTGTATTAGGATAATTACATAATTTGATTTCTAGACGAGGATAAACATGCTAAAATATGTGAATGTGTATATAAAATGTTTTTAAGCTCACATACGAACACAAAATAAAACTACGTCTGAGTGAGTTAAACACTGTCAACAAGCACACGCGCGTGTATACACACACGAGGAAGGACACGTCCGTGAATACCTGCGTGCACACACGTACACTCGGAGGAGTTCAGAGTGACACAGGTGTTTGCGAGTTGATCCTTTCCACCTCTCGAGTGACAAAACCCTATTCCAGGCCGGCCGCGGTATATTGTATCACCTTTCCCACGGTGGCCTTTCCCACACCATAAATACACCCACTCCTATCACCAAGCAGACCTCTCTAGCTGCCCCTTCAGTATACACCTCCACCTCTCTCCCCTCACCAAACAGACCTCTCTCCCCCTCACACTCCCTCATATCACACAACCCTCTCCTCTCAAACTACATCCCGTCCAATCATACAACCCCTCCCCTGATCATTAAATCCCTCCCCCTAACCATACAGCCCATCCCCTTTCATACTACCTCTCCACATCATACAACCTCCCCTCTCCCATCATCATACCCTTCCCCTTACCATATAACCCCTTCCACTACCCTCACTATACAACGGTTTCCCCTCACCATAGAGGCTAACACCTCTGAGTTGAAGCCACACATTGGGGCCAGAAATCTTACAAGTCCCCTCACTCTTCCCCTCATCTTGTTATAGCGGACCTCTTCTGGTGCCATGAGTCCCTTCCTCTCACGCCTCTCCTTATCTTCCACCTCCTCTCCTTTACTCGATCTCCTATCCTCTTCATCTCCCTCCCTCTACCTCTCGCCTCCTCCAGAGCTCGCGCCCTTTATTCTTCTCCCGCTGTCTCTCTCTCTCTCTCTTCTCTTCTCTTCCTCCTCCAGTCTCTTTCATCTCTTCCCTAGGTAAAACAGGGTTAGTGAGGCTGAGTCACTACCAGAATACTCAGATTGTAAACTCTGTGATAAACCTTTAATGTATTCATTAGAACACTATATTGTTGAATGTGAAACCGTAAAGGACTTTAGATCTCCTGGCCTCTTGTACCACCAACTGTGTAACTATTTTATTGACTCAGGTGTTCTGGACGACATCCTAACAATTTATCCAAAATTTCCTTGTCCATTTTAAAGAATGAAGAACAATTTTTATTTATAATACTTCTAAGCTGCATCAGTTATCAACCCATCCCTGTCCTTGTGTGGCAGTGTACAACACATCCCTGTCCTTGTGTGGCAGTGTACAACACATCCCTGTCCTTGTGTGGCAGTGTACAACACATCCCTGTCCTTGTGTGGCAGTGTACAACACATCCCTGTCCTTGTGTGGCAGTGTACAACACATCCCTGTCCTTGTGTGGCAGTGTACAACACATCCCTGTCCTTGTGTGGCAGTGTACAACAGAAAGTTGTTTTCACATACCCATACATTAAAACATTGATTGTAACCATGATATATATGTGCTTCTGCCTACAGTTTAGACCTATTGTCTTGTGTATGACCCTCTGTCTTGCGTGACAGTGAATACCAACATTATCCTCACTTTAATAAGACTTAATCGAAATCCGCAGATTAGGCAAAATTGTAATTAATTTTGTCAATAAAGATGTTAATAATAATAATATCTTCCCTTCCCAAGCTAGCCCCGGGGCACTTCACTTGCGACTGTTCCTCATAATGACATTATATATATATATATATATATATATATATATATATATATATATATATATATATATATATATATATATATATATATATATATATATATATATATATATATAGGGTAAGCCCATCTTCCCTGTGATAACCCTGACCTGCGCCAGTTGAAGAGTCCTCCTCCAGTACCGTGCGCCTCTACTCTCCTTATCACTCGTGTCGCACCATATCAAAAGCCTTACTGATATGACTATATTATACGATAATCTTACCTGCTTAAAATATGATTGAAAAGAACCAGAGTAAATTTGTAAAATATGATTGCTACTACTATTATCCAATTCACAGAGGAGTTTACATTTTTTCCCCTCTAGGAAAAAAGTCATGCAGGTCGGCGTTCAATCCCCGACCGTCCAAGTGGTTGGGCACCATTCTTTTCCCCCGACCCATCCCAAATCCTTATCCTGACTCCTTCCAAGTGCTATATAGTCGTAATGCCTTGGCGCTTTCCTCCCTGATAATTCCCTTCCTCCCTCCCTCCCTCTAGGGCTTTTCCTGCGCGAGCCCTATATAAGCCTGGGGCCGGCCCGCTCTCTTTTACGGGCTTACCATAGCCCGTGCTACATGGCAACCCGTTCTCGCAAATTTAATAAGTCAATATTGACTTATTAGTTGCGTGCATAGGTGACATACTAAACATAATAGTTTCCCTTGAAAAGCTTCATAGAAAACACCGACCTTACCTAACCTACTTAGTATGTTAAAATAAGCATCTTATAGCTTCATAACTACAATTGTTACTTAACCTATTATAGGTATAGGTTAGGTAATAATTGTAATTACGAAGCAATAAGATGGTTATCTTAACATACTAAGTAGGTTAGGTAAGGTCGGTGTTTTCTATGAAGCTTTTAAAGGGAAACTATTATGTTAAGTATGTCACCTATGCACATATTTAATAAGTCAATATTGACTTATTAAATTTGCGAGAACGGGTTGTACATGGACACTTCGTTCCGAGTAGCTGAATCTATAACAATAACAACCCGCTCTCTTACTCCTGTGGACTTTATTGAGGTGGTGGATGAGTTTGATTCTTACATCACACTCTAAGAGACCGTAAGATTATATCCAGCCTGTTTTACAACTTCTTCTGGGTTGTTAAATCGCATTTGGTGCTACTTAGTCTTCCAGGATTAGTGTCTTCTTTTGATAATTAATCGTTGCGTGTGTGTTCTGATTCGTAGATGTATTATGTTAATGTTGTAGTGGTCTGTAAAGTATTTATCTAAACTGCTGACGTTTGCTCTCTTTGTATTGGAGTCTATAAGCCTGTTTAGCACGCACCTGGTGGTGCCTGAGCCTAGTGCTGTGTGCATGTGTACCTCTGTTCTTTTGATCTTACAATACTTTTCAACATTATAAGTGGTTCATAACTGTACTTTCTAACAGATAAACTACCACCACCCACTACCGACCGTCACCCACCACCACCACCACCACCCACAACTACCAACCGTCACCCACCACCACCACCACCACCCACAACTACCAACCGCCACCCACCACCACCACCCACAACTACCAACCGTCACCCACAACTACCAACCGTCACCCACCACCACCACCCACAACTACCAACCGTCACCCACCACCACCACCCACAACTACCAACCGTTGTCCACTGCAGGCGTCAGGGTCCGGCCAGCCATAAGGCGCAAATACTTCTATGTGTGTTTATGACACTTGTCAGACTTACCCAGACCCGCATTGACACCCAGCTGGCGAGGGACCAGGGGCACGGAGGAAAGGTGAGAGACGACACAACTAGAGAGAGAGAGAGAGAGAGAGAGAGAGAGAGAGAGAGAGAGAGAGAGAGAGAGAGAGAGAGAGAGAGAGAGAGAGAGAGAGAGAGAGAGAGAGAGAGAATGAAGGAATGAAGAAGAATGAAGGAAGGGAGAAGGGGGAGGTATAAGGGAGAGTGGAGAGGGAATACGTGAAGGAGAGTGATGGGGGAGTTTACTGGCTGTTAATGTGGCCACAAGTCCGACCCTTTTCTTGGTAGGGGTCATCAAGCGGGGTTCTGGCATCGGTGTTTGGTAAATAAGCCCCGGCCTGGGTGAGCCAAACTGCTCCCCCTCGGCAACAGGGAGACACTGGCTCAGAATGTGGTGTAGGTTAGCCGCCGTCTGTGGTAAATATGGAAGCAGGTGCAGTAAATAAAGTAGAAGATGGAGTAAGGTGTGCAACGAGTTTACTGGCTCCTGGCACCTACAGTGAGTGAGAGGTACACTAAGCCACGAGGTCCACTAAGCCACAAGGTCCACTAAGCCACGAGGTCCACTAAGCCACAAAGTACGCTAAGCCACGAGGTCCACTAAGCCACAAGGTCCACTAAGCCACGAGGTCCGCTAAGCTACAAAGTACGCTAAGCCACAAGGTCCACTAAGCCACGAGGTCCACTAAGCCACAAGGTCCACTAAGCCACGAGGTCCACTAAGCCACAAGGTCCACTAAGCCACAAGGTACACTAAGCCACAAGGTCCACTAAGCCACGAGGTCCACTAAGCCACAAGGTCCACTAAGCCACAAGGTACACTAAGCCACGAGGTCCACTAAGCCACAAGGTCCACTAAGCCACAAGGTACACTAAGCCACAAGGTCCACTAAGCCACGAGGTTAGGTTATCTTGAGGTCCACTAAGCCACAAAGTACGCTAAGCCACAAGGTCCACTAAGCCACAAGGTCCACTAAGCCACGAGGTCCACTAAGCCGCAAGGTGCACTAAGCCACAAGGTCCACTCAGCCACGAGGTCCACTCAGTCACAAGGTCCACTAAGCCACGAGGTCCACTAAGCCACAAGGTCCACTCAGCCACGAGGTCCACTCAGCCACAAGGTCCACTAAGCCACAAGGTACACTAAGCTACAAAGTACGCTAAGCCACAAGGTCCACCAAGCCACAAGGTCCACTAAGCCACAAGGTACACTAAGCCACGAGGTCCACTAAGCCACAAGGTACACTAAGCCACAAGGTTCACTAAGCCACGAGGCCCACTAAGCTACGAGGTACACTAAGCCACTAGGTCCACTAAGCCACAAGGTCCACTAAGCCACGAGGTCCACTAAGCCACGAGGTCCACTAAGCCACGAGGTCCACTAAGCCACAATGTGCACTAAGCCACGAGGTCCACTAAGCCACGAGGTCCACTAAGCCACAAGGTCCACTAAGCCACAAGGTACACTAAGCCACGAGACCCAGTTAGCCACGAGGTACACTAAGCCACGAGGTCCACTAAGCCACAAGGTACACTAAGCCACAATGTGCACTAAGCCACAAAGTACACTAAGCCACAATGTGCACTAAGCCACGAGGTACACTAAGCCACAAGGCCCACTAAGTCACAAGGTACACTAAGCCACAGGGTACGCTAAGCCACGAGGTACACTAAGCCGAAGTCCACTAAGCCACAAGGTACACTAAGCCACAAGGTACACTAAGCCACAAGGTCTACTAAGCCACGAGGTACACTAAGCCGAGGTCCACAAAGCCACAAGGTACACTAAGCCACAAGGTCTACTAAGCCACGAGGTACACTAAGCTGAGGTCCACTAAGCCACAAGGTACACTAAGCCACGAGGTTCACTAAGCCACGAGGTACACTAAGCCACAAGGTCCACTAAGCTAGAAGGTACAATAAGCCACAAGGTCCACTAAGCCACACGGTCCACTAAGTCACAAGGTACACTAAGCCACGAGGTCCACTAAGCCACGCGGTCCACTAAGCCACGAGGTCCACTAAGCCACGAGGTCAACTAAGCCACAGGGTCCACTAAGCTACAAGGTCCACTAAGCTACAAGGACCACTAAGTCACAAGGTCCACAAGGTTCAATAAGCCACAAGGTCCACTAAGCCACGAGGTCCACTAAGTCGCAAGGTCCACTAAGTCACATGGTCCACTAAGCCACGAAGTACACTAAACCACAAGGTCCACTAAGCCACAAGGTACACTAAGCCACAAGATTCACTAAGCCACAAGGTACACTAAATTGGTGTGTTTACCTATCTTTAGTTTACAGGATTTAGTGTTCCAGCTTAATGTATGTTTATTAATAATAAGTTTAAACTTAATCTGAAAATCCTATTTCGTGTTAGTGTTTCTTCGTTTGTTTCTGGAGTTAGCAACTGTAACCTCTCGTTCTGTTTATCTCGAGTTTCAAAAACTCTTCCCCGACAATCTTCTTAACCCTTTACAAACATGCTTATAGCTATCATATTGCCTCTTTTTCTTGTCTTTCAGGTTGGGTGTGCGAGCGTGCGTGTGTGTGTGTGTGTGTGTGTGTGTGTGTGTGTGTGTGTGTGCGTGTGTGCGTGTGCGCGTGTGCGTGCGTGTGTGTGTGTGTGTGTGTGTGTGTGTGTGTGTGTGTGTGTGTGTGTGTGTGTGTGTGTGTGTGTGTGTGTGTGTGTGTGTGTGTGTGTGTGTGTGTGCTGTGGGGAGGGGGGATCAGGAAGGGTCTGAGAGCGTGTGGGTGTTGTGTATCATCATTATGTCCTTAGAAGCAATAAAGTTTTTCCTAATATGGTAACTACACTTGTTGTCATATGCAAATGTATGTCGGTCAGAATTACGCATAATCTTTCATGGCAGATTAGTGTTGCCAGTGTTTACAGTGAGGTTGTTTTGTGGTGGCTGCTTCAACAACACGATCAAACAAACCTACTGAAAAGTTACCCACTAAACAATTAGTGTTCTTCAAGTGTAACAGGAATTCGTTTCTTTAAATCTGTTATACCAATACTTGGTGTTCCATGTAACTAACAGCGCGTGAAATGTTGCCTCACGCAGTGTTGCCAGAATTAATCCTAACCTGTACGATTAGAATTATTGCTGACAATCCCACAAGTGTTACCATCTTTCAAACACTCTTATCAACATTAAATTTTTAAAACCGTTACCTATATAGTGCAAAGGAGAGACACAGTCCACATTTACATATAGAGTCCCTGTCTCCTCCACCTTTAAATTTATACATGTACAATTACACTGCAGGACGTTTCACTACTACCAACAATGCACAAATATTAAGCATTACCAACATTAGTCAGCGTTGCAGTTCCGACCTGCAACATTTTTCAAAAAGGTAGTTGGTAAAGTATTACCAACAGTTTACAGATCTTCATTATTTCCAAATTTTTTACAAATTTCAAACAATACCAACATTATCCAGGGATGCGATATTACCAACACCGCCCAGACATGTGTAATTACCAACTTTGTTTAGAGTGGCATTACAGCAGATATAGTAATATTGGAAAATCTGCAACATTACCCAAAGATGTAGTATTGCCAGCTTTAGCCAGAGGTGTAAAGTTGCTAACGTTACCTAGAGGTGCAGGGATGCCAGCATTACCCAGAGGTGCAAGCTTGCCAACATTAGGCTGAGGTGCAGGGTTGCCAACATAACCTAGAGGTGCAGGGTTGCCAATATTACCCAGGGGTGCAGGGTTGCCAACATAACCCAGAGGTGCAGGGTTGCCAACATAACCCAGAGGTGCAGGGTTGCCAACATTACCCAGGGGTGCAGGGTTGCCAACATAACCTAGAGGTGCAGGGTTACCAACATTACCTAGGGGAGCAGGGTTGCCAACATAACCTAGAGATGCAGGGTTGCCAACATTACCCAGGGGTGCAGGGTTGCCAACATAACCTAGAGGTGCAGGGTTACCAACATAACCTAGAGGTGCAGGATTGCCAACATTATCCAGAGGTGCAGGGTTGCCAATATTACCCAGAGGTGCAGGGTTGCCAATATTACCCAGAGGTGCAGGGTTGCCAATATTTCCCAGAGGCGCAGGATTGCAATATTACTAAGAGGTGCAGTGTTGCTAACAATAATGTAATTAGCAGAGATATCAACATTACCCAGATGTGCGCAGGGTAGGTAACGTTACCGAGAGGTGCAAGGGTGCAAACATTAACCTTAAGTGCAAGGATACCAACAGTAGCCAGAAATACAAAGGTGCCAACATAACACAAAACACCACACTACAATATCATTAACATTATCCAGAGCTGCAATATTGCCATCATTACTCAGAACTGTAGTTCATTATGACGATTATTGCCCACAGCTGCATTATAAACATTATGTCACAGATGTTACCAAAAGACCCGAGTAACACTGTTACTTTTATTTTCTCGACAGACGTCAACATTCTTCCAGTGTCTGTTTTCTTTCCGTTCCTCCTTGTATCCTCTCTCTTGTGCTCTCCTATGGCAAATAGTCACAAATCGCCAGGGCGAGACATCCAACAGCTAGTCCTCGCTACTCTTTTATTAGAGAATAAGGGCTAAAATGGATTACTGACTTATGTCCCTCTTGACCTGGCAGGTGTCGGCTGACGGTCATGGCGGGACTGGAAGTTAAAACGACGTGTCGGCCGCCATCGCTCGGTTTTATTATACTTTCGTCATAGTTCTCGGCTATTTGTTAACACAAATTTTGTTTCTGGGGGTGATATATATTCAATGGTTTATTAGTTGTATATATGTTGTTTAGTTTAATGGAGTATATAGCCAGTAATACGGAAGATACGACAGGGTTGAGCGTGTTAGAGATACTGGAGACGAGGCCGAGCGAAGCATTACGAAAGAGTTGCCAATGACAGCTGTCGGCGTCACCTTTGTCCTGGGCCTGTCAGGCGAGGCACTCCTACAGCGTTTCGCTCATCTTCGCTCACTTTCATGCCCATCCCGCTTGTACAATGCCGCACACACATTTTAATTCCATGTAGGCACGCCCGCTGGTATATAATTTCACGAATTTGCGTAAATTGCATAAGTAGTTAAATTTTGGTGAGAGTATAGGTTAGGGCGGAGGACTGGCTGGGGCTGGTGGTGAGAGAGGCGGGAGGTGGACGCTGGAGACGGCGCCACAAGACCCTCAGCGGCGCGTCTTTTAAACCCCGGAGAATTCGAGACTGCTTCCTAACCCGCCTTTGACGCCGCCGAATTATACACGCAAAATGTACTTGTCCGCAGCCCACATTAGAATTCTAAGTTCCAGCCCGCCTTTGTGGGAGTCGTGTTCCTGCACCCAAAGTGCCTACAAGCGCTGGTTATAAATCACCTTGTGTGTGATATTATTTGTAACAAAGTGTATGTTTGTGTGTTGAATGTGTAGGAAAGTGTTCGTTTGTCAGTGTTTTGTTCTCCTTTTTTGTGATGTTGGTTGACCTCGAGTTGTGAAGAGTGCGTGCTGGTAGTGTTGCAGGTGTTGCAGCCACGT
Organism: Procambarus clarkii; assembly: GCF_040958095.1. NCBI lineage: Eukaryota > Metazoa > Arthropoda > Malacostraca > Decapoda > Cambaridae > Procambarus > Procambarus clarkii. Next base: position 36,359,503 of record NC_091160.1, on the reverse strand, counting down.
TGATTCATCATGATGATGATGAGCCGGGCCTCGTCTGGAGGGTAGCAGCAGGTGTGTAACAGTCCTTGAGCGACCACTGTGGTGAGGGTCACACACACAGCTTCTGAAGTGGCGGTGGGAGGCTCCGGCCAGGGGGAGGGAGAGGGGCAGGTAGTGAGGGAGAGACATGAGTGGGAGGATAGGCAATGGGAGTTTGGATAAATTTGTGGGTAGGGAGAGTGGGTTGGTGGGGGGCGCGGAGTAGGGTGGATAGAAGTGTTGAGAGATTTGTGCTAACATGACAATGGTACGCAATGGCTTTGTTTATGGATTTGCAATGACATTTGCAAATGGATTTGTTCATGACAATGGTAGAGATTTTAGCCGCCCATTTGTGATTTCTGGAGGCACTGGATTGAAGATGACAGGTCAAACGCCTCGTCAGCTTGGTCGACGTCATACCTATGAACTTAGATTGAAGGTTACATCCTTCGTGGGGGCAAGTGTACATGTATACAACGCTTGACTGCTGTAGAGGGTTCTCCGTCGGCTTCGGGCTGTTTTTGATAAGGAGGTCGGAAGTCTTCTTGGTTTTGTAGAATATGATCAGGTCTGTGTTTTGGTTAGGAGTAGTGCTTTTTACTCCTTTACGGATTATGTCTTTCATTATTCTTTCTGCTTTTTTTATGTTCACTGTGCATTGGTGCTTTGTAATATAATTTTATTGGAGGTATTGTGGTTTATGTTCTAGGTTCAGGATTTTAACAAATATATATATATATATATATATATATATATATATATATATATATATATATATATATATATATATATATATATATATATATATATATATATATATTTAGGAATTAGTGATCCACGCCTGTCGTGTAAATTTTCAACCACACTATCGTGGAACTAAACATTTCATTCACTTAGGCACTAGGAAACTCGAACTGCCATCCCCCACGGTGAGCACGTCAGAGACCGGGCCGCGAGAACTTTGATCCACGGACCTTCATAAAAGTAAGTTTACAAAAGTAGTTATACTTGCCAGCTTCTCGGTAGTGTCTTCATAGCCTCCCCCTCTCCCTATCTTCATTATCTTACACTTGCTGGGTCTAAATTTAGCAACCATTTCTCCGTCCACTCTTGCACTTTGTTTACGGTCTGTAACAGCCTACAATACTCTACTCTTGCCCGTATTAGTGTTAACCAAGGCATTATTAACCTTATTTATATTTTGTGCTTCATACTCGTCCTGTGAGAAGTATATTGTGCACCCCATACTCGTCCTGTGAGAAGTATATTGTGCACCCCATACTCGTCCTGTGAGAAGTATATTGTGCACCCCATACTCGTCCTGTGAGAAGTATATTGTGCACCCCATACTCGTCCTGTGAGAAGTATATTGTGCACCCCATACTCGTCCTGTGAGAAGTATATTGTGCACCCCATACTCGTCCTGTGAGAAGTATATTGTGCACCCCATACTCGTCCTGTGAGTCTATAAGTAATTACACAAAAGAAGGCATCAAGCCGGGGAGACAGTGCAGCACCACCAGCGACACAGAATATTCAAATGCGCTAAATATCACTAAGGATGACAATACAAGAACAGCGCATAAAGCGAACGATATCAAAGATATCGGATTCACCAAGAATTCTATCACTGGACAAGTGACCGCGAGGGACGGTCGGCAAGATGCAACTTTCCACAAGGAAGTAACGACTATAAGATTGTTCGAACTGTACTCACCAATGCAGTTCGGACAATAAAGAGCTGCAGGGTGGCGTTCGATTATTGCTCGGCCAATATGTAACCTCCTTGAGGTTACCTTGAGGTGCTTCCGGGGCTCAGCGTCCCAGCGGCCTGGTCGTCGACCAAGGCCTCCTGGTTGCTGGACTGATCAACCAGGCTGTTGGACGCGGCTGCTCGCTGCCTGACATATGAGGTCGGACCTCGCCAGAGCCGTTTCCGCCCGGAGGAAGGCCAAGGGCACAGGCTGTCCTTAAGAGCACTGAGGTTGTTACCAGTAACGACCAAACGACCCTACCAACAGTCACAGATTAGATAGAGTTTGTGCACCCAATACTTGTCCTGTGAAGGGAAGTTTTTCCATCCAATAATCCTGCCTATCCTCCTGTTTAGATAGTACTTTTTGTAACTATGTGGACCGTCGTACATATAATGACATAACAGGCAATTAGATGGAATTTAGTACTGTTAATTTTAGTCTCCCAAAATCAACTTAAGTGTGCTAAAAAAAAAAAAACTTAAACATTCCCAGGGAGCCGGTCGGCAGAGCGGACAGCACGCTGGACTTGTGATCCTGTGGTCCCAGGTTCGATCCCGGGCGCCGGCGAGAAACAATGGGCAGAGTTTCTTTCACCCTATGCCCCTGTTACCTAGCAGTCAAGTAGGTACCTGGGTGTTAGTCAGCTGTCACATCCTGCTTCCTGGGGGTGGAGGCCTGGTCGAGGACCGGGCCGCGGGGACACTAAAAAGCCCCGAAATCATCTCAAGATAGGCCTAGTATAGCATATATGTACTATATTAGGCCAGATAGCGAGTATTAGACCTAGGAAGGTTAGGTTAGTTTAGGCTGTCTTTGCATTATAAATATATAACCTTTTCCAGTTTCTCCAAATTCAATAGTACCAATGTCTACTTTCTAATTGGCTTTTACGTCAATCCTGTGACCATTTACGTATAATGGTACTCATCGTTACTATAAGTACTTCCAGAACACATGGATGGGCTGTTGCCTAGCTGTGAACGGTAGTTTGTGCACCCAATACTTATCCTGTGAGCGGTAGTTTGTGCACCCAATACTTATCCTGTGAGCGGTAGTTTGTGCACCCAATACTTATCCTGTGAACGGTAGTTTGTGCACCCAATACTTATCCTGTGAACGGTAGTTTGTGCACCCAATACTTATCCTGTGAGCGGTAGTTTGTGCACCCAATACTTATCCTGTGAACGGCAGTTTGTGCATCCCACACATTCCTAAGGGCAACTGTTTCAAGGGGAGCGATGGAACATTTTATTTAAGCTTTATTTTCTATCAAAAGATCACCCATTAACTTAGTGAGACCAATACACAAGCAGGATGAGGAAGCTTCACATTTCCTGCTCCACTAACGTGAAGGATAATGGGGACTATCAAATGTTATGATGCACAGTTTGCTAGTGAACAAAGCACTTATGGTTTCATTTTGTAAAAACTGTCGAGTAAATTACCGAGTAGTAATCTGTGAAAGGACATCAGGCTACACATCCAAATTGAAGATTTTGCAGTTTTATCAGACAGTTCATTGAAGGAAATACTGTACCAATTTGACTTGGTGGCAGCACAACTCCTCTTGTCTGTGTTCTTAACAAAATAAGGAACAGATAATATTGGATTTTTGTATCTAAGAGAGTGAGTGTGTTAAAGATTGAATTACCAGTAAAGTACTAGTCGAGTATAAAACAACATTTATTTTAGTAAAATCAACTTCTTACAATCGCGAAAATAGTTTAGTGGAAATTTACAATGTCCCGAGGAAAGGTGACATTAAAAACAACTGAAAATCCCATAGATACGGATTTTGTTCTATTTAGTAGAATAAAAAAAAATAAAAAATGTACTTTGATAGTGTAATATAATACTAATTATTAATAATATATTTCTATATAACCTTAAATTTGTTTTGAACAAATTTACTTGTACATTAGCGAGAAATATTTTATATAATGCAATTAGATCTTTGATTTTCTCTAGTGTTCTTTCAGCTTATGATGTCCCAATTCTTGTAGTTCTGGTAGTAACTTTGTGGTGAATCTTTGGATTTTTTTTTGTGCTTCATGAAGGGAAAGGAACTATCATGGGGAAAGCGCCAGGCCATTCCGACTATATAGCACTTGAAAGGGGTCAGGATAAGGATTTGGGATGGGACGGGGAGGAAGGAATGGTGCCCAACCACTTGGACGGTCGGGTATTGAACGCCGACCTGCATGAAGCGAGACCGTTGCTCTACCGTCCAGCCCAAGTGGTTGAGTGTTGTGCTTCACGGGTTATTAGTACAGGTATTATGATGGTGACATCACTTAAGTGGTGTATTATGTCCTGAAAGCTGAATCCTTTTTTTTCGTGAAAGCCACACATATGTTAGCTCTCATATATCACTTATGAACCCATCCCTGCCCTTGTGTGGCAGTGCACAATAGAAAGTTGTTTTTACATATCCATACATTAAAACATTGATTGTAACCATGATATATATATATACTTCCGCCTACAGTTTAGACCTATTGTCTTGTGTATGACCCTCTGTCCTGCGTGACAGTGAATACCACCATTATCCTCACTTTAATAAGACTTTATCAAAATCTTCAGATTAGGCAAAATTGTAATTAATTTTGCCAATAAAGATGTTAATAATAATAAATAAGCTCTCATATGCTGCTGCTGTTATCATATTTGTGTGCATGTGTGGTGACATACTGTCATGGCCACATATATGGGTCACGGTAGTGCAGTCGGGTTCGTTTTCGACTCACAATCGAGAATTCCGGGTTCGAATCCTGGGTGGAGCAGAAATAGTTTGGTGTGTTTCCTGTCACCTAATACCCCCATTCACCTAGCAGTAAATAGGTACCCAGGAGTTAGCTTGTTGTGGTTGCATCGTTTGGGTGATCAGTAGTTCCACCTGGGAAAAGATCTGCAATAAAAGCCTAACATGTATATACACACTGGCTGCCTGTCCCCGATACAATGAATTATTCCTATTATTATTTTTAATTATTTTATCTTTCTAAATTTACAAGCTGCCTCTCATCTTAGGATGTACTGTTAAATGGTTCTTTTATTTTCATTGTCTTGCATTTGTTGAACTGAATTCTAGTAGCCACTTATCTGACCATTATGTTCATGTATGGTGGTTGCTTTGGATAATAGAGGAGGTTAGTGTTTGTGAATAATTACCCATGTGTAGTTATAGGATGAGAGCTATGCTAGTGGTGTCCTGTCATCCCAGCACTCTAGTCATACAATGCTTTGAAACTACTGACGGTTTTGGCCTCCACCACCTTCTCACTTAACTTGTTCCAACTGTCTACCAATATGTTTGCAAAAGAAATGTGTGTTATGTGTGTGCGTGTTTTTGCACATATGTATACGCTGCCCTATAGTGCCTACCAAAAGAGAAACCTAGTATTCTCTGGGCCCCATCTAGTTATTTGGAACTGGTGTGTTTAAATATCTTGTCATTATATTCGTATCATATATGTTCTTGAATCTGTAGATGGAGGCGATTTTCACTTCTTTCAAAGCATTCCACTTGTTGAACACCTTGACCGTGTCAAGCGTTTTCCCACTTCTTTCTAGCCCATTTGCATTTCCAGTTCCATCTATATCCTCTATTTATCCTCAATCTGAAAAGGCTGTCCTTGTCCACTTTGTCTATTCACCCCAATACTTTGAATGTAATGATTACATTTCCTTTTGTTCTCTCTACTCTAGGGATCTTAGCTAGGGGTTCCTTTAACCTGTCATTGTAACATTAACTAGTAATATACTGCAATAGCTTCAGAGCTCAAGGAAGGTAATCTGACATATGAAGCGAAGTTTCTGGTCACATTGGTTGTCATTCCAAGCACCTTGGAAGAGCATAACACAATCCTGGTCCTGGCCATACTTCTCGTAGTTGTTAGGCTGCCCCAAGTCCCAGTTCATGTAGGTAGGCTTGCTTCCTGAGAATACCATCATGTGCTTTATTTATACATGTACTCTTACACCCTCAAACATTCCAAGATATTCTCATATTCCCACACAGTTTTTGGGACACTCTCACAAGGAATTTTGGATCACAAAAAAATTACATGTACAGTATAAGCAGCACTTGAAAAATATAAGAGACAGAAGGAAAATAGGAAGGCAGGGAGGAAAATGGGACTCACCATCTGAAAGTAGCCAATCACCCTCCTTGTGTCGGTCACTCAGGCCAATCCAGTGAGCCTCCCTCTGCTGTATGCTCCTCTGCACCACCTCTTGCTGCTCCACACTCTGTGACCGTACCAGTGTTAATAGTGGGACATGGGTGGTGGTTGCTGAATGAAAGTACATATAGATTTGTACCAAAAGGTCTCTTCTGCACCTTATATGCAAGTACTATTTGATTACTATTTGAGTATAAATATGCTAGTTACCAAAATGAGCTTTCACTTAAATTCTTCTTGATTTGGTACTGATACTCATCATGATGTCTGCCAATATCTTATGATTTTTTAATGCAAACACCCAATAACAAGTTACAAAGATTGCAAAAGCATACTACGTAAGGTGTTATGTAGCTGAAACTAAAGAGAGTTTAAAACTCTCTTTAGTTAAACCTGATGAATAAACATCATCCTGGAAGTGTTCCATTTTCTAACAATCAGGAATAAAACCACTTAACAGTTAAAATGAAATGTAACCTAACTCTTACTTTAAAATTGTAGTAAACACTGAGACATTGTTAAGTACAGTAATGAAAGATGTTGTAGGTGCTTGGAAAGCCAAAACTATACTGAGTGATATTTTAATGTCCTTTTAGCACATGTATATCACAGTGACTAAGCTCCAATGATGCCCCAGGCAGGCAGATATCATTCCTGCACTAAACAGTAGTGGTCAAATTGTCTTACCATCACCTTATCAGATTATTTAATGCAATATAGGCTGCCATAATCCTAAAGAATTTATCATGAATGTATTTATCACACTGCTAATGTGTGATGGTTTATTATGAATGAATACTGTATGTTCAAAAAGCTGATCGGAACAACTCGGCAATATCACTTGGTCCTTCATCCTCGATCATTATAAGATTCACATAAAAAATTATTGAAACATCTAGCATGATTCAATTAACTCAAATTTTAGTATCTGGTATTGAAACGGTTCATATTTAGTTTCACGTTTGCCTAGACCAGGGGCTCTCAATGTGAACCACAGATTCCATTATATAAACAATAATATCCAGAAATCAAAGCCGCAGCATCATAAGGATGTCAGAAAGGTGGTAATAAAACATTATACTGTATACAGTATGCTAATTGTATGCTTTATTTACACAGTTATAAATTTTGTATGCTTTATTTACACAGTTTATAAAATAAAATAAAATTTCTAAATTATAAAGTTTATAAAATTATTAATAATTTTTATAAATTGTTATAAATTATAAATACTTTTTCCAGTATTGTTATTGGAAAGTCTCAAAAATAACAAAAATTAAATAAATAATTTTTGTTAAAATAATTGTAAAGTTATAAGAATTGTTGAAAATATTTGCAATAGGCAAAACTTAAAAAATAAAGTATATATAGTATATACTGTGTATATACTGTGTATATATATATATATATATATATATATATATATATATATATATATATATATATATATATATAATGTATTAAAAAAGTTAATTGGGTTGGGTAAAATTGGTTTTCCTTCCATATAAAATATGTAGAGCAATTGCTCTTTACTGGAAGAGCAGATTGCTGCTGTATTGAAAGAATGAACTTCATAGAGATATCTTTGTAAAACACATGCTGTATTAAAGCACAATTTGCAACTGCCTGCTATTCTTTGGAAAAGTAAACCAGAAATGTATTATTTCAATTTAATATTTAAGAAACTTAGTTTTTAATGTTAGCATGTTGGTCCTTCTCTTTCAATGTTTATTCCAGATGTAACAAGAGGATTTTGAACACAATCCAATCTAATATTTCTGTTGCAGGCATAAAATATTTCTTAACTTTAGTGTGTGTCAGAAAATTGTTGGGGTCTTTGAATTTTGGGACAGTTTTTATGGAGAAAAACATGCAGAATCAGATATTTAAATATATCTATTTCAGATTCTTTTATCCCACCTTTCTTGCACTCTCAATCTCTTACAAAAAACACATTATAGAACTCAAACTTCTGTGAAACCCTATATGGTTCTATGGAGCACAATTTGGAAACCTCTGGTCTAAACAAACATCTAGTTTAACTTGGTGTATATGTAAAATGACAAGAAATGCAAATGTTCAAATTCATTTAAGAAATTTATTCTTTCTTGTTACATCTTGCCTCCTTGATACTTTAAATTAACTAATTTCATTGCCATAGCTTCTCCATGATGTGGATTTCATATTTATGCAATTACTGGCTTTGAATAAGGCATGCAACCAATAAGGGTAATTTTGAGCTAATATATTTTTGCCCACTGGGTCTTGTGGTTAGAAATTTCCCACGCCTGGAATCTAAGAATGCGAGAATTTTTTTTGGTGCTATTGTGTGCTTATTTGTTTTCAAGATATCACTCAAGGTCTCTTAAGTAATGATTATTAAAACTACTCTAAAACATGCCAACAAAGGGTTATACTGCATAACCTAATACAAATTGGGATTTCATTGTAGCACCATACATAAGTCTTGAGAGCTTAAAGTCAATGTGTTAAACTGTTCTCCAGGCCTATTTGTACTATCTCCATGGATAGTACAAATTATGTGAAAAAATCAATAATGATAATAATACAGAACTGTAATTCATTGAAAATAATAAAGCATTCTTACAGAGATACAGTAGCCAATAACTGCAAGGAGTGTATAGGAGCAGGCTCAGGTAATATTGAGGATTTCTATTATGTTAAATAACTGTACTGTACAGTAATGATATTGTTAGAATTTACAGTTATTTAATTTACCCAATTTTATTTATCCCCTATATTTAGATTTTTGAATTAATACTGTATTTAATTTTGTAAGTTCTTTTGAAAGTTAATTCCCTGCAGTTTATATTTTAATTACATAATTTATCTGAATGATTTTTCTTTTAACTTAATAGTTTTCTTAATATTATTTGCTTTTACAGTACTATATTGGCTTTAAAGGTGAAAGGAGTTGGAGAAGGAAGAATAAGGAGTGAGAAGAAGAGAGAAAATGGAAAATGATTGAGGGGGGAAGAGGAGGAGATGGAGAGAAAGGATAGAGAGGGGGATAGGGAAATAATTCCTAGATTGCTATACTGTACTTAACAATGACATTTGGGAACCTAGATAATGAATCATTCAAAAAAATGTACACAGCCTTTGTGAGACCAGCCATAGATAATGCAGTTTCTGCATGGAACCCACTATTTTTACAACATAAAAAGAAATTTGAGGAGATAAAAATATTTGCCACAAGGATGATAAACAGGACCTAGAAAATTTTGATAAGAGGGCAATCCGTGAAAGTTGAGACTAATATCGTTGGAAGAGGAAGAACTAAAGGATACATGATTACAATATAGGCTGACAAGATTTAACCTACCTACTTGAAGAGGTAGGCATAGACAAGAGACATTTTATGAAGCATAAACAAAGAGGGTCCATCTAATTACCAAAAATCAACTCAAAGCTACCCCAAAGCTTCCTTGCATTACGTAAGTAATGAAGAGGTATGATATATTTACTCAGTATAATGTTGGTGCTGGATGTAGAACATGAAAAAACATAATTTTACTCTGAAATAATATAATTTTATAACGAAATTGCATCCATCTAATTACTCAAAGCCACAACATTATTGCCTGTATCGTTGACTTCCTGTGGCGTCACCTGCCACTTAGTTGCTTCTAATTTCGTTATAAAATTATATTTTTCAGAGTAAAAATATGCTTTTTTCATGTTCTTCATTCAGCACCAACATTATAGTGAGTAAATATAACATAGTTCTTCATTATTTACATAATGCTAGGAAGCGTTGGGTAGCTTTGAGTAGATTTGGGTAGCTTCGGGTAATTAGACGGACTGGACAAAGACTTTTTGTTGCTACTGAGAAGACAAAGGTGGAAATTACAAATGAAGATTAGCTAGAGGAATATAAGGAATGTTATATTTACTGTAGAAGTACTAAACAAGAAGGATGAACAATAGTGGGGAATGTTGAAGGTAAATTCCATACACAATTCTAAAAATAGATGACAAGTCATTAAAAGGCTGGTTGATGTATCAGACTACTCTATCTATATATATATACTGTATACACAGTGTATATATATAGTTAGTACACTTGAGAGGATGTGTAGCAACTTAATATCTAACATATTCAAAGATTTAAGTAAGGGCCAAGTGCTGTCTGGGACTTGAGTTCGTTATTGTTCTAATTGCTGATTTGTGTTGAGTAATTAGATATCATCGATAATTTTGGATAGTAGAACCTCAGGCACAAATACCATATGTGAGATAAGAAGAGATGAGAGAGTAATAAAGCATTACCAGGGCAGAGTGACATACATAATATCTGATTTTAGAAAATAAATAAACATGAATAGGTAAGAGGCCATACACAAGTCCATTCTCTCAATTTGCTACTCATAAAAATGCAACTGTTTTGCCAACCAGAAATTAATGAACCCAAGCAAACTACCTAACCTATCGAAGCCAATGTGTAAAAAAATATCAATAAATGCTTGAATTTTTACTAATAAATTGCATTTTCAGCAGATTGGTAGAGTCTGTTAAATATGTAACATATTAGGTGAGAAGACGGGTTGCCCGTACATACCTTGATAGCAATGAGTTGTGCACCGTCCTGAGCACAGCGACGCTCTGCTTCATCATAGCCAAGTAGAATCTTGCTGTACACTCTATATGCAAAAGTGCATGCCATTGTATAACTACCAGGAGCTGAAAACAGGGCAGCAAAGCATTTAGTAGTGCACGTAATGATGATAGAAGTCAACCTGAAAATTATGCAAATTAAGAGAGTGGTAAATACAGCAAAAAGGAATAACAATCAGAGAACAGTGAATAATGAGGACAAGTCATACACTAGCAATGAGAAAGAGGGGATGAGACTGTTGGTAAGGATAGTGGCCTTACCAGTGACGAGGATGGGAGAAAAGATAGGTGCACAAACTGCAAAATTGCCTTGTAATAAGGCTACAGGAGTTGGATGCTGCGAGTTGGTTGTGGGGGACCGACTCACATGTTGCTGCCAATTGTGTTAGTGATGGGGCAAGTGGTAAGTTGGGGAGAAGCAGTGTTTTTGAACAAATGCATTTGTTGCAGTCTAAATTAATTCTGAGGGCCCAAGTACTCAATATTGTTGATCTACAATGCACTAACATTGAGCAAGACCAAGCAAGTAACTTTTTCTAGCAAGACTACACTTTTCAGCAAGACCAAGCAAGCAACGTTTTCCAGTAAGACTACACTTTTTAGCAAGAACAAGTGCCGTACAATACAAACCTTTGATGGAGCCAAAGGCAGGGGAGTTTTGTCCTCTTAGAAGAAAGATCTGGGCTCCAGGAAAGAACCTGAGGCTAGAGGGGTTAGGGATGCACTGCAGAAGACCACACCGACCGTCCATGGACCTACCACATGACTCCCTTTCTTTGTCACACTCATCCTTATGGGTCCCCTGTGTGAAATAAAATATATCAGGACTATCACTGATGGAGTATGGACTAGCAAAACTTATAAACAATTAACCAGCACTTTATCACTACCATTTATTTGATATTCATATTTTCAGTCTATTAACAAACTAAAATATTAATATTGAATCACAGTAAATTTCCAAGCACCTAGACAATTAATGATGACAATTAAAATTTTAATACTGCACAAAAATTACAACAATTCAACAAGTCCTTGATATCACGAACTCAAATTATTTTCCATCATTTTGAATTATTTTCTATTACTACCAAAACATATGCAATGTAATGTGTAGACTTACAAATAAATTACTTATACAAGCTTACACCAAATGACAGACATTTAGTGGGAGATATCTAGCATAAGAGCACTACTGACCGTGGAGGCGAGGAATGGCCGCCAGAGAAACCCTAGACAGTGGTGGGTGCCAGCAGCATAACAGGCGAGGGCACAGGCTGTAGGTGTCATGATGGTGGTGTGCAGGTTGGGCACCTCCACATCCTGTGCCACCATCAAGAAGGTGGAGGTGGGACTTGCCTTGCTTCCCACTACCCCACCTGACACCATCACTACCACCACTCTTAGCACTCTAGAACAAGACCATTGTCCTCATGTACTGACATTTTATCTGGCTTAAGAGTAAACCTAGCTATTACCAAAACCTAGCTGTTATATGACAGTATCTGCTCTACATATGAAACAAAAGATGAATCTGAAAAGAATACACCAGTAACTGTATTGTATTGTATTAAGTAATACAGCTTCCAATTTTGTCAACATGGCTTATAATTACATGTCAAAATAGTGCACAATATCAACACAGAAGGCCAAACAGTAAACAGCACTTTTATTTACATAAGAAAACCTATCACCATCTTCTATAGTCATATTATATTGATTTTAGTTATCCTACAGTATAGTACCCCCTACAGTACAGGATTTTTTATTTTGCATGTTTTCATAATTGTACTTAATATCAATCTTTTCTTCAAAGAATACATGATACTTAGTTACAACTTTGGTGTAAACATAAAATATGATAATATTAATAGTGGATAGTTACAAATATTTACTATTGAAAAAAAGTACATGCTCATGGCTTAACAGACACATCAACAACTTGGGTCAACTTGAACCTATCATAAATGGTAAACATGCTTTCAGTGCAAATATGGACTAAAATTTAAGATTACAGCCTACCTTTTGCTGGTTCAGGGAGTTACTGTACCACGTGGCTTGGTCTCTGCCAGGCTCGGAAGCTCTCCTGCTTATATTCTATGAATTTTGGTTATTCAAATGATGTTTGACATTTTTTTTGTATACAGTATTAACCTAAATTCCTGAAGGCCACCATGGAATTGGACCCCGCTGGAGGCTTTTCGAAAGTCACCATTTGGGGCCCGAGGATTATTTTCTATCTGGATTTTGGCATTTAAGGCTTTGGCGAATACTGTATAAGCAGTTCCATGGGATTATAACCACATGGGTAAAAAAGTGTCTGTTTTGACACGCTCTTAGGAGACGGGCAGTGATATCTTGGACCACAGTGTGACACGCTCATAGAAGACGGGCATTGATATCTTGGACCTGTGTGACACGCTCATAGAAGACGGGCATTGATATCTTGGACCTGTGTGACACGCTCTTAGAAGACGGGCAGTGATATCTTGGACCAGTGTGACGCTCTTAGAAGACGGGCAGTGATATCTTGGACCACAGTGTGACACGCTCGTGGGAGACGGGCAGTGTTATCTTGGACCAGTGTGACACGCTCGTGGGAGACGGGCAGTGATATCTTGGACCACAGTGTGGCACGCTCGTGGGAGACGGGCAGTGTTATCTTGGACCAGTGTGACACGCTTGTGGGAGACGGGCAGTGTTATCTTGGACCACAAAGTGTGACACGCTCGTGGGAGACGGGCAATGATATCTTGGACCAGTGTGACACGCTCGTGGGAGACAGGCAGTGTTATCTTGGACCAGTGTGACACGCTCGTGGGAGACGGGCAGTGATATCTTGGACCACAGTGTGACACGCTCGTGGGAGACGGGCAGTGATATCTTGGACCACAGTGTGACACGCTCGTGGGAGACGGGCAGTGATATCTTGGACCACAGTGTGACACGCTCGTGGGAGACGGGCAGTGATATCTTGGACCACAGTGTGACACGCTCGTGGGAGACGGGCAGTGTTATCTTGGACCAGTGTGACACGCTCGTGGGAGACGGGCAGTGATATCTTGGACCACAGTGTGACACGCTCGTGGGAGACAGGCAGTGTTATCTTGGACCAGTGTGACACGCTCGTGGGAGACGGGCAGTGATATCTTGGACCACAGTGTGACACGCTCGTGGGAGACGGGCAGTGATATCTTGGACCACAGTGTGACACGCTCGTGGGAGACGGGCAGTGATATCTTGGACCACAGTGTGACACGCTCATTGGAGTGTCATGCACAGCCAGTGTCATCCTTTGGTCCAAAATAACAGTCTACAAGGCAGGAGTCTCCTACAAGCAAACAATACTTAGTAGTGTCAGATAACACTGTTGGATGCTGAGGAATACCAAGGTAGAGAGAGTTGATAGTTTTCAAGGTAGTCTATTAATAAAATAACATGACCTTGAGAAGAAGGATAGGTTAGGAGTCGTCTCCAAAGAATTTTCAAAGATTTACTCATCAGTGCTATCTAAAATAATTAGGAGAGCCAAAATAAAATACTACGAAAATAAATTCACCCAAATTAAGGGCAACAAAACATGGAACACTATTTCCCAAATATTGGGATTAAAAAAGATTTTAAATAAAAAACCAATACTCCTATCCAATAACGACGGTTTGCTTTCAGCCTCTGATACTGCTCCTGAATTCAATAGGTTCTTCTCATCCATTGGGACTTCCCTTGCTAATGATATTCCATCCTCCCATATTAATGTCAAAGGACCACCTTACAGGTAACTATCCAGAGTCTTTGTACCTAACGCCTGCTAATTCCTGATGTTAATGAGAAAATCCTTTCCCTTAAAACGAAGTCTAGTGCCCTTACTGAGATACCAACACTAATTTACAAAAAAGCCTCCAGATTTTTAGCTCTTGCCATTGCATTGTTCTACAACAAGTCACTTGAACTCCATACCTTTCCAGGTATTCTAAACAAAAGCGAGAGTAACCCCAGTCCATAAATGTGGTGATCTCACTGATGTCAACAACTATGCCTAAGCTACTCTATCCCTTTGAGATGCATTTTTTCTTGTCTCAATAAACATCTTGAACTTGAATGTCAACAACTTCAGACCTATATCAGTCAAACTTGTCAAAACATTTTGACAAACTAATCTACAAGCAGCTTTACTCTTATCTAGCCATACACAATATACTTAGCTCTTGTCAATATGGCTTCAGACCCCCAAAAAGCACTAACGATGCACTTGTTAGTATGATTAACTTGATACATGCAGCTCTTTATAAAAATTAGTTCCCTGTTGGGTTATTTGTTGACCTACGTAAGGCTTTTGACACTATTAACCACCAAAACCTTCTTAAATTACATCATTATGGAGTCAGAGGTCACTCCCTCCAATATCTTCAGTCCTACCTTACTGACAGGCTTCAGTATGTTTCTGTGAATAATTCCATTTCTCCCACCTTACCCATCAACATTGGTGTTCCACAGGGCAGCATACGTGGCCCTCTCCTCTTTCTCATCTACATTGATGACCTTCCAAATGCCTCTCAACACCTCAAACCAATTCTATTTGCTGATGACACAACCTTCATTTTCTCCTGTCCTGACCCTCTTGCTCTAAATGTCACAGTGAATGCTGAACTAAATAAAGTCCATCTTTGGCTAACTGCTAACAAACTCACCCTTAACATTGACAAAACTTTCTATATTTTGTTTGGTAATAAATCCTCAAATCAAATTAATCTAAAAATAAACAATATCCAAATTAGTAATAAAGTGGATGGCACTCTCATCGATAACAAGCTGAATTTCCAGGGACACATTCTAAATATATCAAACAAAGTTTCTAAAACTGTTGCCATTCTTTCTAAGATCAGATATTATGTACCTTAGCCCTGCCCTGGTGACGCTCTATTACTCTCTCATCTATCCTTATCTCAACTATAGTATTTGTGCTTGGGGTTCTACCACCCAAAATCATTTACGTCCTCTAATTATTCAACACAAAGCTGCTATTAGGACAATATCTAACTCTGGCCCCAGACATCACTCGGTACCCTTACTCAAATCTTTGAATATGTTAGATATTAAGCCACTGCACATCCTCTCATGTGTACTCTATATATTTAAAACTCAGAACTGCAACGTCAATCCTGACCTTAAAAGTTTCCTAGAAGGCTTGTAACAAAACCAATGAGCACCACACCAGAAACAAATACCCATTTGATATTCCAAGAGTGCGACTTAACCAAACTAGAAATGCTCTACAAATCAAGGTACTGTACCCAGAATGTGGAATGACCTCCCTAATTATGTCAAAGGCTGTACCTCTCTCAACCAGTTTAAGAGTAGAACTAAGTACTACCTAATTAACTCCATGTAACCTACCTTACCTCCTAAATGTCAACCCATGTCTTGCTTCTAAATAATGTTGTTTGTTGACCAACTTGTACAATTGCTGATTTTTACCATGTTTTCCACTTTTCTTTTTCTATTCCTTTTTTCTAACACAATTTTTTACACTACTCCCAATTACTATTAAGTTTTCGTCTAAAGTGTTTTTTCCCCCACATCTTGCCCGAAACGCTATGCGTATTAGTGACTTTAGGTATTGTATGTACTAGCTCTATCTATTAATCCAACATTATGTTTATAACTCTGCATCTATGCATGTTTTCCTGAATAAAATATTATTATTATTATTATTGTTTAAGAGTGCCACTTACTGTAGCAGCAGGAGGTGGCAGGGGCAGCATCATGGAGGTCAGGGCCCGCACCAACCCTCCACAAGTGTCACGTTTTCACGGCTCACTGATTTTTCTGCCAAAAAATAACATTACAAATTACAACATTTACTCACTACATATATTACATATTTACATATTTTATTTTATGGTTTCTCAGTTATTGTTGGGGTTATAACTCTACATTGCTGTTAAAACGTTCACTCTAGAGAACAACTATAGAAATAAATAGAAATAGATAGCAAAAAGATACAATGTAGAGATTTATAAAGAGAGGGAAGGCAGACAGGCCCGGCCAACGCCGGGTACCCCACTTTTATACACTCATACTTGTTTTGTATATATACTGTACAATCGTTCTATACATTCTTGACAGATATGCGAGAATGTCTGCCCAAGGTTGGACGACTTACGGGCTATTCATGCCCGTGCCACCTCTTGGGTGGCTTAATCTTAATTCAATCAATTAATCAAGGTTGGAGGCCAGATGCCTAGGGTTCCCCGAGGGCACCGCTCCTGTGCCAGGTAAGTCCACTACGGGCTCACCTTAGCCCGTGCTAATTGTCCCGCTCCTGTGCCAGGTAAGTTACGGGCTCACCATAGCCCGTGCTACTTGGAACTTGTTCCGAGTAGCTGAATCTATAACAACAAGATGCCTAGGGCTAGCTTCACCCAACTTTTCAAGATAACACATTGGGGATATGCGAGTGTCATGGGCTGGTCAGGGGTTATCTTGGTTATCTTGAGATGATTTCGGGGCTTTAGTGTCCCCGCGGCCCGGTCCTCGACCAGGCCTCCACCCCCAGGAAGCAGCCCGTGACAGCTGACTAACACCCAGGTACCTATTTACTGCTAGGTAACAGGGGCATTCAGGGTGAAAGAAACTTTGCCCATTTGTTTCTGCCTCGTGCGGGAATCGAACCCGCGCCACAGAATTATGAGTCCTGCGCGCTATCCACCAGGCTACGAGGCCTCATAGGGTAATGGGGTGGCCATTACCTACTTTTCAAAATATCGGTTCCTACTTCCCTGCGATTTTGATGAAGTCTGGAATCGAGGACTTGTTTCCTGCAGTTTTTAACACCTTTACATCTTTTCGTAAAGGTAAACTTAGAATGTCACCTTAAACTTGTCACCTTTTCATTACTTTTCTGAGACAGATAAAGAGCGGAAAAGGGAGAGAGATGAGGGATAGAGTGGGGGGGGGGGGGGCGAAAGCAGGAAGGAGGGGAGAGCGGGGAAGGCGAAAGGGGGGGGGGGATGTTGGGGGAGTGGAAGAGAGATGGGAGAGGAAGATATGAGAAGAGAGGAATGGAGAGGGAAGTGAAAAGGGGAGAGGGTGTAGCGAGGCCCAGGAACCATCGGGGTACCCCCTCTATACTCAATCATTGCAGGTAGGATTAAGCTTTTAGCTCTTGGACACTGCCTTTTTAACTGTTGGTTGTATATTGCAATGACCTCTGCTTTATTCTTCTATCAAATATACTTTTGACATTATGAATGGAGATCGCTAACAACCTGCTCGAGTATAGCTAACAACCTGCTCGAGTATAGCTAACAACCTGCTCGAGTATAGCTAACAACCTGCTCGAGTATAAAGGTGAGCATTTAGTTCTTTCAATTTTTTCACTACTTTTACGCTTAAATATAATTTTCTTATCTCTATGACTCGCCTGATCCTCAAGCTTCCTTCCATTCCCTCTTGTGTTATTGGTATTCACTCTGAATAGCTTTGTCCACTTTGGCAATCCCTTAAGTATTTTATAAGTGTATCATTGTCTTATTCCTTTTCTCTAGCGATATCAAGTCTAATTCTTTCAGTCTTTCTTCATATCCCCATCCTTCGCAATTCCAGGATGAGCCTTGTTGAAAATCTCTTAAATTTCTTTGGTAGTTTTATGTAATTTTTTGTTTAAGATGAGAGCCCTACGACGAGGCGGCGTACTCGAGGTATGCTGCCTCGACTGGTCAACACTGGTCTCACATAGTCGGTGTACGGTGATCTAAATGCCTCCATATTTAGGTTCCTGGCACCTGTTCCCATTTCCTTACACTTACTTGTCTTGAACTCTTCATAAACATTTATCGAACTAACTCTAATTTGTCTAGGCCGTCTTGGAGTATATTGCATTCTTCGTCTTTTTTTGTTCTTACAAGAGTTCTTACATTGTTGTAAAGCAACCTGTCCTCGGACCAAGTCCATTCTATCCAGCGGTCGACCCCATAACGCATTCATTAATTTTAACTTTCTGTTCATTCAAAACTGAACTTTCCTCAAAAATAAATTAATATTATTATATATTAGCATATTGTGAATATTTAGGCACTGGTTAAGTATTTAGGTTTTGTTGGCGATTATTTGTATTTATAGTACCTGGGTGAAGCATTTACAGCATTGTAGCTTGAACAATAGTAGTCAGCAAAGCACTTGGAAGTGTTCGGACGTCATCAGTTGAGTCATGTGTAAACCGTTTTTCATTCACAAATATGGGGTTTGGCGGGTGCATGGAACTGACTTTGGGTTTTTGTTTGGAGGACGGTCCAAACAAAAACAAACTTAGACAAACGGTCTAAGTCGAGGACGGGTTGTTGGAGGACGGGCTGTGTAATGCCACTAGCAAGCACATCGTTTCAGGTAGGGAATTAATCCTAATTTTCCCTGGCATACAACCTGCCAAATCGTTTTGGTTATATCAGTTGGTCTCTCGTCCAGGGTTGCCTCCTCCTAGTACTAGGCAGCGGCAACCTGTTGTGGCTGGGTAGTGTAAGCACCGCGCACACTAGCAGACATCACACATCTCATTTTCTCTCTTCTTCCCCTCTTGTATAATCTAGTCACTTGGTCATTTACCGTTTTTTAAGTTTCATTTTTGCATACGACTACGTAGCAACTTGCTTCTTTGTCCTGTAGGCAATGTAATTTTCATAACTTTTTTCCGATTCTCTTATGTTAATGTATTCGTTCCCAGCTGTTGCTTGTGCGGGAGCTTTCATTGCTTTTCATACCGGGTTTTCTTCTGCGTATTATGTCCACTTCCTTCCTGCTTTTCATTTTAGCTTCTTGTCATTGTCCATTCAATCATGGGCTGCTGTATTCCCACACTTTTTACCCTCATTGTTGGTATAACTTTTTTTTAACCTCTTTGCAGCTCTGATTTGATCCATCATTCCCTGGACT
Source organism: Procambarus clarkii (assembly GCF_040958095.1). Taxonomy (NCBI): domain Eukaryota; kingdom Metazoa; phylum Arthropoda; class Malacostraca; order Decapoda; family Cambaridae; genus Procambarus; species Procambarus clarkii. The sequence goes on along the minus strand of NC_091160.1, from coordinate 36,339,975 downwards.
ATCTTCCTTCCAAGTTCCATCTTCCATTGCACATTTCCCAGGTGTTCTCTTACCCTAATGTGTGTTTCTTTTCCAGGAGTCTATTATCCTTTCTTTGATCTCTTGACTTATATCCATTATTTTTAATTCAGCCCTATAGTCAAAGATCAAGGCAAAATGGTCAGCTGGCTCACAGTGGTATGTTACTGTTTATATCTTACTCATTTTGGGTGAAGAGTAGATCCAATACGTAATTATCAAAAGGCGCCAAGCTAGGGGAACAATGTAGCACCATCAAGGTTACAGGTGTTCAAAAGGCGCTAAATATCACCAAGGATGTCAATACGAGAACAAAAGTGCATAAGTAATTATCAAAGGTATCAGATTCACCAAGAATTCTATCGAGGGACAAGTGACCGCGAGGGACGGTCGGGAAGCAAGACACACGCACGTCCTGGAAGTCCAGGACATTCATCAAGGATATGCAGCAGCAGTAAGAGGGACAATGCAGTTTGGACAATAAGGAGCAGAGCAGCGCTTCATTAAGTGCCCTATGAATTAAACGTGTATGACCAATACGTAACCTCGCCAGAGCCGTTTCCCCACCGCCGGTTACGGTGGTAGGAGGCAGGCCATGGGGACACACTACCCTCAAGAGCACAGTTTGTTAACAGCAACAGAAAACCAACGACCCTACTAAAGGGCACGCACTGAGGCATGAATAACGGTTAACAGATCCAGTAGACTATGTGCATCTCCCACACTTTCCTCGCGTCTCTGTTACATGTTTTGTTATGAAGTTCCTCTTCATGAACTTCCACAAATTGTGCTCCAGACCTGGTAATTACTGGCATCACATACTCAACAGGTTAACCAGCACCTGCTCATTCACTCATACGGACAATTCCATATTATACTTCTGATTCATTTTGTATTGAAATCAGGTCGTGCCTGGCTGGAAGGTCTTCTTATGTTCTACAACGTTAGTTCTCCACGTTCAGGCGGCAACTATTACCTATATGAACTATGTCAGTTTTTGACCACAATGGTATCACGTGCTCTAAAATTCTTCCAGTTAATTACTTTTTGTGAGTATTAACAAGTTCATAATTTCATTATGTAAAAATATCTTCAGATATTTAGATTACCAAAAATCTTCGTAATTACATAAATTTATAGACTTCAATTCTCGTAATATTATTATAATGAAAAAAATGTCGTATGACAGCGGGAGTATTGACGGCGGAGGATTCTTACACACATGACGACACCCGCACTCTGAGGGTTAAACCTCTAGATGAAACTGATCTAATATTAGAGAGAGGGGGAGAGGGGGGGGGGGGGTGAAGGGAGTAGCGGTTGGGTGCGAGGAGTGAAGGGAGTGGTGGTAGGGCGAGTATCTTTTACCTAGTGATCATATTCTATTTCGTCTCTGGAGTTTAGATTATTGCCTAAGGCTCAAGAGATAATCCGTTTAATTTACACACTAAGTCCTGTTTAAAACCTTTGCACTTTGAGATTTGTTTTGTAATTCACGAGGGTGGGTCCCATGCCGGTGCCGCGTATTCTAGTATTGGCCTCTGTAAATTTCCTCGAAGGAGTCCTTGTTGGTACTTATTAATCAGGAACAGCGCCCCTCACACGCTACCACCAAGGAGTCACGCATCACAAAATTCAAATTCAAACAACACAATAATTTCAATAAAAAGTCAACGACGTTTTTCCCTGGTGTGCTGCCCTCCCTTGTCCAAATGCAAGAACAGAAATTTCTTGATTTATATATTAAAATACATTCACACTCTTTTTAACTTGGCGGCAACTTTACTTCAATCAACTAATAATTTTTTGTGATTAATTTATCATATTAGTTTCAAGGTGGACTGAATTTGGTGCATTGCAACACGGGACACAGTTTGGTACATTGCAGCTGGCTTTGCAAACGTTTGGTACACTGGAGCAACCGCAGGGAACGTCTGGTACATTGGAGCAACCATTGGGAACGTTTGGTATACTGCAACAACTACTGGGAACGTCTGGTACACTGCAGCAACCATTGGGAACGTCTGGTACACCGGAGCAACCATTGGGAACGTCTGGTACACTGCAGCAACCATTGGGAACGTCTGGTACACTGGAGCAACCATTGGGAACGTCTGGTACACTGCAGCAACCATTGGGAACGTTTGGTACACTGCAGCAACCATTGGGAACGTCTGGTACACTGCAGCAACCATTGGGAACGTCTGGTACACTGGAGCAACCATTGGGAACGTCTGGTACACTGCAGCAACCATTGGGAACGTTTGGTACACTGCAACAACTACTGGGAACGTTTGGTACACTGCAGCAACCATTGGGAACGTCTGGTACACTGCAGCAACCATTGGGAACGTCTGGTACACTGGAGCAACCATTGGGAACGTCTGGTACACTGCAGCAACCATTGGGAACGTCTGGTACACTGGAGCAACCATTGGGAACGTCTGGTACACTGCAGCAACCATTGGGAACGTTTGGTACACTGCAACAACTACTGGGAACGTTTGGTACACTGCAGCATCCATTGGGAACGTTTGGTACACTGCAACAACTACTGGGAACGTTGGTACACTGCAACAACCATTGGGAACGTTTGGTACACTGCAACAACCACTGGGAACGTTTGGTACACTGCAACAACCACTGGGAACGTTTGGTACACTGCAACAACCACTGGGAACGTTTGGTACACTGCAACAACCACTGGGAACGTTTGGTACACTGCAACAACCACTGGGAACGTTTGGTACACTGCAACAACCACTGGGAACGTTTGGTACACTGCAGCAACCAATGGGAACGTTTGGTACACTGCAACAACCACTGGGAACGTTTGGTACACTGCAACAACCACTGGGAACGTTTGGTACACTGCAACAACCACAGGGAACGTTTGGTACACTGCAACAACCACTGGGAACGTCTGGTACACTGCAACAACCGGGCATTGTTACACATTTTCAGATTAACACACTAGTGGCCTCGATGAGGACAGGAAGCCGGTGGCTTGTCAAAGGACAGCTATACTAATTAAAGATCAAGTACGGGCTCCCACTTGCCTCTCTTCACAACCGCACAACATATAAACTCGCCGACTATATACCACAACATGTATCATATATACATATACAGCTAAGTGCACAAATATACAACTATACCCAACAAAGGATTGCTATAAGCAACAGTCTGGTAGCTCAAGTTACCGTCAGGAAAGGTATAATCCCCCCCCCCAACCACCCCTTGACGAAATTGGAGAACCCTCGAGATTAATTAAAGGTAAAATCATGTATGTCAAATCCACTCAGATACAAACACACGTCATGTAAATGTATACGTGACACGCAGCTATACATGTCATACACAGTCACAGCTACGCAAACACGAATGATATATTCACACATGACATGTACACAGGTCACATACAACTATAGACGTGTCACATATGCCATATACAACCATGTACAAAGCGTCATATACACATAGGCCACATATGTCAAATACAACCATGACAAGCAGCTACACACACTTATCACATACATGTTATTTCCACAAAGCTACACAATCTAACATACCACATGCAACCAAGCCTCAACGTGCACACAACCACACACAGTTGTTCCTACAACATAATGTGATCAACAGTCTACACTCCTGGAATAGAAGGAGAGCGTGCAGGGATGCAATCATGTGTTTCCTTGAGGCGCCAGTAACTACCTGACAAACGCTGTCTTATCAGTAACACCCCGAGCAGCGGCTGGCTGCTGGCCTCCACATCTCCACCTCACCCCAACCATCAACACCAGTAAGCAACACATTTGTAACTATTGCGTTGAAATCAGATTCATTTTCTCGTATATAATAGATTACACGTGTTTTCTATATGCTTGCATATATAACCATTAACAAACGGTCAAGAACAACTCTCAGAACACATCTCACACTGTTGCTTGACTTATGAGAGCTTGGTCCACCAGGCTGTTGCTTGGAGCGGCCCGCAGGCCCACCACAGTCCAGTTGGTCCGGCACATCTTACAGAAAAGTGTCCAGTTTTTTGCACATTACTGATTCCCACCACTTACATCTGGCGAAATGAAAAACAAGAGGAAAAAGACAAAGGATGACAGACATAGAGAACGAATGGAGAAGAGGGAGAGGAGGGGAGGGGGGGGGGGGGGAAGAGGTGAGAGAATGGGAGAGGGGCGACAGGGAAGAAAGTTAGAGCGGAGGGAGTAAATGGGAAGTGAGAGAGGAAAGAGATGAGATTGGGGCAGCAGGATAAGTTATTATTATTATTAACATCTCTATTGACAAAATTAATTACAATTTTGCCTAATCTGAGGATTTTGATAGTCTTATTAAAGTGAGGATAATGTTGGTATTCATTGAGTCCAGAAGCGCACGGGTATCCCCCCACCCTAGTGTGTATATATGGCAGACTGTCTGTCTGTCCAAGATTAGGGGCCAGATGCTTGGGGCAAGCCTCGCCCAATTTTGCAGGGGGCGAGGCTTGCATGGGACAGGTATGGGCTCTGGTATGGGACAGACGTATGCTGGTTTGGGGTCAACCAAAGTTAAATAGTTTAAGGAATATTAGCATTTATAGAGCACCTCTGATGCGATTTTCATAGTCAAGTAAAATATTTAGTTTGTTCCCATAGAGTAAGTAAGTAATTATCAAAAGAAGGCAGCAAACCGGGAAGGCTATGTAGCACCATCAAATACGCAAAATAATCAGAGGGCGCTAAATATCACCAAGGATGCCAATACGAGAACAAAAACGCATAAGGCGAACGATATCAAAAGTATCCGAGTCACCAAGAATTCTATCGAGGGACAGGTGACCGCGAGGGGCGGTCGGAAAGCAAGACACACGCTCGTCCTGGAAGTCAGGACATTCAAGAAGGACATGCACGACCGTAAGAGGGACAATGCAACTAGGACAATAAGGAGCAGGGCGGCGCTCCATCAAGTGACCATGGGTTAAGCGAGTATGGCCAATACGCAACCTCGCCAGAGCTGTTTCCCACCGCCGGTTACGGTGGAAGGAGGACGGCCACGAGGAAACACAACATTTAAGAGTACGTAGCTTGTTACCAGTAACAGACAACCAAGAAGCCTGCCAACGGGTAAGGACTGAGGAATGGATAACCGGGTAAAAGTCGGAAAACGGAATGCCTTTACGAGAGATGGGACAAGAGCGGACAGCTTCCTTAGCGGCAGCATCCGCATTGTTCCCATAGAGTTTTTCAGTTTTTTTTTTAATGTTTTTGAGAAGTGTTTTATGAGGAGGGGGGGGGGGGGGGTTAGAAGATGAATTAGGGACAATGAGGACAGGAACGAAGTGGAGGATTGAGATATGAATGACCGGGTAGAACTATGAATAAAGAATTCCCTCATGTGAGAATAGAGGGCGGACTCGGGTCTCTCTCCTCCTCATCTCTTTCCATATTCCCTTGTTTTCCTCTCTCCGTCTCTCCCACTCTTCTCCATCTCTCCATATCAACCCTCTCCACCTATCTCCCCCCCCCCCATCTCTCAGATTTTGTTTATAAAGGATCATTGAAACTGACAGAACAACACAAATATTACTAGATTCACGTAGAAGTTACGCAAACACTTACGAACCTGTACATCTTTTCTCAATCTTTGACTGCTTTTTTTACAATTATTAAACAGTTAAGGAGCTTCGAAGTACCAGGAGGCTGTTTATAACAATAACAACAGTTGATTGGCAAGTTTTCATGCTTGTAAACTGTTTAATAAATATAACCAAAGCCATCAAAAATTGAGGGGAGATGTACAGGTTCGTAAGTACTTGCGTAACTGCTTCGTGAATCTGGCCTCTGACCTCATTATTATGACCTTGGGTGGCCTGACAGCTGCGTGGACAGCGCTTCGGATTCGTAGTCCTGAGATTCTGGGTTCGATCCCCGGTGAAGGCGGAAAGTGGGGGGCAGAGTTTCTTTCACTCTGATGCCCCTATTCACCTAGCAGTAAATACGTACGTGGGAATTAAGACAATTGCTACAGGCTGCTTCCTGCAGGGTATTTAACAAAAAGGAGGCCTGGTCGAGGACCGGGCCACGGGGACACCAAGCCCCGAAATCATCTCAAGATAGATGATAATTTCATGTTGGGGGGAGGGGGGGGGGGGTTAAATATCAATACGTGTAAAAGTGTAACAGATGAACACATCTCGACCGGCCTAAGACACCCCATACACCACACCTTATTGATAACTACAGAAATAAAGAAATAAGTAGTGTACTACATCAAACAGTTTGGATGTGTGATAATGTTATGATAGACAGTATACTTAGGAGCTACAAGAATTTTGCCCCAAGAGTGTAACACTTATATGCTGTGCTTACTATATTAACCTGCAATGTTAAGTGGGATTACTGTATTGTGATTTATGGATTTGTACTCACTGACTTTTGTGCGCCCCTTGAGGGACTTGAAGTAGAGGGGGGGGGGGGTAGAAATAGCCTAAGCTACTCTATCCCTTTGAGATGTATTTTTTTGCCTCAATAAACATACTTGAACCTGAACCCCACACGTGTGAAAGTTTGGCGAGGCCCCATGCGTCTGACCTCTACCCTCGGAGCCACAGGGGCCTCGCGGTTAGTGGACAGCGCTCCTGTTGTAGTCCTAATTAAGGGCCTGAATTTGATCCCCCAGCAAATTCAGGGTTTCTTTCACGCTAGTGCTCCTGTTCACCTATCAGTAAATAGGTACCTGAGAGTTAGCTGCTACAGGCTGCTTCCCGGGGATGTGTGCTCGCGTGTGTATAGACATAATAGAGGAAAAATAAATTGGTCCAAGAGCTAATAGCTCAATTCTGCAGATACAAATAGTAAACACTTACATTCTCCTTTACACAGGTGGGAGAGGTACAGATGGCCGCCTCAGCAGCAACACTGGCAGGTCCACCACAGGTAACACTAATATGGTCACCCAACATACACTAAAATTCGTTAAGAATAAGAAACGGTCAGTACTGGATTTTACCCCAGTAACGCAACTTTGTCCGAAAGGGGGGGGGGGAACCAGCCCCCCCCCCCGGGAGGGAGATGGCGCTCGGGGGAGGGGCGGGAGATTATACCGGGGGGGGGGGGATCGTTATATTACGAGGTGGGAGAGAGCCACGGAAGTGAGGGTGGGAGTAAGTCACGGAGGTGGGAAGTAAACCCTGGGGGTGGGAATAATCCCTGGGGATGGGAATAATCCCTGGGGGTGGGGGTAATCCCTGGGGATGGGAATAATCCCTGGGGATGGGAATAATCCCTGGGGGTGGGGGTAATCCCTGGGGATGGGAATAATCCCTGGGGGTGGGGTAATCCCTGGGGATGGGAATAATCACTGGGGGGTGGGGGTAATCCCTGGGGATGGGGGTAATCCCTGGGGATGGGAATAATCCCTGGGGGTGGAGGTAATCCCTGGGGATGGGAGTAAGCCCTGGGGGTGGGGGTAATCCCTGGGGATGGGAATAATCCTTGGGGGTGGAGGTAATCCCTGGGGATGGGAGTAAGCCCTGGGGGTGGGGGTAATCCCTGGGGGTGGAAGTAAGCCCTGGGGGTGGGAGTAAAGACTCTAAAGTGGGGGATATTCCGGGGGTGGGAGAGAGGGAGGCAACTAATGAACAAGTAACGCAGCAATGTTCCCGGAAACTGGTGGACGGGGGACCGGAACCTTATATAATAAGAGGGTGCGAGGGAGGCCAGCCTTGAACACCGACCACTGGCGACCACACACACACACACACACACACACACACACACACACACACACACACACACACACACACACACACACACACACAGCCTACCTGTGACGACGCGCGAACGAGACCTGGGTGTGGACGTAACACCTAATCTATCTCCTGAGGCACATATAAATAGGATAACGACAGCAGCGTACTCTACACTGGCAAAAGTTAGAACATCATTCAGAAACCTAAGTAAGGAGGCATTTAGGGCGCTTTACACTGCCTACGTGAGGCCAGTCTTAGAGTATGCCGCCTCATCATGGAGTCCCCATCTGAAGAAGCATATAATGAAACTGGAAAAGGTTCAGAGGTTTGCAACGAGACTCGTCCCAGAGCTACGAGGGATGGGGTATGAGGAGCGCCTGAGGGACCTGTGCCTTACGACACTAGAAGAAGAAGGGAGAGGGGAGACATGATAGGAACGTATAAAATACTCAGAGGGATTGACAGAGTGGACATAGACGAAATGTTCACACGGAATAGTAACAGAACGAGGGGACATGGATGGAAGCATGAAACTCAGACGAGTCACAGAGATGTTAGGAAGTTTTCTTTTAGCGTGAGAGTAGTGAGAAAATGGAATGCACTTCAGGAACAGGTTGTGGAAGCAAATACTATTCATAATTTTAAAACCAGGTATGATAGGGAAATGGGACAGGAGTCATTGCTGTAAACAACCGATGCTCGAAAGGCGGGATACAAGAGTCAATGCTCGATCCTGCAGACACAACTAGGTGAGTACACACACACACACTCACACTCACTCCCACAACTAATACCGTTTCTCCAAGACCTCGCTTGTATAGCTAGATGTACAATATCTATCACGTGGCATTTTCACTATTTGACGTTTCAACATAAAACCAACAATAACAGTTGAAAATAAGATAAAAAAAGATTTCTTGATGTTATCAAAAAGAGCCCTTTGTCCAGCCCCAGTATTTCCGCTCATTCCCCGTTTCCCGCTTAGCTCATATTATTATAAAAACTAACTGTATTAACTAGGTTATCAAACGCATATCACGTCAACTATTTAGTATTTCACATTTAACGCCAGAACTGTGCTTGTACTTCGCCTTGAATACACTCCTTCCACTGGCATGAGACGAGCGCCAACTTTACATACATTATGTTAATCCAAACTCACAAAAACTACCCATTGTCTCTCACCAGCAAAACAATAACCTATTAAAATTTAAATTCACAAATTTCGTAAAATATTTTGTCAATCATAGCGTGTGTACTAGAAACGAAGGTAATAAAAACTATTTGGACTTTATCAACCGTCCTTCAGTACAATTAAATACGCATTCACAATGATAATACCCCCAAAAAAAACATTCAAGACTGAAGCAGCTCTGTGTATCATGTATAGGGAACATTGTTGACATTTATATAACTTTTCAAAATATATACGGAGTAAACATCGATTCCAGTGTTACTGTACTTAAACTTATCTATAAATCCCAAATACATGGAATAATTTTTGTGGAGACCCTCAAATATTTTGTTCCCGTACTTTATAAAAAAAAAAATGGCAAACCAGTTTCATTGCTCTTAACAGGAATAGTCCCTTAGAAGTTTGAGTAAATTTCATACACAGCTTTTTTAAAAATATTTACGCCTTAAGTAAATATGACCTGCATGAAATAGATCCCGAGGGAGTCTTACCAGGAGAGAGAGAGGAGTGATGGTGACCAGAGGTGAGGCGTGAACCAGCTCCTCTACACCATCAAGGAAACACTGGCCACTCTCCGCTCCAGACTTGCTTTATATTCTCCCGCTCATTACACCACTACAATAGCCGTCCCTCCGCACAAAGAAAACGTATAATGAGCCATTTAAACAACAATGTACATTTTGTTTACATAATTACCTGGTATTGAGTAAAATTGCACTTTCCAGCAAATACCATTCATAGCAGGTGCGTATGTTCAAACCTGATCAAGACCATGTTGAAAATCTTCCCCCACTAATGGTCGAGCAAGTGATGGCTGGTCCCAGGGATGACTCGCTCCAATTGTTATTTACTAACCGAAATTGTCAAAATATATAATAAATGCTGTGTGTGTGTCTGGAGGGGGGGAGGGGGGAAGAGGGCAATACAAATAGCAAAGAAACAGGCAGCGCACATTTAATGGTCAGCATAGGCTTACATTAGTTGTTTTATTGTCAAGCAAAGAATATTTTCACAGTTTTACGTCTCACGTCAATTAAAATGACTGAATATGCTGCAAAACGTGCGCATTGTTGAACCTGACCAATGGACAACAGGAAGCCACAGAATTGTGTACTAGTTTTGTCAATTATATGTTATGTTGCGTTTTAGATCTCAGGTTAGGTATTGAAACCACTTAAGATTATTCAACATCGTGTTTTCCCTTTACCAAGAACCACCAAAGGTTTAACATCCATGTTCCCCAATTACCGCAGGGTGTACTAGGGCAAAATGAAGGGTCGGAGCCGAATCTTCCCAAATTGAGTTGACCAGACCGCACACTATAAGGTGAAGGGATGACGACGTTTCGGTCCGTCCTGAACCATTCTCAAGTTGATTGTGACATGACACACACTATGTCATGGGAACGCGGAACGCAAATTTCACTTTGCCTCAAGTCTCTTTCCAAATTACCCACAGCTCAGACCAGGGGCTTTCCCGCTGGTCAGATGAGCCAGTGCGACCTGTCCTTTCGAATAATAAACCGGATTTTGACGTTAAAATCCCCAACGGACAAAATATGATGTGCTACTATAAATTATAAGTGCTCACCACAGAGGCACATAATCGGTTCAGGAACTGAACCCTCTAGTTCGTTTAGCTAAGCAAACAACAACTTTTGACGCTAGTTACACAATAATTAATGTTATATATACATGTACACATACTCATACATACATGTACATATATATACGTATTCATATATACATACACATACATATTCAAGTCACCCACACAAATACACACATCAATAATGTTTTGTGTCACAAGTGATCAACAAGAGGCTCACAACAGTCACTATACAAGGCACTTTACATCTATGGTGAGTCGCACAGTTACTAGTCTTGCTCCACACCCACCCAACTGGGCGGCAGCTTTACAGTCATGTGCATGCATTACCTACAGTAAGCAAATTTTGGATACTTCGCTAAGATTTCGGGCAGTACATCATTATGAATGAAGTACTTAACACATTTCTTGGACACCATTGATGGTGTTATCTCTGAATTCCTCGATTTTTTCACATTCCATTATATAGTAACGCAAAGTATGCGAATAGTTCCGCTGACAGAGTTTACATTTAGTCAAATCTACCTCAGCAGATTTTACAAACTCCCAGAGGTACTTGTAGCCGAGCCTAAGCCTAGCAGTGGTAACATCTATAAGTCTGCTAACCTTATTGGATGACCCATAGATGTGCAGTTCTTCCTGCATAATAGAATGATGATAGATGGAGGAATTGGTGTGAATTTCACTTTGCCTTAAGTCTCCGAAATTTAGTTGAAGTTTCCGGAATATTACTGCCCTCAGGCTGCTCAAAGGCAGTCCAAGTTGGTAATCAATTCCCTCTTTGCTCACCAACAACCACGTTTCTCATGTTCGGACAATTTAGTGCATCATTTTCTGGCTGTTGTGACAACTGAGAAGACAGGCTGACCAGTGAATAGCACACAAACAAGCACCACACACTTTGTAGCACATAAGTACCAACACAGATATATGATATGATACCAGATATGATAGAGCCCAGTAGGCTCAGGAATCTGTACATCAGTTGACAGTTGAGAGGCGGGACCAAAGAGCCAGAGCTCAACCCCCGCAAGCACAATTAGGTGAGTACACTTCATAGCACATAAACAAGCACCAACACACTTCATAGCACATAAACAAGCACCAACACACTTCATAGCACATAAACAAGCACCAACACACTTCATAGCACATAAACAAGCACCAACACACTTCATAGCACATAAACAAGCACCAACACACTTCATGGCACATAAACAAGCACACACACACAGTCACTAGCAATATAAGTCTCACAAAAAAGCATCAAGCCCAGGAGGCTGTACAACAACTTGTAATTGAATATTCCATTATCATTCAGCATACATTGCCAATACAGGATCAGACATAAAACGAGTGATGTCAGAGAAATCACATTAACCAAGGATTTTATACAGAGGCATAAATCGAGGGAGGGAATTATCAGGGAAAGCGCCAAGCCATTACGACTATTTAAGAACAGCTGGGAAAAATTATAATGAAAATCTTGACATTCTACGAGAAGTTGCATGGCTGTTAGCAGAACAATGCAGTTCAAATAATAAGGTGCACGTCTCTGTTCCATAAAGTGTACACGAGTTAATCGCGTGTTGCCAATACCTTGCCTACCAAGAATACTTTTCCCCAATTTGTTTCACTGGCACAAGGAAGGCCATAATAATACATTATTTATTTAAAATAACTAACCAACTATCCCAAAGAACGGCAAAGAAGTATTTCTCCAGAGGGAAATGACAAAGAGAGAGAGAGCAAGCTCCAACCAAAGACAAGAGAAGAGGTGTAAGAAATCCACATCCTCTAGCTCAATAGCTCTAGTGCCAAAACAATGGTACAGTAGTATAAATCATTACCAATCTCACCCTTCCCAGATTTTTATTTGTCCATAAAGAGAGCAGTTGATACCTGGTTGATGGGGTTCTGGGAGTTCTTCTACTCCCTAAGCCCGGCCCGAGGCCAGGTAGTAATATGAATGCTGATAGAAATACACTTAATGTAAAGGTGCTTCAGCACATTGGGGTTAACATTCTTCTTGGGGTGAAGAAACATTCACTCTACAGGCTCGGCCATTAGAAAATGTAACAATCGTCCCCATGCATGCACAATACATGGGCATGTATTTGCAGCCATGCAGACACTCCTACAAGTACCATCCATGAAGGAAACATTTGTAAGGTAGAGACAAAGGGGTTAGCAAAAGGAGCATTGGTCAAAGTGCAGTACAAGTGTGAATGAGGTTATAATAATGAAATATAACAATGAAACATGGGTTTTTAAATATATGTTCTGGTTTAGGGAATATGTGAATGGCAGTGAAAATATTCTCGAGAGAAATCATTTCACGACAGTGGGGTGGGGTGTCGGGAGGGTGGGGCTTAGGAAGAGGCTACACGCCTTCACTTTTAGAGGTTAGAGCTTCACAAAATTGAGACTTGCCCCTGGGGTTAAGGTTAGCACAATACAGGGGAAGAGATTTCCAACATGCACAGACATTCCTGCAAGCATGCACAAAAAACATCAAACAGGGGCATTGGTCAAAGTGTGATTACAAGTATGAATAGGGACTTTGAAGGGTATATGCAAAGTCCTAAAGGCAATAAAAAATGAGATGGTCTTGTAAATTTCTACAAAGAAGTGCCAAGTATAGACAAAAGCCAGAATATAAGTGTCAAGGCGATAAGTTAAGGTGCCAAAATCCTGATGAATAAGTGGGACACTTAAGTTTGCAGGTAACTGTCATGTAAAATCATCCTTATATAAAAGTTTACTTTCATAATGGGTTAAGGGTAGATGATGGATATGTTTCCTAGTACGAATCACATTAAAGATTATTAAACCATTTCATAAAATACTTTTTTTAAACCCACACACTCGCACGTCATTTTTTGCAGATGATGAAAGAGCTGCCACTTCTGTGTGCAACCCACTGTTGCCAAGTGTATTTTATATGCCATATTGATCTCATTGATGGCACCCGTAGGCAAGTAGTTGCATGCATGCACCCCCTTTCCCCCCCCCCCCTGCATTACAGCGAGTGAAATGCATTATTGCTAGTGGCTAAGTGAGGCCTTACATAACATGCATGCTGTATGTAAATTCTTTAGACCACTGATTATTAACATAATCCTTTATTTCTCCTTAATTACGTAGCTTAAATGAAAAGCAATGTGTTTGAGGCATCGCCTTTATCTGTTCTAATCATCATTCTTGATCTGTGTCCTCCCAAGGGAAAATACTGCATGAAATACTGTATTACTACCCACTCAAAAGTAAATGAAATACTAACACACCTTTAGCACTTCCTGCTTTAAAAAGCTGTCCAGACTGAACAGTAATAACTTTTACAACCCAGAGTTAAAAACTTACACATAATTTGTACTTATGGTCTTACCAGGATTATGTCTAAAGTAATCTATGTTCACAAATAATGTTAGTGGCCTGACTCAAGACCCACCATATCCTGACACTGAGAAAGTATCTTGCACAGTTAAAATCTTCATGATAAACAGTAGATATTCACTGTACCCCACCATATGTAAATATTAATATTTAAATAAAAACATTAATGAAAATTACAGTATAAAATACTGCATATACCTTTGAAAAATACCTAGTTATTTGTGTGAAGTAAAATTGTCTATCTGCACAATAAAAATTGTCTTTCATCTTGCACCCACAGTTCTTTTCACGTATTTGACTAAAGTAAATAAATTATATACTGTACAAGCATAAATATTACTTTTCTATAAACAATATTATTTTTTTCAGTAGAAATGGCAATGCAGCACAATTATGCATCTAATAAAAGTAAGCAGAAACAAATGGTAATAAGAATAACTTACCTTAACATGCCATAGGGGTCCTTCCCTTCAACACGGCCAAGTGCGTGAATACGGGTGGGGAAAAAAAAGGCACTTATAAAACTATGGAAGTATATAACTTGCACACAACTTGGTCATTATAACAACTGTACAACATTTATATATCTCAACTGTGAATTACAGTATATGTATGCTCATGATTATTGTAGACCTGAGCACAAATATACTCAACTAACCCTTCCATATCATAAACAAAATTAGATGTGTACAGTTTATAGGTTTCATAACTTTAACAAATTTATACAAAATAAATATAATTGAGCATTATAGTAGTGATTAGTATTCGACCTAGCTCTTATGCTTAGCCCACACTCCTTATCAAGAAACAGGAGGCGGCCAAATAAAGAGTATGGCAATGGCAAGAGTAATTGTCTGAAGGTCATATAAGGCAGCAACAATGACAAGGAGGACAAGAACTAAACTACTAGTACTCATCCTTGGTGATATTGATCACATCAACTGACTAGGATGATGAGAACAATCCCCATGGAGGGAAAGACATGTAGAGTGATACAGGTAGACACTACAGTAAGTGCTTCATAAAACTGCACATGATGAATGCAGTATGGGAAGGAGGGGTCAGGATGAATCAGCAATGCAAAACCTAGTCTTCAGCATCAGTAAAATAACACAATACAGAATAAAACATCTCAAAAAAAGTTTTGCTATTTTGATTACTGTACAGTAAATGTAAATAGCACAGGGAAAACTTAAAGGACCTTCGCTCACCATTCACAGATGATGTGCAAGAGCTTGAAAACTTGGCAGATGAGGGCCACTTTAAACTCCAGCCAATCCCTAAGCTGCAAATATCAGAACATGCCAGTGAGCCAACCACCAACCCAGGAAAACAAGCCAAAACTGACTTGAAGCACCCTGGCATACCTAGGAAACAGTGTTAACCCAGAAAGTTAGGCAAGGAATGAGAGTTTTTAGACAAGATCCAAATAAAGTATAAATAAAAGAACCAGAGTACTTTGACCAGACCACACACTAGAAGGTGAAGGGACGACGACGTTTCGGTCCGTCCTGGATCATTCTCCCAATCGACTTGAGAATGGTCCAGGACGGACCGAAACGTCGTCATCCCTTCACCTTCCCTTTGTCCCTTCTGCAGTGTGTGGTCTGGTCAACATACTTTAGCCACGTTATTGTGACTCATCGCCTGCAACCAGAGTACTTCTTTTTTTAATAGGAAATGGCTAGAACACCACCTGAGGGATGAAGTAATGGCAATGACCCTCTTGTCCAAGTTGAGACTGACTGTCCAGAGGAGAGTAGACTGCTGGGACAGAATATGCGGCACCTGGCAAGGAAGCCCAAGTCCAAACCCAAGCCAAGCCCAATGAAGGCCCCGCAACAGGAGGCAGACTGACAGGCATTTCATTCAAAGCCTGTAGAAAGACTTTCAAACATCCTCTAGGCCTTACAATGAAAGTGCAGATGGTAGTCTTTGTGGTACCAGAATTAATGCACCTAGGCCAGTACAGAAAAAAGGAAAAAGATCCTTAGGCAACCTTCCAGAATCCACAAAGTGATTTTAACTTGGGATATCCTTCAGTTAAAGAAAATGCAAATAAATATCTTGCACCACATGCAGCATGTTCTCGTTAAGTGGGTAGTAATGACATGGAGGATGAGCACAAAGGCCTAGTCCTCTGGATGCTAGCAATATTTATAAGCACTTATGGTTAAACGTACCATGACATGTTCATGAACACTGAGGTAGTGGCAGTTAGTAAAATTTAGTTCTGCTCATGACTTCTTGAAACCAACAAGAAGAGCTGTCTGCAGATGCAGTATAACAACCACAAAGGAAGTACTGTACTGTACATATGAAAAGACACACTCCCATTTAACTGATTATTGAAAAGTATTATTTAATACAAGAGTTTAAGTTAAGAGCTGGGAAGCATATACTAGGACAAAATCAGGCAGAAATAACTATTTGCTTGAATTATTTTAAATGCACTCAGTGAAACCAGACATCACAATAACTTGCTCTACCTGTTTTGGCATTAGGCAATTAAATATGAAAGACAGCTGTACAGTCAATAAGCTCCAAACATTTCCTAACCTGCCCTCATTATGCTGTCTTCTCCATTGTCTTCACCAGCATCACATGCTTCCTCCATTATTTTGTCTTAAGCATCTCAAACACCCTCCTTCCCATAAAGCTTTCTTAATCATTTCACACTGCCCCCATTAATGTCTTTATTAGCATTCCAATCTATTGAAAGTGGCATAATCAAATTCCACACATTTAATCAGTGAAAGCACTATTGCTTTACTACTGTATTTGTACTTTCATAGTTCAAGTTAATCATACAAATAACAACAATAATACTTATCAAACATTTCTGCCATGTTCCTTTCTGCATTTAATGTTTAACAATACCGAATTCACAGATATGCTCTTAAGTAAAAAGAAATCTTTTGAATGAATACAATTAGATTTATACAATTTCAATCAGTAAAAGACATAAGAGCTGTTTAACTATTACCACCTGCATAGTTTTTACTAAATATCCTTTGTAATGTTTACAACAGAAAACTTTGCTTAAGCACATGTGTATAATAAGGAAAATGGAGTGTGTTACTCACCTCAAATTTAGTATTTGTTGTAATAAGAAGAGATGCAAATGAAACCAGCTTATGAAAAAACAATGCTCATACAATACTATTGCATCACCATCTACCATTGTCAGTGTCCACACGTGCACGTCCTGAGATGATGCCCGTGGGTCAACATGTAGCCCAATTCCCCACGTAATGTATAATTGGACAAATCCTTGTTTCAGATCCTTCTTCCCCTCTCTAGTCTACTATGGAAATTTATTCCACTTAAACGAGCCCAATACATTTTAGCCCAACAACAAATTATACTTGCATTTCTGCACAGGCAATGCTCACGAACAGTTATCAAATACTTATTGTCTTAAGACTTGCAATTACTCCCTTCCCCTCCATAAACAGTTTACTCAGCATTCTAAATGGCATCTTGAAGAGATAAGCCATTTCTTGAATTACAGTGAAGAACTGTTAAGTAATTTTAACAATTTACTTCTGGAATAACATTAGCTGTTGTCAACATCCAATTATTGCACAAGACACATTGTGAAATAGCACGTAAATTATGGCCGACTTACCTTCAGTGATAACTTTTATAAACTGCCAATGCCTCAGTCTATGAACAACATTGGGGGTATGCATTAATATATTATATTGTTTTAAATTTAAATAATTAAAATGCATTTTTGTGGCTAATTTAATATTCTTATTTCATGTTGGTTTCTAATTCAAAGCAAGTTTCCAATGCTTCCTTCACTTTCATTTAATTTTATTTTTACATCTGTATGCCAGAAGGTGCTGGGCTCTCTTGGTAAACAGCAGCAGCTACAAATACCATAGTCAACGATGATACAGTACCATACTTTTGTTTCAAGAATGAATCAAATCCTTGTAGTAACTGTTAATATCCCCAAGTGTAATTTATTGCATTTCAAGCTCTTGTGACCAAGGCCTGAATAACTGCACTTTAACAACATGGTAGTAGAGCAACTAAGCATTCAGTTTTTAAATCACTAATTAGCAGTTTTCATATGACTAAACACACCTTATTAACATATAGAATAATGCCAAACAATTATGGAAATAATAAATAATGGCCAAGATGATATTTTCCTATTTAGATGCTCTAAAAATTATAAAAATCATCTTATGCTTACTTTTTGCACCTGAAAGTTACAAGTATGCAAACTGTTTTCACCACTATAAGTACACAATAGTCATGCATTCACTACACATGTTGCAGGGATGGAAAATGCAGCGGCAATATTATTAAATCCCACAAATTAGAACCCTGTCATGTGAAGAAAGATTAACAAAGCTTAAATTACAGTCTCTAGAAAGGCGAAGAATTAGGGGTGACATGATAGAGATGTAAAAGTGGATGAATGGACATAACAAAGGGGATATTAAAAGTATCAACACAAGACAGAACATGAAACAATGGGTATAAATTGGATAAGTTTAGATTTAGGAAAGACTTGGGTAAATTTGTGGAACCAATTACTGTGTAATCTAATAGAAGTAGGATCCCTTGATTGTTTCAAGCATAGGTTAGACATATATATATGAATGAGATTGGTTAGATATAAATAGGAGCTGTCTCATATGGGCCAACAGGCCTTCTGCAGTTACCTTCATTCTTATGTTTTTATGAACCAGAACCAGAACCTGGCCCCCTCACAGAGGCGCAGGGAACAATGGCCTACGAACACTTTACATTTAAAGTACTGTATGTCATACTTGCCATCGACCAAGGAAGGCACACAGAAGGATAGGCGAAACAAAACAGACCACTGTCTGGTTGAAAACTGCGACCTACATCCTCTTAGGAGCAAAGGAACTTCCCCAGCAAGAAAACAAACAAGCAACACTTTGTCCAACTAGCCCCCCACTTGTTATTGCTTTCCCCCCCCCTCCCTCAGGGGGAGCCGGCCTACCCACCCCCCCAGTTCTTGAATTATTAAAACCTCCACCCGGAAGAAGGGAGGGGTTCAAGGAGCCTCCGGGGCTCACCCAGAAATGCATTTCATTACATTCAACGCAGGTTTTTTGTGGGGAGCCCTGTTGGCTCCCTGAAAGCTAACTACCCACAGAGAAGGAAAAACAGTGACTTACCAGGGAGGTGGCAGCACCGAAGGTCTCAATGCGAGGAAGAGACAGACGGCTGCGACAGGAGCCCCAATGCACCCATGCAGCTCTGGAACCCAGGAACTCCTGGCCAGCGCACACAAGTGTATGAACAGCCTCACAAGACAAAAATCCCACAACAAGAAATCGTGGTTAGAGGTAACATTCGACTGCCAAGCACATCAGTCAAGAACTGAAAGGTGGGTAGCCCGGCTTTCCCTGCTGGAGGGGAAGGGGGGCACTAACAAGGGGGGGGAGGTCCCTAGTTCAGCGAAGTGTTACTCATTTGTTTTCTTTCTGGGAAAGTTCTCTCTCTCTCTCTTTTGAAGACATAGGTCACAATTTTCAACTAGACAGTGGTCTGTTTTGTTTTGCAGATCTTTCTGGGTGCATTCCCTGGTCGATGGCAAGTATGACATACTTTAAATGTAAAGTGCTCATGGACCATTGCTCCCAGCGCCTCTGACGGGGTCAGGTTCTGGCTCTGGTCCCCGGTAGGTAACAAGAACTGTGACTGATGACCCCAAATAGGATAGTACTATATTAGTAGCATAGCTTCAGGGAGCTGACAGGGCTCCCCACAGAAAAAACTGCCCTATTATAATACTGTGTGGGCTCCATGCTCCACCCCAAAAAGACCCATATTACTGTATTGGTGTTCCAGCTTCCAGCATTCCATACCACACACATTTGCTGACTGACAACAAATTTCAGAAACCAATTGCTGTGGGAGAATAATTTAATTGGATTAAATATTAAAATCAATTATGCTTTAAAAATCCAGTGACAAATGAAGAACGGTGCCATTTTGGGTAACAGCTCCATTTCCATATGTGAATACTTACTGGTTACTGCTCCAGGTAGCTAAGAAATGAACTGAAAAAGTTAGATATTTCCTTCATATTAAAACTACTTGGACATTAGGTCATGTAGATACATTGGTATACTGTAGTGGTATAAATTGTCAGAGAGAAGCATGATAGGCTAATGGAAGCCACATAGCTAAATGTAAGGCTGTCTACATTGGAACCAAAGCACATTGCTGATCAGCCCCCTCAATATAGCGTATCACTATGAAGCAGTTATACTT
>NC_091160.1:36202235-36314735 GCF_040958095.1 Procambarus clarkii | reverse complement strand
AAAATAAAGGATTAACACTTTCGCGCTATCTGGACGCGCCGGCGCGTCCCGTTTCGTCTAACGCTAACGCATAGTGGACATAAAGTTGAGTCCTCTTTTAAAATATTTGTATAAAATTCAATTTTTATCCGATTTACTTTGGGTTTGTTTCAAACTGCGCGCTATGAGGCTCTCTTTCTCACCACTAGGCTGCATGGTACAATAAGTTCATGAAAGGTGTGGATAACTTCGATCAAATGGTATTTTGTCCCAAACGGGTTGCAGGTGGGTGACTTTAGCCGTTTATACTGGTAATGCTTCCCCCATATCATGTATTATATGCATATGTCTGTTTAGGGAATTTTATTCCGATCAATATACAACCAAAAATAACTGTGTGCAACAAGTATAAACTTGACAAACATAACAAAAGTAAAAACATTTCGTGTGTGTTTGACGCTCACTGATATGTTCCAGCGTTGTTTTATATTTGGCGCTATTCTAACTTACGCTTTGTTGATATTTTTTACCTATGGGCACATAGAACATTCTATTGCGAACACATTGACACAAAAATGAATGACGTACATAGAAAATTAATGTCATGAGAGTGAAATAAGTATAAACTTTCAAAGCGCCGTGCGTCGTCCCGTCACCGATACCGGGTAACAATTTCACCACTTCCCACACTCTTGCGGGCGGGCCGCATCATTATTCTACGCTTATATTCATATCACCGTGTTGGGAATTTCATTGCGAGTCCATTGATACCAAAATTAACGCTGTAGAATAAGTGTGGAGGTGATTACAATCCCAAGAGTAAAAACATTTTGTTGCTGATGGGCGCTCACGGCGAGTCATCTTCGTAGTTATTTATTTGGTGCTGGTATCCCTATACGTTTCGTGACTTTTTTTACTGATGTTCTTCTAGAGAATTTTATTGCGAACACGTTGGTACCAAAATGAAATACGTAGCATGAGAACTAAGGTCAGAAGAGTAAAAAGAGTATACACATTTTTGTTTTTACGCTTAAGCGATAAAAACGCCGCGCGCACATTCGGTTGGCTGAGTGACCTTCGCGGAAAGTGCGAAAGTGTTAAAATGTTGCACATTGTTGCTAAGCTTGTGGCTACTTTGTCAGCTTCCTAACTTTCCTGTATGCCAACTTGTGTACGAATTTATGCTATTTTATTTAAAAGTATATTGCGTCTCCAAGAACAGTGTCCCAAAATGAAATTGATAAACTACTGTACATCAAAATGCTGTTTGAGTAAAAGATTACAATTTCCGTTTTGATTTTCTACGTATCTGAGGATCTATAATTTAAATACAACAGTCTAAGCAAAGGTCAATAAATAATCCCAAAACTCACATTAAAGTGCAGGTCATCTGCTTTTTAAGTTTTTGGCAATGATTATTACAGCACATGTATGATAAAAAATAAAATTTACAATAGAAAAATGTGGTCATTGTCATAAAGTTTAGACTGCTGATAATCTGCATCCATTTGAAAATAACCAACAGTCAATCTTTCTAAAGAAAACTAAAAGTGAAACTGGCATCTAAACCTGAATACCAAAGAGTACTAAGCAAATTCCGGTTCATTTTTATCTTTTGTGGTTGAAGTACACAAATTGCTGACAATGAGGTAGAAACACAAGTATAGTGTTAGAACTGATTTAAACTGATTAGAACTGATTATAGCATTAGAACTGTTTTGTCTGGATGGGCTTTTATCAACTCTAACAAGAGGTACTAAGGGCTAATTACAGTACTCTACTAATAAAAGGAAGGAAAGGTCAAAAAGGTCAGGGATTAATATGTCAATTTACACTTTTATATTATCAATTTAGCAAATGAGATTACTATAATGATTTTTCTTTGATTCTGTTTCATTGTTACAGATT
The DNA here is from genome assembly GCF_040958095.1 of Procambarus clarkii. Taxonomy (NCBI): domain Eukaryota; kingdom Metazoa; phylum Arthropoda; class Malacostraca; order Decapoda; family Cambaridae; genus Procambarus; species Procambarus clarkii. The sequence continues at coordinate 36,312,848 of NC_091160.1, read as the reverse complement.
CTACACTGCTCCAGGCCAGGCTTGTGAAGTAGAAGTATTCTCAGAACCCACTTCAGTGTTGTCTTCATCCAAGCAGCAGCATACATTACAGTAGAAGAAAATTTATAGAATCTACAGTCACAAAACACACCACCACCATTAAACAGAATCACATATTAGTCATTGTCAGCCGCCCCACTTGCTAAATTGATGCCAGGAAAATATAAAATTTGACACTAAATTTATAATCTAATTTCAATTTATAAGCAGTAGTTCTGCATATTACTTAGATTTGATAGTCAATACAGGCAAACTCACTGTTTAATAGTCTGTTCTCATCTTGGTGTTTTTGTACTCTTACCACGAAGGAATTAACTTGGCAATTTTGCATTCCATAGAACAAACCTAAATCCAGTGCCTACGTTCTGAAATGTCTCAGCTTGAAATAACTATTTTCAGCAAAATTATAACACTGATGACGTAAACATGATCCTTCAGTACGGTAGTGTGAGAAAATCTTGTCTGCAGTAAATGTCACATAGCACTGTTCTGCTCTTTTAACCAAACACACAAGTTTTCACCATTTGTCTTAATGGTACGTGATGTGAAACCACCACGAAACAAACCCACTTATTCAAAAGTTCCTCTTTATTGCTTTCAGGATATGTTGTCTAACACTTGTTTTTGCCGTTAAAGATGAGGTCGAGCACAAGGCCAAACATGGCAAAATGTTTATAGTGTAGTTATAATTATGATCCTATCTTCTCACTCCAAAATCTTTGTTTGCCCTTCAAATATGGTAAACCTAAGTACTGTACTTAATTCAGAGAGGAGATATTAATTAAACTGAAGTACATGTAAATGTATTTTATTTACAATTATCATGAACATGTCCCTCGATTTTATTCCTAAAATAAATATTCTCTACCCACTCAAAATATGCAAAAAATGTAGTGTGACAATTAAATGATAATAATTACCATCAGAAAAATTTACAGTAACTGATGTTGATATTTGGTTTATGGTACAATAATTCTTTATATTTAATAAATATTTGCATAGCAATATTTGGTAAATTCAATCAATTAGAACTGGAATTGCTAGGTGGAAAGCAAATTCTATTAAATATAAGACTAATTTTGCCTTTCAACCTATCATCCCCAAAAATCAACACAGGGCACCGGTACTGCAGGCCCGGATCCAGAAACCGTTTTACCAAGGCCATCCCAGATGGAATCAGTAAAAAAGTGTTATCATTTACTTTCACAATGATTTTAAATCTAATGCAAGGAATGATTTACGGTTAACAGCCAAAAACAATGAAGACAAGAGGATCAGCAGGGATAGTTAAGAAAAACAGACCGAGGACAAAAGTAGGAATTTGACTAGTACATTATATTGATCTGTATATGATATATTATTTAATATATTTGGAAAAAATAGTTATGGAGGCAAGACGGTATAAGACCCATGGCCTTCCCACTAAATCCGGACCTGCTCTATATGAAAAATGGGTGGATTCTAGTAATTTGAACTTTTAGCTTTCACAAAACATTTTTAACAATTAAAAATGCCTTAACAATTATCTTAGTTGCTCTTAAATCAATAGCTCTGATCTTTTCTAGATAAAAAAACTAAACTCAAGCTTAGAAGAATATCATGATAAAATCCTTTGCTCAAGAACAACAAGCAGTAATGTCTGATTGATTGCTCATAAAATTAGTCTATTTCTAATTAATGTATATGTGAAATCTCCCACATCATGTTTGGGTAGAGTCTACAGTACAGGGACAAGTCAATAAATAATACCACCTTCATTCCATGCCAGTCTACATCCAACAGTACAAGTTGGCACCCCGCACCCCTGTATAATATACTAAGTGTGCCATAAGGTACAGGTGCAGGTTGGCAATACTTATCATATTCACCAACAAAACATGGCAGCGTCATTGGAAATATAAACGTACAAGTAGTAATGAGCAATTATCCTTGATTTTTAAGAGTGAAGGCAAGGAATGTGAGTGAAATATACATGTCAATAAGTAAATAGAATAGTGTATCATTTCTCAAAGAAATGTGTACCGGCGGTCAGAAGAGTATGGTGAGGTAGACCACGTGAGTTAGTGTACTAAGACACTACCACAAGATATTGCCCATGTAAAACACCTTATCCGCTGATATCAATGTATCACTACGAAATTAGTATCATCCATGGTAATGCATAACTGGATCATACATGATCAATTACAATTATGAAATGTGCAAAAAATATTCTCTGATATCTTCCAGGACTTCCATGATAAAACAGGCAATTTTCCTGTCATTCATATGACATGAAAAAAAAACTAGTGTTCTAATATGAGACCAGAATGAAAATAATGTTGTATGGAAAAGTTGTCCCATAGCCACTGCCTGCACAGCCCAGAACTTCCTCCATCAGATTGTCACAAACCCTAAAAAACCCATTTCATTTAAACATTGGGAACCTGACATCATGAGAGGGCAAATGAGCCAATCTGGGACTGTGTAGCAACAACTGGATGCAGTTCGATCTAGAGACCCCCTATCTTCTCAGAGAAATGTAGATATCAAAATGGCTTTATTTATTGACTCACCCTCATATGATAAACTAATTAAACAAATTGTACATATGCATACATACACATGCACACACACACAGGTGAAGGTCACCAGTTCATACATATACAAATTGCAGATGTATCTTAACCCACTGCATAACTTCACCAGGAGCAGGGAAATCTTAAATGTTGAAATAAAATGTTAAGATTCTAAATCTACTCAAAACTTTTACAATTACCATAAATGTGAAAAATCAGTTTTGGTAAAGTTATGTGTCAGCTTTTGAGATTCCTTGATTATCTGTGCATGATGAGCATATTAACACTTCGGTGATCCAGCCTCTACAAGCAATTCCTGACCATGTGTGTTCTGGGTTCCCGGGGCCACTCAACGATAAAAAAAAAAAAAAATACAATAATTGTTTCCCCAGCTATTTGTTTGCTTTTAACTATAAATTTGGTGCCAAATGCTCATGAATGACTTCTCTAAAGAACAGATGCAAAAACAAAAGTGTATTTATAAAAATTTTGCTTCTCTCTGTGGATTCCCAAATGTAAACACAAGGGGATTTGGAAGGTTTAGTTCAGCAATGATTACAATTTTTACACTAATATTAAATGTTATCTCAGTTATTTGTTGGGTTATATCTAGAAATTTGGCATCAAAATATTAGCAAATGAATTCTCTAGAGGACAGACGCAAAAACAAATGTGTAAATTTTAATAGATTATGTGTGACAGCAATGAATATTGGAATGTACTGTATAATGAGTAGCAATCTGATGATGTATTTTAGTGTCACTAGAACTTGAAAGTATTAAAGAGAGACCAAGCAGCCAGATATATATCAATGAACTTGAGGTTCTCATAGAATTAGTAAATAAGATTCAGTAGAGAAAATATTAAAAATAAAAGTATCTAGAATACGCTGCCCAATTAGAGTGTTAGTGCGATATTAGCAAACCAATGAAGCAGGAAAACTGAAGAAACCTTCAAACTTGAAATACTATAAAAAAAATACACCTTAAGAAAAAAATAGTGAACCTGACAATGTATCAGAATATTGCACGGTACAGAACAGCACACCAACAAAGTGGAGACTTGAGACACTAAACCAGTTAGAAAGAAATCAATTAAGGTTTTGTCAAAGGAGGAGTAAGAGTACACACTGAATAAAAATAATGTTACTAATATATTTATTACTTTACGGGTCACTGTAGTTGACCACTGGCATGATCAACTACAAATCACTCTCTCTTACCACTATCTCACAAACATCAGTAAAGACACTTAAATAATGTAACAATTTACAAGACCTCTACAACCAAGGTGCTCAATATTAACAATACTCATCACCAGTCAACTGAGGGTTTAGTGAGCATGAATCTTGCTACAGTACAATACTGCATTATGCAGTTGAAATACCAGATTCTGCTCTAAAGAAGTCACCTTCATCAGCTCTTGGTTTTTCTTTTTAGCATAAATTTGATGAGATCAAGAAAGTCCAAAATATATAAGCTTGATTCATATAAAAGCTGGTGTCAGAAATTGTCTGCCAATTAGCTACTTTATGATGTGGAGTGTTATTCTATGAGTAAAAAATCTGGTCTGAATTCCCTCATCCATGAACCTAATATAACTTGTCCTTTTACTGATCACAGTGTTGATCACAGTGACCTGCACACGTACCACAATACACATTAGCATCTTAAAGCACAGAGCTCAGATGCTGCATCACTAACTTCCGATACACTCCTCTACCTCTAGTGTTAATGTAATAAATGCTCAGGGTTGAAACAGGAGACTTTATTATATAGAAACAATAAAACATCAAATCATATAAGTTGATAGACAAATAAAAAATTAAAATTAACCTGAAAGTGTGTATTTATACAAAACTGTAAAGAAAGATCATGAAACTCGAGCACGAATTTGCAACTAATAACTACGAAATTCTGAAACTCCTAGACTTTTTTGTATTAAATGTTGTATAGTCAATTGATACCATACAAATTGCACATCTGCTTGATGCATTTACCATAACATTAAACCACGATAAAACTAGGAACAAATGGAGTCTTCACCCCACCGTTTCTTTCTCGTGCACAAGTCCTCTTAAGTTTATGTCAATGTCCACCGAGATATGAGAAATATTCCCACAAACTTATTATAGTGTGTACTAAATTGGCTAAAATACTTCTATTCACTTAATAATAAAATGACACTTAAGACGTTCACTTATTCTCACGTCCCTCAATGTAGCGTATTTGAACCAAGGCGCTGCTACCAAAGGATAAATCCGTCATGCGAGTCCAATCAGTCTGCCCCAACACAAACCCTCTCTCTCGGGCAGCTGACTGTTTCTTGCCTTCTTCAACATCAGCCCATCGTACCTGGTGAATTTAGTTTTAAGATTACTACAAGAACTTTGGAAACAGAAACCGTCAAAGTCACACGTGTGCAACGGGCATGAGTTATGTGAGTGAGTGAAGGGCTAGAAATTGGGGGTTAAGTTGGTGATGATTAGATTTTATGTCTGGCGTTCTTTTAATTTTCTTCATGTTTACGTTCTGAAATACAATTGCTTCTGAGGCTGTTGATGGCGATTATTTATTTTACCGTGGGCACAGGTGAGTGCAGGTGTGGGTACTTGCCTGATTGGTCTCAAGTGTCCAATCATTACATCGTTCGTACTATACACAGAACCATAGATAAACGAGCACCTTTATACTCCAGCGGTCAGCAAAACCAGCACCCCATCATTTCACAAGACCAGATGTATTGTATAGTGGTCCTTGTGAATTGTTGCATACAGTATATACTATTTATTTATATCCATACTGTCCATGCAAATAACTTACATAGCCTTATCTTTACCATAATCTCACACTAGGTCAACACATTTGTCAATCTTCTTCTTATTCTATTATCCTCACACCTACTTGAATGCATTCACTTCTCATCACCTGTTTAGTGAATCACGGAAAAGAAATTCAGACAGAATATTTTAATAGGAGGGACCAGTAATGTATTGTTGGCTGTTTCTTCAGAGGTAGTATGGGAGTTCACCTTCCTTTTAATTTAACACTATCGCGCTCCATTGCCTCCCCCCAGGTAGTCACTCATCTTTCTCTCGAGTCTTCTCGGGTGACTCGGTCTCGAGTCGCTCATTAAAATATTTGTTTAAAATTAAAATTTTATCTGATCAATCTGGGAGTGGTTTCCAAATGAGTGCCTTTAGATTGCGCATAATTTGATCCCAAAATGAAAGACGTAACACGAAAAGTGATGTCAGAACACTAGAAAGATATAAATAATGTTGTGGTGATGAACGTCCAAAATCGCCCAAAAGTTAAAATATTTGTTAAAATTCCATTTATTATTGTATTATTATGGGACTTGTTTTAAAATACGCGCCTTTATTTTGCAAACAATTTGATACAGTACCAAAATGAAAGACCTGATGGGAAAATTGATGTCAGAACACTGGAAAGAAAATAAATACTTTTGGGGTCCAAATTTTAAAATATTTGCTAAAATTCCATTTATTGCACTATTATTATCGGACTAGTTTTAAAATACGTGCCTTTATATTGCGAACAATTTGATACCAAAATGAAAGACGTAACATGAAAATTGGTGTCACAACACTTTAAATATATAAATCATTTTGTGGTGATGAGCGTCCAAAAGTTAAAATATTTGTTAAAATTCCATTTATTGCTCTATTATTATGGGACTAGTTTTAAAATACGCGCCTTTATTTTGCGAACAATTTGATACCAAAATGAAGGACATAATACGAAAATTTATGTTATCAAACTGAACGAGTATAAACATTAGTCTGCAGGTGTGCCAATTGGTGCTCGTTCACTGGTAACTTGGCCGACTTTAGGCTTTGCTGTGGGAAGTCATGCCGGGCCTTTAGACCATATATACATGTACACCTGTAGAGAATTCTATTGCGAACACAATGATACCCAAATGAATGACATAGCACAAGAAATAAGGTGAGAAAATTGAAACGAGTACACATATTTTACTGATTTTGTGCGCTCACTGGTAACTTTGCCGACTTTAGGCTTTGCTGTGGGGAGTCACGGTGGGGGTTTGGACCTTAAATGCATATACCCTTGTTGGGAATTCTATTGTTAACACAATGATACCAAAACAAACAACGTAGCACGAGAATTAAGGTGAAAAAACTGAAACGAGTATACACATTTCGGTGTCGCCGCATGCTCGCCAACACCGTCGGGAAAATGACGTCAGAGTCTGCGGCGTGCCCGCACCGCACGCGATAAGTGTTAATAATCTCTCTGATTATTAACACTGAGTATCTGTTAGAGTATTCGCTATAGACATGCCTTATTCTATTGAGTTCCTCGTCAACCCACTTCCAACTGGAGCTGCGTAAGAGCACAGTTTGCATAGTGTTGACAATGCACTGCTTGTATCTATCAGGGCACTCACTACTAGCATTAAGGTACATTCCTATGTTGATTTCCTCTGTATAGATTGCAGTGTGAAAGTCACCATTCATTCCTGACACTATTACGTCTAGGAATGGCAGCTTGCCTTCACTCTTCATCTCGCAAATGAACCTTAGTACGGAACATCGCTTTACATGCATCATTAAGAAATATTGGAAGTCATCAGATCTTTAATACATTGATGCTCTGGGAGCGCGAGCGCTGCACTATCCCAGGTGGGTTTGGGCATTCCGTGGGAGCGCGCAGTAATTCTGAAAAGTGTATACTCTTTTTAACTTTGTTACCTTAATTCTCACCCAAGGTTTTTCAATTTGGTATCATTGTGTTCACAATAGAATTCTCTACAGGACTAAAGGCATATAAAGTCCAAAAGCCAGGCGTACCATCCGCAACAAACAGAGAAAGTGAGTGCATGTTACCCGGGAGCGGCGTGCAAGAGCGATAAAATGTGTACACTCTTTTCACTTTGGTCACCTCAATTCTCATCCTAGGTCTTTCATTTTGGTATCAATGTGTTTGCAATAGAATTCCCAACAGGAGTATATGCATATAATGTCAAAAACCGCAGCACGCTCTACCCGCCGACGTGATGAAAGCAGGCCTAAGTTACCTGGTAGAGCGCACCCCGCCACTCCTAGGGGCGCCTGGCCTTTCATTAGAGAGTGCAGTAATACTGAAAAGTTTATACTCTTTTCAATTTTGTCATCTCAATTCTCGTCCTAGGTTTTTTAAATTTGATTTCAATATGTTCGCAATAGAATTATTTATAGGACTAAATACACAAACTCAAAAAGCCCGGCTTACCACCCACAGCAAACAGAGAAAGTGAGAGAGAGTTACCCGGGACCACGCAAGAGCAATGAAATGTGTACAGTACACTCTTTTCACTTTGGTCACCTCAATTCTCATCATATGTCTTTCATTTTGATATCAATGTGTTCGCAATTGAATTCTCAACAGGACTAAATGAATATAAACTCCAAAATCCCGGCATACCACCCACAGCAAACAAAGAAAGCGACATCGTGTTACTCCTGTGAGCGCTAATCAAGCACAATAAAATGTGTATACTCTATTCAACTTTATATGCAAGGCATATAGGGTCCAAAATTGCGGCGTGCCCCTCCCACAGCCAAGTGTGAATGCTAGGCACAGATTTTAACGGACGACTCAATGCTGAGTCGTTACAGGACTTCCCTCTATTAAACGGACAATTCAATGCTGAGTAGTCGCCGAGCGAAAGTGAAACCCAATTCCCAACAGCACTTGGGTGAACCTTTTTGGGCACAGATATTTCATCAAATCACCTCGCGGCCACAAGAGTAACACAAATGCGAACAAGCTTGAATGGTCCCCAAGCCAATATCAAACTGAAAACTCCTCACCCCCTGGAGGATTCAACCCCAGACAGCCAGGGGCTCCATGCACCTTAGCGTGTCCAGTACTTTCACCACTAGGCCACACCAGTACTTTCACCTCCAGGGGAATTGGGTTAAGGGTCTGACAACTTCCAATTTTGTTAACAGTTAGTGTGTAACATCATGCAAATATATGCATGATGTTAGTGCCAGCAGTCTGCAGGTTTTTGTCACTGCTTTCCTAATTTCTTCGTCTTGAATTTTTTGTTCTGTATTTTACCGAATGAAGAGAGTTACAGGAAATTGGTTTCAGAGCCGAGTGTATGGGTATTTTGACTACAGTATTTCCACATCAAAGTTTGTAGGATTTATTTTAATATCATTATACTGTATGACTTGTGGGTAGAGAGTAACAAAAGCTCTCAGGATCATCTAATTTCACTGTGTTCATCGCATTGCTTAGTATAGATTCATGCTATCCTTCCAGTAATGTGTTCTGACACAAAAACATGTGAACACACAAATAAATGCACATACTACTGATGTAAAACTGATATTTACATCTGCAATTAATATTTATTTTTGGTTGTCAATTTTCATTTTTTCTAGATTACTTTTCCATCTGGACAATAAATCAAATCAAATAAAATATAAATATTATCACACCTTATCAACACTCACTCATTTTACCACTCGGACAATGTCAGTCCAGTACATCACTAGTTTAAGTATCATAACACGTCAACTCGCCATAATGAATCATTCCAACATATACCCAAAAATATAAGCAAAAACAAGCCCATCCTTAGCCCACTGGCATCCCATACTATAAAGATGTTCGAAACTTAAATAATTTAAACTAACAAAGCTGATGCAATTTGTATTTTTGGGATGGTACAATGATCTTGAGGTTATCTTGAGATGTTATCGGGGCTTAGTGCCCCTGCGGCCCTGTCCTCGATCAAGCCTCCTTTTTGTTACATACACCCAGGAAGCAGCCCGTAGCAGCTGTCTAACTCCCAGGTACCTATTTACTGCTAGGTAACAGGGGTATCAGGGTGAAAGAAACCTTGCCCATTTGTTTCCGCCACCACCGGGAATCGAACCCGGAACCTCAGGACTACAAATCCAAAGCGCTGTCCACTCAGCTGTCAACCCCCCCCCATCATGATGATGACCAATTTTGCCTAGTTATACATACGTCAAGAGCGATACCGGGTTGGAAAATTTCTAACAAGCGAAGGATAAACAGATTTCTTCCAAGACTTACCCGTTTCTTGCCCGGTTGAGCTACCTTGGTGTCATAGTCATCAGACAACTGCAGCCAGTCTTCAATTGACTTGGGTTTACCACTGCCTATTTTTTTCTTCGCCGCTTTCACACCATCGAGCTGATCTGTGGGAAGAAGGAGACGACAACGATTATTCTCAACATATAAACCCGTTTCTTTAATATAGTAATGAAATATTGTTGTGATGGATTTATCTACAACAATAACCTACTCTAGCTCAGTCTACTTCTAGCAATGTTCTCCACCGCTGTCTACATGCAATAGTGCATATCCAGAATCATAAACTCAAATTATAATAAAAACCACTTCTCCATAACAGCTTTATTTTAAATAAATTGAATTTTCACCTTGTCACCATGTCACTACAGTACCATGATAAACTGCTGAACCAATGATTCAATGATTATTATTTTGTTATAAGAACATTAAAGATTTTTTAGGCTCTGAATTTCATAGATCACATAATTCATAAAGAACAATGCAATCTGCACAGAACAATGCCATGTCATATTCTATCATATAAGTTAATCCTGAAGAATGTATTTTTAGGCCCTAAATCTGAAACCCAATTATAATACGAAACAGAATTTAGCCTATAAACCTGCCTGAGGAATATGATATGCTTAAGAGCCGCATCCTATAAAAGATGTACTATTAATAAAGAGGACATAATATGAAAACATAACACAACACAATAACTTACCCAGTCTGTCCTCTTGGCTTTCCACGGTATCCCATTTGCTCCGAATAAATTCATTATAAACCTGCGGATATATGTCAAATCACATGATTTTATGAGCATATAAATAAATGCAATTGATACTGGACATGAGATGCACTTATTAGTAGAAACAAAATTCCCTACCAATCAGCAAGAAGTATGTTGAAGAACATGTGAAGAGAAAAAATGAAAGAACCAAGAAAGTCAGAATAAGTATTTAAAGTTTAAGGATTTCTCCAGCTCTGCTGAAACTTGTAAAAACCTTCATAGAGAACAAGAAGTACAGAAATATGAGCAATGTAGCATCATTATCCACTATGACTGTTGACCCTCAACAGAAACACTAGCACCACTCAGTCAATCCACACACGTATAAAACATCCAGAATTAACCGTCTTATGACTAATATTGAAAAATATATAAAGCTAATAATGTTTTCAAATTACAGTAACTCTGAATTGTGTGTCAAGTAGTGATTAATAATTAAATTACTCCAATTTAAGAAAGTGCCATTATATATATCCCACCACACCTTCACCCTGTCAGCGTGTCTTTGCGTACACACGTGCCCACCGGAAGTAATTATCTGCAGAAATATTTACATGCCTAATTTATAGTAGAAAATATCAAGTGAAAAGTAGTACTGTCAGTATGAGACCTTTAAAGGTTTCTACTAAGTGTTTACCACCACACTTAGGAATAAATAGTTTTATATAGGCCTTACGACACTAGAGTAAATACAGTAATACATCATGTTACATTTTTTCATATATTATTATCATAAGTAATGCTATCAACTCTATACTTCCAAAATGTATTATTCTGTAAGACACATAGTTGGTAGCTACAGAGCTGCAGTAAAATTATTATAAATAATATATGAAAATTATAAATAAATTCAGTTGTAACTATGCTTGATATAGATAGTTTTCATTTACTGTATGATAAAGATAATATGAATTATGTAAGACAATATTTGGCTCAATTTGTAATCAGATGAAGGTTTTCCATAAACTTACTTTGCTTGCACCAAGAAAACAATTCCCCCCCCCACCCCCCCCACTTCCATTGTCAAGAGGAAAATTAGAAAATATGTAGTACTGAATAAGAATTAGTAAAAGAAACTGTACATATATCACTTTAAAATGACAATAATATAGATAATTACCAACTATGGTATAAAAATTTTTTTATATATAATATTAATATATATACTATATATATATATATATATATATATATATATATATATATATATATATAATATATATATATATAATATATACTGTACATGTACATTGAATATACTGTACTGTACAAGTTACTTAAACGACCCGACATGCTTCTATTTCCCGCACGCTTATAATCAATCTGTAGTACAGTACATCGTCATCTTAGCAAACACGTACGCAAAGGGTAAAAAGAAATACCAATAAACAGTAACTTTATTTATGAAGAACTGAATTTCAAGACAAAATTTTTCATTTAATATTAAACATCATTTTTTTTTTAGGAGAAGCATATTACGACTGCCTGGTTCTAATGCAAAACACACTGTTCATTGCTGCATCTTTCTTTTTAAATGTCTAAAAACCTATTTGAAATGGTTTGTAAGGAAGTGTGGCACATGACGTGTGGGTCACCCATGTGTGAAGGAAGTATGAGAGGCACACTGCAGTATGAGATAGGGTGCTTGAGTGATCTTGGGGCTCTAAGTTCTCTCACAGGAACCTTTTGGCCATTTACCGTTACATTTATGTACAGGGCACTCCGTGTCCCTGTAATGTGTCGGGTGTGAGTATGGGGTACAGTATGTCCCCATAATATGCCAGGTGTGTGTGTGTGGGCAGAAGATAAAGCAGGAGAAGGCAAGATGAAATATTAAGGCAGGAGAAGGTAATGAGGTTAGAGAGAGGAGGATAAAAAGTGGAGGGATATATATGTACAGTATACTTATATGGCCAATGTGAGAGGATGGATGTTCATTCATATACTGTGTGTATATGTATATACTGTGTATATATATACACAGTATATACTGTGTGTATATATATACACAGTATATACTGTGTATATATATATATATATATATATATATATATATATATATATATATATATATATATATATATATATATATATATATATATATATATATATATATTATACTGTATATATATACATACACACACATGCATGAAGATGCCCAGGAATACACATCAGTGCACTTATGGATATGATCTTCGTGTAGGCATGGAACACATAATAAAGAAACCATATCATCAAACATAAGGTGGACCAGAAATATTAAAAGCCCAGCATTTTTTGTGTAAAGTGAATTCTACTTTATTTTTACTAATGATAAGCTTTCTAAAGTAATGTCATCTCGCCAGTAATATGCTTCTTAAACTCGAAAAAATTAACCATCTTATACCCAGAGAAGCAAAAACTAAACCCACTTGCATTATTGTACAGAAACTACAGCATCAAAATATGAGAAATTGTAGGTACAACTCACTAAAATTATGACATTCAAAAAAAAAAAAAAAGAAAAGGCCACCACAATTACTTATTAACTAATGTATTTATGAAATGAGATATTGAGGACTCTGGGCGAGAGCATTCACATAATTCTTGCCACTGCCTTAGGGCCAAAGGCATCTATGTTACGATACACACGGCTCCCGACCCTCAGTCCTGGACAACAGTAAACCAAGGCAATGTTGAATGACTGCTACTTTCCTAAGGGGCAGAATACTGTATACTGCAACGTTTGCTTATCCACAATGAACTGCACATATATGGCCTATTAAGCACACACTACACAATATAATTTCAGAACAAACACAATATTATCCTTAGAATTTTCAATTTTGCCCAGCTGATTAATTACCCATATTAATATTATAACTCAAACTTTCACAAATTTTTGTACAGAACTCAAAATATGGTATGTTTAAACCACATCTAGTTCATCAAATTTCTAAACAAGATGATATAATTGATATAGTTTAATATTATCATAGTCTTAAAGATATAACATTTCTCTCTTACACATGATGAGTAAGCTGTGGTGGTGTGTCCAACACGAACACTGTCTACAGAGCATCCACGACATGCACAAGGGAATGCTTCATTCCGTCGCCAAGCTTAATTTAAAAAAAAAAAACTCTTATTCCTCCCACTGAGTGATAACAAATATTCCATGCCAAAACAAGAGGCTGTGGTAATGGTTGGGCCTCATTCTGAGGTCATATTTGAAATCACAAAAAGAAAACATTCATTATTCAAAAAGCATATAATGGATTAAGTGTTACGTGCATATAATCAAAATTTTGTTTAACATAACATTATATACTACAAACAAAAGGTATTCCAGGGAGGGCTACCAATTTTATTTCTTAAATACAACATACATACATAGTACATACATGGAAATTGCTTAAAAAGAAATGGCTGTTTCAGCACCAAGTTAAGAAAAGTTCATTTAATACTCAACACATCTGCCCTTGCCTATCAATACACTTTTGAAGCTAAAACTTGTCCTCAACCCTTCACAGATGATAGCTCAAAATGAGTATAACGACACAATTATAGCTAGCACACACACTTGTACACTAACACAATCAATCAATAAGGAAAGAAGCTCATGAAATAAAACCGGGTAACTCCTGGGATACCCTGTGAATGTTTGGGTGTATGCATGCATGACTATGTATTTAATACTGTACTATTTCCCCATCTTTTCTAAATACTGTATTATCAATCCCCTGGTGAAGTGACAAAACTGCAGTATAAACCATTAGCAGTTAACTACTTCAAGTGGGTACTCTGTTATTCAGAACACCACTGTGAATGTGAGCCATGTTATACAGTACTGTATATTTCATTTGTAAGAATGTGTATTTAAGACAGTTGCCCAAGACTGGACAAAACATAAATAAAAGAGAAAGAGAAATAGTCGCAAGCATTTCCAAGTATGCCCGAAGGCAAACCTCTGGAAAAATCGGGACATTCGTATGCAGATGTTTATGTCTTAAAATAATTTTAAATGTTTGTTGTATAGTTTTGAAAATGACTGCAATTTGCAAGTTTAGTACATCATACATATTGTTGTACACATTAACCCTTGACCTGAATACCAGCATTATGCCTCAGAAATAGAAATCATACTCTATTGTAGAATAAACATTTTTCAAAAACGTCAAATTCAGGAAATAAAGGCAGCAGTGGATCAGAGCCATTAAGTCTGGATTGTTCTTTATATAAGATGCAGGAAGATCTTGGCATAATCATCATTTTGCATCAGGTTTCATCAAAATATATTTCAACTATACATGGCCAATTAAATAAAAAATAATAATAATAATAAATTTAAGACAACTAAATGACTCTTTTTTTTTTTAGGGAACACAATAACTGACAATAAACTGCCATTTCATTCCACTTTTAATCCTAACCATTCATTAGAGCCAACATTTGACATAACGCAAGCTGTATTCTGTATAAATTAACAACTCACATAGTCGTACACTATTACTTCATATCTTGAGTGGCATCACATACACCTGTCACTTACACATTTTCTTTAACATATACACGCTTCCAAGAATACTTTAATACTACATCCAAATTAAAGTATTTCAGTTTTTAGTTACTGTGAAATGAAATAGGTACTGCATTTTTCTATTGTAAAGTTATAAACATTTGATATAAAGCCAATTTTCATTCTGCACACAATGAACATCAATTTGTTGACTTGTTAAAGTTGAATAAAACATGAATGGTATATGATCAACATGCAATATTTGATGCAGAGATTTTGCTGAATTCAAGAACATCAAAAATTATCTGATTCTGCATGGAAAAGATAGTTCACATTAAACAAATTGAGACGTTTCCAATTAATTTTAAGTTGGAGGTCTTAGGTCTCGGGCCATGAACTGGAGCTGGCGAGGTTATTCAGTGCCATGTTTTTCCCCGAATATTATCTGCTAACTGCTTTACACCCAGGTCTCAACTTATCGGTATATGCACAACAGCAAACTAAATAAAAGAATGGTGCACAATTATCCCACCCTGCCAAATATTCAAACCCAGGCTTTTCTGCTTTTTTTTCTAAGTATTGTATGCTTACCACTACCCCACAGGTACTCCCATGATTGGCAAAACGATTAATGCAGCCCCAAGTGACTTTAAATATAGATAATTTTATAATCTATATTATTATTAAAGGAGTACAGCAGGAACTATTTTACCAGCCCTATTTATGCTGATTTCTGCGCTATCCAAAACAAATCTGACCTGGATATGATAATCATGTGCAGTACATGTATTAATATTGTATATGGAAATGGGAAAACGGAACAAGTGATACCTTGTAAAAACAGAAGCTATTGACACCCTAATACTGGTATGAACATAAAAATAAAAAAAAACATACTTAGTCAAATAAACTTATCCAAGCTATCTCATACCAAATAAATAGGAAGACAGATGATATATACTGTATATATCCAGATATATATATACTATGCCATGGATACTAAAGAAAGGAGCAGCAGCACTGTGCCTGCCCCACTCCATGGTGTATAACAAATCACTGGTAACAGGTGAACTGCCAGAAATTTGGAAGGCAGCAAACGTAGTCCCGCCTGTAGCCTGAACTACAGGCCAGTATCCATAACTTGCATACCATGCAAGCTAATGAAGAAAATTGTGCAAAAAAAAGTTAGTCGAACATCTGGAGCGAAGGAACTTTGTGTCACAATACCAACATGGTTTCAGAGATGGCAAGTCATGCATCACAGGATTAACTGAATTCTACAATCAGGCAACAAGAATCAGACAAGAAAGAGAAGGGTGGGCAGACTGCATATTTTTGGATTGCAGAAAGCCTTTGACACAGTGCCACACCAGAGATTAGTGCGAACGCTGGAAATGCAGGCAGGAGAAAAAGGGGAAGGTATTCCATTGGATAAGAGAGTACCTAAGTAACAGAAGGCAGCGAGTCACTGTGCAGGGTGAGGTCTCAGATTGGCGAAGACATCACCAGTGGGGTCCCGCAGGGTTCAGTCCTTGGACCCATAATGTTTCTTATATATGTAAATGATCTTTCAGATGGTAAAGAATTATTCCTCCATTGTTTGCTGATGATGCAAAAATTATGAGGAGGATTAAGACGGAAGAAGACAGTATGAGACTATAAGATGACCTAGACAAAATGCATGAATGGTCCAACAAATGGCTATTAAAGTTCAACCCAAGTAAATGTAAGGTAATGAAACTAGGCAGTGGAAACAGGAGGCCAGACACAGGATACAGAATGGGAGATGAAGTCCTTCATGAAATGAACAGAGAGAAGGATCTAGGAGTTGATATCACACCAAACCTGTCTCCTGAAGCCCACATCAAAAGAATAACATCTGCGGCGTGTGCGAGGCTGACTATCAGAACTGCCTTCAGGAACCTGTGTAAGGAATCATTCAGAACCTTGTATACCACATATATAAGGCCAATCCTGGAGTATGCGGCCCCAGCATGGAGCCAGTACCTTGTCAAGCACAAGGCGAAGCTTGAAAAAGTTCAGAGATATGCCACTAGGCTAGTCCCAGAACTAAGAGGCATGAGTTATGAAGAAAGGCTGCAAGAAATGCACCTCACGACACTGGAAGACAGAAGAGTAAGGGGAGACATGGTCGCTACCTACAAAATTCTCAAGCGGAATTGACAGGGTAGATAAAAGATAAACTGTTTAACACCGGTGGTATGCGAACAAGGGGACACAGGTGGAAACTGAGTACCCAAATGAGCCACAGGGACGTTAGAAAACTTTTTCAGTGTCAGAGTAGTTAACAGATGGAATGCATTAGGCAGTGATGTGGTGGAGGCTGACTCCATACAGTTTCAAATGTAGATATGCTCAAGTCAAGTACTGTCAATCAACATCAGTTGATTGACAGTTAAGAGGCGGGACCAAAGAGCCAGAGCTCAACCCCCGCAAGCACAATTAGGTAAGTACAATTAGGTGAATACACACACACACACACTCAGGAACCTGTACACCTCTTGATTGACGGTCGAGAGGCGGGACCAAAGAGCCAGAGCTCTATCCAGCAAGCACAAATAGGTGAGTACAAATAGGCGAGTACAGACACACACACACGTGATTGAAAAATTTGCTAAAATCATGCTGAAATCGTTTAACTTAATTTCAGCCTTCGCAAACAACCACTAGCAGGCATCTGTCTGGATAGACAGAGTTGATACTGTATATATGAATGAGCACGTGAATTAGCAAAACACAAGTGCCAAAATTATAAATATTGAAACATACATCAGGTCAAAAGGCAGGGAGGAAATTAAATCCAACTGTAAGTGCAGCCGTGAATACCTATTGATTAAACCTAAATGTAGTGTCTTTACCATTTACAAGCCCAAGTGATTTTCAAGTTTTACCTCAATCATTAATATTTTGATTTAGGTGCTATATTATTTCACATTTCTGCATACTATAAGTCTTTATCTGAAGAAAATGTTAATCAACACACACAGCATAAAATTTACAAGAACAAATTGACCATATCGCAAAAAGTTAGAGTAACATATTTGCATGCATTGGCCTTTCAATGTTATTGTAAATTAAATGCAAATGAAAACCAGTGCTTGTATACATGATGCTGAAAAATTGGAACATTAACATTATGTATCCACTTACAATACTGTACGGCACTGTACAGCCGGACCTTATAAATACGGAACTCACAACTACAGCAGTAAACATTAACAATTTATAAAAAAAAAAAAAAAAAAAAAAAAACCCTTAATATTTACCAGAAATCAGTTTCAAATGTTCTTTTACTCCCCCCATACTCGGCCTGAGGCCAGCCTTGTTTAGTGCTTGTTCAGTCAGGCTGTTGCTTGCAGTGGTCCACAAACTCACATTAGGACCAATGGGGGTATGTTCAACAAGCCGCCGGTGTTCTATCCTTGTCGCGACCACTAGAGATAGTAGCCCTCAGGTACTTATGTAATTATCCTCAACAATCCAGCACTTCCTGCAGGTATTTGTCAAATTGCCTCTTGAAAATGGCTAATTTTGTTTCAGAAATATTTCTTATACTGTACTTGGTAAAATGAGGTTGAAGTGCACTTCTACTCTCACTGTATTTCCTACAGTAATTTTTACTCCAGTATGTCACACTTCTATCTAGAAGTGTCACATTGTATGCGACACTTCTCTCTTGACTCCTTTCCAGAGTATATATTTTTAGTGCTGAAACAGTCCCATGTGTACAAAGATTCTAGAGTTCTTGGGTATCACTCAGAATGCCAATATGGGAGTAGAAACTACAAAACTGATCTATGCCAAAGGAATTAGATTCACCGAGGATTTTATCGACAGACATGGTGAACAACGAGTGGGAAAATTGTTCTATTAATACTAAAACCAGAACATTCAACATGGAGATAGATGGTAACAGCAGAACAATTAAATTGTGACAATAAGAGAAATGTTTACAAATTTGCAATCAAAACAACTGTTAAAAAAAAATATTGCACATTTTGCAAATCTTCTCTCTTCATAGTAAAAATATATTTACAATATCGATTATATATTACTAAGTAATTTTTAAGACAATCGACTTGATAATGGTCCAGGAGGGGCCGAAACGGCATCACCACCTCATCTTCTGATGTGCGTCTTCAGTCTTCATATATTATTTAAAGTATTCAACTACTATAAATGATACCAGTTTGTATAATTTAAATATTTATTCATGGCTGGGATAGTTCTATCATTAATGTGAATCTTCCCCAGCCCTCTGACTTGAAAGCTCTCACTCTTATTCTTTGTAGGATTTAAATAGCTAAAATGATGTTAAGAATCATGACTGTGACTCAAATTTTGAATAATTGGATCAAGCAGTTTGAGGGATGAATGTGGTCTTCCAGAAGTATAAATTTAATTATACATTTTATATTTTTACTGTAAAAAAATTCTTGTTTATGTGCTATCCGAGTGTAAGCATGCAATAGTCTGCTTTATCATTCTCAGTAAGACGGAGCACAACAATTAATGAACAGTAATATTGTACAGTATATGCTAAATTAAAAAAAAAAAAATAAAAAATTTAGAGGGGATCTGGAAAAAATATTGCCGGGATTTTTGAGGTTCTGCTGTGGGGTCAATATTAATTGCAAAATACTTAAAATATAGTTAAAGATTTAAGAAGGAATACCTTAAAAAGCCTCTTGTCAAACGGATTAATAAACATACAAATGTCATGAAAATAACTTCCATTTATTGTTTTAAGCGTTCTTTTAGTGACTGGGATTAATACTACGACAAACAGAGCTGCACATCCACGATTTGTACTGATGTTCTGGATTACTCAAATCTCAAACCAGTTTGTAAGCAGATTAGAACACATATTAATGCAAAGAACTTATATTGACTGTAGCTCTAAACTTAAATCAGTTCAGTTCCAAACACTGGTCATGACTGCGAGCACTGTCTTATGTGCCCGTCCACAAGGAAGGTACAGTCAACAGTGTACACTTCCTCACAAGCTAACTAAAAGCATTATCATCAGCATTAGCTCAAAAAGCCATAAACATTTCATCTAGCTCTACATGTTGCTCTTACAGGCAGAAAAGCTACAATGTGAACACTGAAATTACTATACAGTAACATGATTTATCTATGAGAAAATATTATGGCAATAGGGTGAAGAGATCAACCCCACCCACTGCCTAAAATATTTTCTCATCTACGATCAGCTAAAATTTTCCAAGATATTCTCAGAACAATCTTTTAACTCTTTAGGCAACAGATAAGGAAAAACATTAACTCTAGTCTACAAAACTACCCACAGCATTTTAAGGGTTTCCAGGTGAGAAAAAAGATGCCAACATTATACTTGAAAGAAGGGCACTGAAAAAGGAATATATTGTAAACTCTCTAAAATTATCAACTCTAGTTTCTATATAAAGGACAGTACAGTACTAATCTTCCATCAGTAAGGAAAGTTGTTAGGAAGTGACTTTTGAAGATCTAAACATAACTTCTCTTTCGAGCTGACCTTGAAATTTACTACTATTAATTCTTCTGAAAACCTCTTGGGAATATTGAGGAGCAACAGCAGATAAAAAACTAGAAGGTAATTGCAATAAAATCTGCAGGCAGCTTAACCAGGTTTGTAGGGCCGACCAGAGTTATGAAGTGCTAAGCAAGGGTCATGGCTATCAATGCTCAAGGATACTGACAGATCAAAGCAGCAACACAAACATTCTGCATGTAATGTTTAATTTGTGAAAACATATTAGAGTTAAATTGGACTTAGATCCTCAGAAGCCCTGACAACCTAGCTTTGAAGATGATACCTTTCCTGAATATAAAACAAGTCAATAATACACACCAAAAAAATTATGAAATTAGAGAAATGTGTTGAAGTGTTGAGAAAGCCAGTCTCAAACTATATTCGCACACGCTTCACTGGCAGGTGCCGGTTGGCTCTCCTCTAATGCTAGCTACAATGTTGTTCACAAACAGAAGAAACATGATTACTGTACTTGAGGAGCTTATGAGTAACAGCGGAAAGACTATATGTATATAACAAATGAGGGAAATGAGTGATGGCTGATTGGTCAAGCTCCTTTCTCTTCTGTTAATGTTAGTACAAATGCTGCCAAATTTCAAGTACAGTGGCACCTGGTGAGACGGTTCGTACAAAGAAAATTCGTAAACCGAAACAAATTTTTCCATAAGAAATACATAAATTGAATTAATCTGTTCCACACACCCAAAAATATTAATTTAAAAATACATTTTATACAGAATACTACTAATATTTTTTTACTATACCTTACCTTTATTGAGGACTTTTGTTGGCATTTGGAAGACAGTGAGGAGGGAGGGGGGGAGGAGAGGTGTTACTGTTTGGAAGGGGAGACCACCTTCCATTATAACATCAGGCAGTGATGACTTCTCTGATGTACTCTCTCTCCTACGTTTTGCAGGCACAACACTGGCTCACTGCTTTTTTTTCTTACTAAGAATCTGTTTATAGACACTTGTTTCCCAATGTTTTAACACTTGTCTGTAGTCAGACATCACATTGTCATTAAAAAGGTTAATGCAATGGCCTGCTACAGCTTTATCTGGGCGAGTCTTTTCAGCATATCTTTGACATAGATTTGTTGTATTGCGTAGCTAGATCAACAACCCGCATACCCTCTTCATGTTTACAAATTAAAAATCTTGTTTTTGTTTTCTTGAAATCTTGTTTTTCTCTATCGTCATCCTCACAACTGATTTTCTTGGGACCCAAGGTGTGATATATAATAGAACTTTTATGGTCAGAAACCAAAAAAGTAGAAAACAATGAAATTCTTCAAACAAAATTCAAGCGGGGTCGTCACTAGGTGGAATACACGGATAAACTGCAAGTGCCTTGCCTCGTCCCAAGCAGAACCCACATGCTCGACCCAGACATGCATCAACAAACACTTGCATTCCCAGGCAAACTTCGAACACCGAGTTAAATTTTACGAGGAAATTGACTTTGTATACCAAGAAATTCGTAATCCGGGGCATTCGTAAACCGAGGTGCCACTGTACTGTATATGACATACAATGTTTAATAATAGTATAATCTATAACTAACCTAGTAAAGAATCAACCTAACTATAACGTAACAAAGGAGGAGCTGATGGTGTCTAGCAGACTTTCCAAGATTGGCAGATCACCGGGAATAATTAATCAAAAGTCAACCTATCTTGTGGCGTTTCATCAAAGCCAAAGATAGAAGAAATATAACGTTTATTTTTTAAAGAAACACTAAATACCGTGCCAAAGTCACAACATGTGTGCAACAAGTGAGGAGTGGTAACTACTCTCTGGCCTTTGGAGTCTCCCTACCTGACACGAACACATCACCTGTCAAGAACTTATCTGTGGCTTAAGGCAGGTTTCTGGACTAGTCCACAACTTGTATGGATGCAAGTAGTGACTTGCACCAGTGAGTTTTGGACAAGCAAATTTATACTGAATGAGAACAGTGATCATTTTTTTTTTGCATTTATTGCGTATACATTAGCAGATGCCGTGGCCTCGTGTACTGTATATGCCAGTTTGCTTGCCTGATTATATTTTGCATTACTTTAATTACCTTAGCAATTTTTCTAACAAAATTTATATAATGAAATAGCCAGGATTGGTTAAGGGATGGGAGCTAGAGATGGGATGGGTTTACAATACAAGAACACTGGTGGCATTATGCCAAACTAGACTAGCCTTACCAACACCAAACATCTGTATAGTAGTACTGTAGTAGTAATAATTTAATTTGATGCTCCACTGCATACATATTACATTCACTTTCCTGGCAAACATTTTTATGTAAAAGATAGAAATACATTATGCAGCACATACATTATATTCATACAATGGCAAGATTTGAAACGTGTCCTAACACACCAGGCAGCAGCACTGCAGTGTGAACAACTCTTGCCCATGTTAAGCTTTTCACCGACATTCCAGGACACATTTTTCACACCAAAATCAACTTTTGCTGTTAGAAATACACACATCAATGTCATTCATAATGACTTGATAAAAAGGTCAAAAGTATTTGTAGATGGAATGATAGCTGAAGTTGGTCTGATGTAATAAAACTGTTGAATAAAGGCTGTGTAATCATTTATTTTTTTCATATTTCATCAATATTTTTGACAGCAATGCACTACAGCAACTTCATTATTCATGATGAATATAATCCATTTGAGTTCTCACATTTCTAGGTTATTTTGTTATGTAGAAATACACTAATACACTTGCCACAGTAATTGCTATTTATCTGCTAGCATTAAGAACAACATTTCTCTTCAATTTCTAAATAATTTAAATAGAACTATATGAGAATATCTCGGTCAAATAAGAGCATTACAAAGACATGCGAGAATATCACGACAACCTAAGCTATTGTAGACACTACACAGGAATATGTAAAACATGCAAGAATATTTCATTCTTGTATGATTTATTTAAATGCTGTCAAATCTATCTGCTTTCCAAAATAACCCGTGAATCTTATACAATCATTTATAGTAGAGGAACAAAGAAATCTTGGCTTCAAATGACCTTGTAAATGGGTTTTTTCAAACTACTCTTTACAGGAATTTCAATTTCCTTAATATATTAATGAATAAAACTGAACAATTTATTTCATTTTAAATGGATTGTAAATACTGTAACAGAAATCTTGTATTTGCAAAATGAGAATTATTTTGGAATAAACTGTGAATGAATTAAAATCTCTAAAAATCAAGATAAGTAACGATGGGGAATGAGCAGTCGAGCCTGGTCCCAGGCCGGGGCTTGGGGAGTAGAAGAACTCCCGAAACCCTGTCCAGGTAATAAGAACTGGTGAATGGAGAGCAGAGTAGCAAGTGCGTTAAATGGAGAGCAGTGCGCCACGAGCACATCTCTGCACCCAGATTTGTTACAAAAACACTTTATGAGTGCAAAGCTTTAAAGGCTGAAGGTACAGCAGATAGTAATTGACTAAGCACATAAGAATCATAAGGTTACTTTCAAAGGCAACTACAATAATCACTAATTACTAAGATTTTCCAAACTGCCACCACTCCAGATGCAGACGCAAACCTTGGTGTTGGTGCAAACAAATATATCATTATAAACACTGATCCAGAGGGTAGCAAAGCACCCATCATTAAAAATTCATACAGTACATGAAAAACAAATTTAGAACCATCAATTAAAAAGAAAGGAGTTACAGTAATTAGGATGGAATGAACGAATAAACACTAAAACCATGCACAAAAGTGAAACGTTCAAAATATTTTAACATGATAATGGTCCATGAAGGATTAAAAAGCTGTCTATTTTTGTCAACTTTATCAATGCATGGGGTTAGTGTTTACATCAGTGTGGAGTTACACTAGTGTTTTGATGTTTTGGACTTCTGATGCTTCAATACCTCTAGAAAGATTCACAAACTTTCAAGGGGTGGTCACTGTGCTTGGGAGGAGGAGGGGGGGGGGACCATTTGGCAGCATTAACAGGGGGAAACAAACGATAATGACTTGGGAAAAGCTTAATTGCTCAAAAAAATTGTCAGAAGCTTTGCGTGTAGTGGATTTTTACAGCTTCAGCCAACAACATGCAAGGCACTGTTACAGGGTCAGGATTTAGAATGAAAAGTGACCTGTGGCCAACACACACATGAATATGGAGCAGATACAGTAGACATTAAAAACAGGAAAGTAAACTGGCCAAAATCAATAATAGCCATAACATAAAATTTCCCGTTTGCATTATGAATGCAAATAAGTCAATTATTTATATATAATTGCTCTAGAAGAGTACTGAATAAAACTTACTAAGTAAAAAGCTCACTTACCAGAAACAATACTTGTATAAGAATTTAGATTAATCCAATTTAAAAAAAAATAAAAAAAAAAATAATAGGCGTGTTTGCTAAGTCACTATTTGCTGATTTTTATTTTTCCTAGCAAAGTTAATAGGTCATTTTTTTTTAAGGCACGTGGGACCATTTTTCTTACTGAACCAGTATTTTAGTCTAGCCGAATGTAAAGTATTAATTATCTAATGATAGTTAATTAAATTAATAATTTTGTTCATAGTACACTACAAACTTGCTAGACACTGCAATAACAAAAATTAATTATACTGTAATTCAGTTTTGTATATTAAAGCAACTTATCAGTTTTAACAATAAGACAGTTTGTGTTCCCCAAACTATATATTTGGAAGCAATACATATTTCCTATACTGGATGTTATCTTGAATTTGTCGTGCTCACCCAGGATTCATGTAGTGATTAATAGTTGACACTGCTAATGTGTTAATAGTTATAATTGCCATCATATGCCAACTGATTATTCTCAATTCATCCCATAACACTTACATCTTCAATTATACAAGATTAATTCCTCAAGAGATAAATGTCAGACATTAATACTGTAATATATTAGTGTCCATTAATGCTCTTTTGAATGACCTACAGCATACAATTCATGTCTAAAGACTACAGCATGCATGCATACTCATGAAAACATATTTCTGCACACAAATGCACATAACCACACACATAGGTAAGGATACACAGACACACACGTGCGCGCGTGTCGTGAATGAATGGAAAAAACTTACGCAAGACAATGTTCAAGCAGAAACATGATACTTCAAAAGCAGATGATAAAATCATAAGATTGTGGTTATGGATGAACAAGGGGACCCATTAGCAAAATTTAAGACACACACACCTACATACCACTCAATCACAACTGCAGACTAATATACATACAGTACAACCATAGTTAGGAAAGCAAAGCTACAAAAAAGATTTATAACAATTAGGTAAGTTCACACAAAAACAAAAGAGCAACCATATACAGTATAACTACAGGCACAAACAAAACCATAGAATGCATATCTCTGTGTACACACAAGACCACATACTGTGTAGCTAAACTTCACTCACGCATAGCGCACACAAAGCAAACTACGTCATGCGATGCTTTGCAACCATCAGTAGCTTCAAAGTATCATATGGCAAAGTACTGGGAAGAGGGGACACTACAAGTGTAGCTCTTATCCTGTAACTATCCTTAGGTAATTACACACACACACAATCACAAATGCATATGCACACATCCACGCGCACACTTTCGAGCTCTCACACTCTTGCATTCACAAACATTTTAGTGTGCACGTGCATACACACACACTAAATGAGACAAACACACTCACCTACTCCACCACACACACTCACCGTTGAGAGAGAAGTGTGTCAGTGAGCATCCTCAAATAATTATAAATTATCTTAGGACATTTAAGCATTATAGGGAGTAAGCACAGTACTTGGTACCATCATGTGTACAGCAATGCAGTGATCAATATATATCAAAGTGACATCATATAATTTCATGATCAGAGAAAAAAAAATAAAGTTTGAGTGGCAACACAGGTGCCATATGTTGCCTGGAAGCAGGGTTTGGGAGCACCATGTCTGAAAGATGCCTAGTTGTGCCTGATGAGAGGGAGGCCGGCTGGTAAGTGTCGTTTTAAACTCCTTCACATTGTGTACAGAGTTTCCATATTATCATACCATAGCTACTTCTTAGTACTTAATTACAAAATAGCATAGCTAAACTTCATTAGCAGCACGAGGCAAGATTCATACAGTGCCCAACTTAGGTAACGATACTCGCATGGACACGCACACACTCATGGAGACACGCACACACATAGACACACACACATGCCAAAAAAGTTCAGAAGTTTGAAACGAAGGCTTGGCCTGGAATTGTGAGGGATGAGGTGTGGAGGAACTGAAGGAACTAAATCTGACGACACTAGAAAAGAGAATGGGGGGAGGGGAGTGCACACACACACACACACTCTGAGAAAACAAAAGAGAATGGGGGGGGGAGGGGCATGCACACACACACACACTCTCAGAAGACAGAAGAGTAAGGGGAGACATGATCACTACCTACAAAATTCTCAGAGGAATTGACAGGGTGGATAAGGATAAACTGTTTAACACGGGTGGTACACGAACAAGGGGACACAGGTGGAGACTGAGTACTCAAATGAGTCACAGGGACATTAGAAAGAACTTTTTCAGTGTCAGAGTAGTTAACAGGTGGAATGCATTAGGCAGTGATGTGGTGGAGGCTGACCTCATACACAGTTTCAAATGTAGATATAACAGAGCCCAATAGGTTCAGGAACCTGTACACCAGTTGACAGTTGAGAGGCGGGACCAAAGAGCCAGAGCTCAACCCCCACAAGCACAACTAGGTGAGTGTACACACACATTGGTATCGCCCTGATGGGACACACATAAGAAGCAGTACTGGAGTTTTAATTACACACACACTGACAAACACACTTGCACAGGCACACTTCTTGTAACTTACACAGGCATCCTGTAACTACACTTAGGTAATTACACTTACACACATATACTAGCACAGGCACACTTATACACACACACTAGGTGAGAACACACTTTCTCTCACACACTCATACAGACACATACTCTCACAAACACACTCTTTCTCATACACACACACACACACACACACACACAATGACAAGGTGGTGGAGGCCAAAACTGTCAGTAGTTTCAAAGCGTTACGTGACAGTGCTGGGAAGATGAGACACCAAGAGCTTGGCTCTCATCCTGTAACTACATTTAGGTAATTACACACAGACACATGGATGTGCAGACACACAGACATGCAATCTCGTGAGCGTTATCTTGAGGTTACTTTGAGGTGATTTTGGGGCTCAGCGACCCCGTGGCCCGATCGTCGACCAGGCCTCCTCGTTGCTGGACTGGTCAACCAGGCTGTTGGACGCGGCTGCTCGCAGCCTGATGTACGAGTCACAGCCTGGTTGATCAGGTATCCTGATCAGAGCGTGCACACAATCTCACATTGACACAAACAAACACAGGTACATCCTGTAACTACACATAGGTAATTACACACCCTCACACTCCAGACATGGAGTGAACGATACGGAAGAAAATGCAGAATAGAACCAGTGAAGAGCAGGGGTGCCATAGGCACAATCAGAGGACATTGTATAAACATCAGAGGTCCGCGGTTGTTCAACGTCCTCCCAGCAAGCAGAAGAAATATTGCCAGAACAACCGAGGACATCTTCATGAGGAAACCAGATAGTTATCTTCAAAGAGTGCCGGACCAACCGGGCTGTGGTGGGTATGTGGGCCTGCGGGCCGCTCCAAGCAACAACCTGGTGGACCAAATTCTCACAAGTTAAGCCTGGCCTCGGGCCGGACTTAGGGGGAGTAGAAAAAACTCCCAGAACCCCATCAACCAGGTATCAAGCATGCACACACACATTCTCGCACATACACACAATCTTGCAGACACAAACAATCTCGCACAGACAGAAACATACTCTCACACAGACACAAACACTCGCACAGACATACAAAACACTCAAGAGGCACAAACAAACTTTTATTCAGCCACAAACAAACACTCTTGCACAGGCACAAACACTCTCACAGGTACAAACACTCGCACAGGTACAAACACACTCGCACAGGCTCAAACACCCTCTCACAGGCAGAAACACACTCGCACAGGCTCAAACACACTCGCACAGGCTCAAACACTCTCGCACAGGCTCAAACACTCTCGCACAGGCTCAAACACTCTCGCACAGGCTCAAACACCCTCTCACAGGCAGAAACACACTCGCACAGGCTCAAACACACTCGCACAGGCTCAAACACACTCGCACAGGCTCAAACACACTCGCACAGGCTCAAACACACTCGCACAGGCTCAAACACACTCGCACAGGCTCAAACACACTCGCACAGGCTCAAACACTCTCGCACAGGCTCAAACACTCTCGCACAGGCACAAACACACTTGCACAGGCACAAACTCTCGCACAGGCACAAACACACTCGCACAGGCTCAAACACACACACACAGTCAAAAACTCTCGCACAGGCACAAACACTCTTGCACAGGCTCAAAAACTCTCGCACAGGCACAAACACACTCGCACAGTTAGGTAATTACAGGCACAAACTCTCGCACTGGCTCAAACACTCTTGCATAGGCTCAAACACACTCGCACAGGCTCAAACACTCTTGCACAGGTGGTGTAGAAGGTGGTGGAGGCCAAGACCGTCAGTAGTTTCAAAGCGTTATATGACAAAGAGTGCTGGGAAGACGGGACACCACGAGCGTAGCTCTCATCCTGTAACTACACTTAGGTAATTACAGGCTCAAACACTCACACAGGCACAAACAAACACTCTCGCTCAGGCACAAACCAACACTTGCACATACACAAACAAACTCTCGCACAAGTACAAACAATCTTGCACAGGCACAAACACTTGCACATGCACAAACAAACACTTGCTCAGGCACAAACACTCACAAGCACAAACAATCTTGCACAGGCACAAACACTCTAGCACTGGCACAAACACACTCGCTTAGGCACAAACCCATTCGCACAGGCACAAACGCTCGCACAGGCACAAACGCTCGCACAGGCACAAACGCTCGCACAGGCACAAACGCTCGCACAGGCACAAACGCTCGCACAGGCACAAACACTTGCACAGGCACAAACACTCGCACAGGCACAAACGCTCGCATAGGCACAAACACTTGCACAGGCACAAACACACGCACAGACACAAACGCTCGCACAGGCACAAACGCTCGCACAGGCACAAACACTCGCACAGGCACAAACACTCGCACAGACACAAACACTTGCACAGGCACAAACACTCGCACAGACACAAACACTCGCACAGGCACAAACACTCGCACAGACACAAACACTCGCACAGGCACAAACACTCGCACAGGCACAAACACTCGCACAGACATAAACACTCGCACAGACACAAACACTTGCACAGGCACAAACACTCGCACAGGCACAAACGCTCGCACAGGCACAAACGCTCGCACAGGCACAAACGCTCGCACAGGCACAAACGCTCGCACAGGCACAAACGCTCGCACAGGCACAAACACTCGCACAGGCACAAACACTTGCACAAACACTTGCACAGGCACAAACACTCGCACAGACACAAACACTCGCACAGGCACAAACACTCGCACAGACACAAACACTCGCACAAACACATGCACAGACATAAACACTCGCACAGGCACAAACACTTGCACAGGCACAAACACTCGCTCAGACACAAACACTCGCACAGGCACAAATAATAATGGAATAAATGGAATGCATTGGGCAGTGATGTGGTGGAGGCTGACTCCATACACAGTTTCAAGTGTAGATATGATAGAGCCCAGTAGGCTCAGGAACCTGTACACCAGTTGATTGACAGTTGAGAGGCGGGACCAAAGAGCCAGAGCTCAACCCCCGCAAGCACGATTAGGCGAGTATAAACACTCGCACAGGCACAAACAAACACTCACGCAGGCACAAACAAACACTCGCACAGACACGAACACACTCGCACAGGGACAAACAAACACTCATACAGGCACAAACAAACACTCGTACAGGCGCAAACAAACACTCGTACAGGCGCAAACAAACACTCGTACAGGCGCAAACACTCGCTCAGGCACAAAAACACACACTCCCTGAGGCACAAAAACACACTCGCTCAGGCAAAAACACACACTCCCTGAGGCACAAAAACACACTCGCTCAGGCACAAACACACTCACACAGGCACAAATACTCTCGCAAAGACACAGACTCTCGTACAGCTCTCATCCTGTAACTACACTTAGGTAATTACAAACACTCACACAGGCGCGCGCACACACTCACACAGGCACAAACACACACACAGGCACAAACACACACTCACAGACACAGACACCAACACTCACACAGACACAATCACTCTCACACACACACACACGTGTATAAATACATGTGTTCATACACATGCACACACACACTCGCAAGCCATTCTTACTTTTAACAACAACTTTTGCTGTACATTATATTGTAAACACAGTATTTGCAAGTCAACTATTCACTAATGAGCCACAATGTTGAGAGAGACTTGTACCAAGTGTGACATTACGTGCATCAGTTGGGTAGTAGGAAGCTAAGTACCAACACCAATTTAAACACTATTCTCCTATAGTATTTTCTGCAGTAAAACTGCATTGTTTTTGAATAATATTTGTGCTCTTTAAAATAAAAAAAATTTAATACATTCCTTAAATTATCCAAGAGTACAACTACAACAATTACAGTTTCCTATGCAAATAAAACCAATCACTGCAAAACAAGATCCATTAAGCAATCTTTCAAATGCTCTACTCCTAATTATTTCTCACTACCAACCTTTAAGCATTAATGAAATAATATTTTTGTGTATTAGTGACAATGTCACACCCATCTCCATGGCATCAAGACAAGACACAGCACTGTTTGACATGGAGCCCAAATGTGTGTGGAGGCTCACTGGGAGCTACAAAGTACCCAATATCGTCATACTCAAGCTCAATGAAGATTGGAAGATTACCAGAGGCAGAAAGTAAATAGCTACAGTACCAATATTAGAGAATACATGAAAAGAATTATTTGTATAAAAACTTAATAAAGTGAACTTAGGCAAAACAATTTCAAAACACACAATTTCCCAGTCTTGCCAAAAAAAGGTAATGATTATCCAATGAGCAAAACATGTTAATATAGTTAGTCTAATTATGTGACTCTAAGCAGAAGAAAAAGTTGAAATCCCATGTAACATCTCCCATACTTGCCAATGAAGGAGCGAGTCAACCCAAACAAAAGCTTAGAAAGTGACAAAACACTTATAATTCTAATTTAAACAGTAAAATAAGCCAAATCATGTTTACCGTTTCCAAATTTTGCCAGTGTAAATGTTAGCATGTGTATATGAACTGTTACACATGATTATCGGAAATCCACACACTTGCTGATCATAATTATTATGGATAGTGCCTGAATTATTATCTAAATGTAAATACTAATAAATTAAAAGCTGCACGCAAACTAGTCTGGGATAGCTTGAGGTTATCTTGAGATGATTTCGGGGCTTAGAGTACCCGCGGCTCGGTCCTCAACCAGGCCTCCTTTTTGTTACACACCCTCAGGAAGCAACCCGTAGCAGCTGTCTAACTCCCAGGTATCTATTTACTACTAGGTAACAGGGGCATCAGGGTGAAAGAAACTCTGCCCATTTGTCTCCGCCTCCACCGGGGATCAAACCCGGAACCTCAGGACTACAAATCCGAAGCGCTGTCCACTCGGCTGTCAGGCCCCCGTCTGCACTGGCATGTATACCAGCTTGCACTGATGACCCATAAAAGCAAGTCCTTATGGCTTAAACTATTAACAGCTCAGTGCCACTATATTCTTTTCCCATCTTCCAAAGTTTCACATCATTTTCATCAAAGCGGTTCCCCCCCCCCCATTTTTATCATATACGAGGTTCCAAATCTTCATGTAATTTCCACTCTCTACTTTCCCATTTGTAGATACTGAACTTTGATAGCAATACCAACTCTTATGATAACTTGCCATTTCTCAGTGCCAGCAAGTGCCCATTGCATCCCAATTTACTAAAACTGAACCAGCCTGGATATTTATCAGCAAAAATGTTCAAAGAAGGCTTCTCATGCACTAAACCACTCCCCCCCCCCCAAGGGCAGCAAAGCTGATGGAGACAACAACACATCAAAGATGGACAGTATGCACATATAGAGAAACTATTTAATGTGGCGCACACAACACTATTTATACCATAAATTGTGTATACATTTCTTTGCTTGCAATGTATAAAAAAAAATGTAACTTTTGTTATTACGAAAATTATATGCAACTGCCCAATTAGGATGCAAAATGCCAACCAGTCTACCTGGTTCAAGATGCATATTGCCCACGTATAACTTCCATTATCCGCCTGCTCAGTATAACTGGCTAAACTAACTAAACTATGTAAGCAATCTAAAATAATAAGCACAATTGGACACTGACATTAAGTATGACTAAAAACCTTAATAAAATTATAAAGGTTTCATTAATTTGAATCCTATAAAAGTGTGGTATTTGAAATGTTTATTTCACTACCAAGAGTGAGTGTTAATGCCAGTAAACTAAGTGTAATACCCACTCAAGCTTCCCATGACCATCTTACTGTACCTGTTTCCATACTTTACTCAAGCCCAAAACATCATTTTTCTCACTTGACTATAAACAATTATTTTTAACATTACGATAGTTATTCATACGTATAATATTGACTATAACATTTTTCTACAGTGTTGTCAGCAATTTAATCAACAATATATTATAGAAATTCTGCAGACTAATGTGGCTACTTTGTTTTCTTGCAATTCTCAAATAATTCACTTTCACTCTGATGAGGAAAGGGGTTTCAGTATAATCAATAGAACATTACAATACAATGTTCAGTAGTTGATCACCCACGTGCCTTGTAGTGTTTTCTGCTGATGAGCACTGTGCAGCAAGAAATTAAAATAAATATAAACTATTGAACAACGAAGCCTAGCCCATAAAAATACTTAAAAACCCGGGAAATGTTGCAAACACGAATAATTTATGCTATTCTGGAATAACGTGAGAGCATTTACAAGAACTGGACATTACAAGCACATATTAAATTGGAAATTACGAGCATTTATGGACGATGATGTCTTTTTACCCGAGGATACGTGTGCACGAAACCTTTAGATAATATGCCATTATGAACAGCCAACGACCTGGACTACGCCAGGGAGTGTCACTCAACATGTTTATTCGAGTTAATAGTTATCAGAAGTTTTCTCTTCAAACTCATATAATTGACACTTATTTGTTTTGTCTACTAGAAGCTAGACACAAAAATCTGTTTCCCCCTGAACAAGTAAGAAGCCAAACACAACTACCAAGTAGTAGTAGTAGTAGTGGGCCGTCAAACAGTATAGGTACCAGTCATTTTATATAGTTTGGTACATGGTGTAAAGGATTCTCTAGTACATGGACTGATTAACCCAAGCAAACTCCCTCATTCGTGCCCCTCTTACAATTACCCAGCTTCATGACACAGCGACCTTCACTAAGCAACACCACATGTAATGTTACATTTTCATAAAGATACTTTAAGTTTTCATTGTATTATGTACCAATTGCCCCAATCATTAGCACTTTATTGTTTACAAAATTACTAGAACAATGAAACCTTTATTAATTCATGCAAAAATGTACCAATAATAAAAAGCATGTGACAAATAAATTAAACTTTCCTCGTATATAAATAGCACTTCAGTAACTCAGTCATTAAACATTACAATCCCATAAAATGTTACTTCTTTAAATGTAAATTTAAAAAAATTACTTTTCTGCAATATAACATTCAACCTATTTTGCAATATAATCATAAGTCTCCTTTCCTACTCAGCATTAGTTGCAGGTAATCATAGGTGAAACTTGAAATGTTTACATCATCCCAGTATACCCTATTTTTTGCAATATGACTATTAGTCACATACTAAAATTCACATGGATCAATTAAAGAGTAACAACATACGCTTATCAAACCTGAAGGTGTTACCTCAGTATTTTCTTTTTCTTTTTTTGTAAAACAAAATTAAACAAGAACAAAAGAATACTGGAAAACTATGGTAGAAGATCAATTAGTTGAACAAGTTCAAATGTTTCCGAAACAAAATTTAAAAGTGTGGTTTTAAGGAGGAAAATCTTTGTTGCATGCATTATGAAAATATTAAATCGTATTTTCTCAGACGGTTACAGAAAGTTGAGAACATCGGCTGGAAAGAACAACCCCATTCTAGCGGCTGTATATTTACTGTTTTAATACAATCAACAAAAAATTATGGTTCGCATCAGATAAGTGTAAAGCCACGAGCAGGAAAATGAGTAAATGAAAGAAATATACAATTGTGTAAATAACTGACAGTAACACCCTTCTCAACAACTGATGCCTTCACTAGTAATCACTCATGGAATACACATCTTGGAATATGCAGTTTTGTATACACACAAATCTATTCCATAAGTGCAGTTTTTCAACTGCAGGAATACATGTTAAAAGTAACATCCATTCTTCTTTGCATTTCACTACAGTAATACATTCACATTGTTATGCGAACACTAATGTACTGTACACCTAACCTTGTGTTAATTCTATCATCTTAAAAGTTTAGTGGTGCAGTTGGAAGTGGAGCTAAGTTAAATACACATATGCATCAATCAAGAGTTGCTGCAGGTGAATCGAGTATTTACAGAGCCAAATATCTTCAATATACATGCGTTAAATAATAACATTTATAGTCCCATTTAAAATGAAGTACAAAGGCAAAGAAAACCAAATAGCTTACAAAGAACACTTAACATTTTACACCCTTAATCTTAATTGTTTGAATTTTTCTCTTAATTTTTAATACTAAGCCTACTATTTTTTTAATGCAATAACGTTTGCATTATCTGTAAAATCTACCTTGGTCCAAAAAAGCCTCGACCTTGATAACCTTGTGCAAGAAATCCTTGATAAAGTAAGCTCTGGGCTGATCGGATCCAGCCAAGATAATCTTGCCCAGAGTAATTTATCCCAGTTTGTACCTGCCGGAAAGTGGCTTGTCTGTTAATTCCATGACCAATGCCTACCCTGCCACTATCACCAAGGTTTGGCACATTTTGGACAATACTCCCATGCCTGACAGCTAATGCATTATCTCTGATTAAGCCAGCATTGCTTGTCATGCCTTTTCCGCCAATTGCGTTTCGATCATTACTTGTGCCACGAGCAGCATTTGCATTGATGTTGCCTATCCCAGATGCAATACTTTGGTTGGTTGTACTATTGCTGGCTCCACCTCGGCTAGCTGCACCTTGACTAGTACCACCTTGGCCTGCTTTACCATGACTAGTGCCAACCTGGCCAGCTTTGTTGCGAGTAGTATCACTTTTGCCTACTGCATCACGGCTAGTAACGTCTTGGCCAGCTGCACCACTGTTTGTACCACTTTGGCTGGCTGCACCTTGACTAACATTGCCTTGAGTTGATGCACCTTGGCCAGTTTTATCTTTAGTACTACCTTGATCGACTTTACCAATGGTATTACCTTGGCCAGTTTTCCCATTAGTACTATCTTTCCCAGCTTTATCATTAGTACTACCTTCATTAGCTTTACCCTTAGCACTAGCTTGGCTAGGTTTACTACTAGTACCACCTTTTCCAGCTTCAGTCTTAGTACCACCTTGGCCAGCTACATTGTGACCAGCACTATCTTTACCAGCCTCACTGTGATTATCGCTACCCTTTTTGCCTGAAGTCTTACTTGGTGCAAATTGGACCAGTACCGCTGCCTTGGCTGCCCGTACCCTGTTTAGTTTTACCACTGTCGGCCACAGGCTGGCCAACTGCTGCTTTAGAGGCAACATTTTTACCAGATACGTTCTGGCCACTTGCACCTACAGTATTATCACCCTTCTTAACATGCTGTTTACCAGCATCACAAGAATTAACACGTGGCAGGACTGCAGTAATGGACTGAGAGGTTTGGCCGCTGGTACTTACGTCTGATAAGCGGCCAGCATCTTTGTCACATACCTTGAGGAAGGTCTCCCTCTCCTCCTCTACTGCTTCCTCTCCCTCAACTTTCTTGTTTTCATTTGCTGGTGTTGTATCCATCATATCTTCCATCTCCACCTAGAAGATAATCAACAAAACACAATCAGTTAAAGTCACTACACCATTTGCAGTATGAAATTTTTATTAATAATTCTAAGCTCACCTTTGACTCCCGTACATCACACAGAATTCCTTAAAAATAAACTAATATCTATGGTTATATAAAATGTTCACAGCACCAGCATTCTTCCAACTCTCACCAGCATCAAATATCCACAACGAACAAACACCTCTCCCCTATTAGAATTAGCCATGGAACAAAGGGCACCAATACATCTTGGGAAAATTCAAAGCATCCCAGTAGAGATGAGTAGTATTAAAGTTATATACACAAATGTAAATGGAATTACAAATAAATGGAGGTAGAGTTGCAGGAAAGGATGAAACAAGTGCAACCACATATTACTGCAAAATAGAAATGAAACTGTCAAAGTGCTTAGAAAAGATAGGGTAAATAGTTGTGGAGATAGTGTAGCCCTACTGCTACAACTACACTCGAAAATTAGAATGTATAAAAAATAACCATAAAGGAAAATTAAATAAATTAATCAATCCTCTGCTCAAGCCGAGATAAGATAAATGTCAAGATGTGGTGATGGGAGAACATGCACCAGTGAAGATAATAATTATTGTGTGGCAGGTTTATTGGCAAAAGAAAGGTTTTGAGAAGGTCTTTCAGTAACTCAGAAACAGTAAAGGCACATGGACTGAGCCCTCACCACCCCTATGAGAACTTAATAAACATAAAAGCAGTGTTCAAAGTGCTAATAAGGATTTTCACTACAAAACATAACAAACAGCTTATATCAGACTAGTACAAGTGTTTGAATAAGCAGCACCAGCAGGTAATCCACATCTTGTGAAGGAATAAAATAAAATTAATTATAAGATTGCAATCTACCCAATTTAGTTTTCATAACTTTATATCTATCTTCTTTACTTTTCATTACTTTACTTGTAAACCTAACACATTCTAAAGCCATACGCTGCCTCAGTTGTACAGTTCACCATGGGCAAATGAACTTTTTTCTAGTTCTTTACTAAATTCTTTACTAAAAATGACATCAGTAATACAGATTTACAATTTACAGGATCTTGTCTGTATCCTTTTCTGGATGATGGTAGCATGCTCACATGCGTCTAGATTGCTAGGAATGTGCCATTTGATATTAGTATGCAAGAATTCCTAATTAATGAGCTTTACACTGCAGTATCCCTGTTGCCTCCATCGTTTGCTACTGTGATAACTGGTCTGGTTCTACTAGTGCTTGTCTATCAGTGTGTACAAGAAGCACAATGGAGTGCTTTAGACCCCACCTCCTAGATGTACCATGTGCATTTTAAAACTCTTGTAATACAATTTATCATTTACATATTAAATGACAAAATCTTATCAGCATAATTATTACTTGTTGAGATTATTAACACGGCCAGACAAACAGCACTATACAATGTGCAATGTGCAATACAATCCTCATGGTTACCAATATCCAGGTAGTGTGATGTATCATTAATTTGGAACAATTTTCCCTGCATATTATGGAATATATATATCCTCCCCCTTTGTTTCACTATGAGGCAAACCATGTTCTTCAGATGAAGATAAAAAAATCATGAAATAAATAATATTAATCCTGTGAAAACCATTAGTGTAATGAATATACTGTATAACAAAATGATGCAGATTCAGAAAGATGGGCCTATAGGTGACAAAAGTATACAACATGAACACAACCAGGTAACATCAAGCAGAGAAAACAAAGGCACTTGTACCTCATCAATAGCAGCATCCTGGGCCAGTGGTGTCAGGTCCACTCTGGTATAGCTGGTAGGGGTACGCTCCCAAGCTTTCACAATGCGCTCTATGTGCTCCTTGGGGTGGTTGTGAGTATTACGGTGAAGACACACACTTTCATCTACTTCTAACTCTCCAATATACACCTGGGAAAAGAAAATGTATATTTCTACACAAAATCAAATCAAATATACACTGTAATGAAGCAGAGTTAAATATCTAATGACTATATTCATCATTTCAAGTGGCTACAAAACTTACATGTCATAAAATCTTGTATTCAGGCAAGATGTGTTTAGCTTGTAGTATATTAAGAAGGGTGTCTTTCAGGACATGCAAACCCAGTGTTGAAAGTAATGAAACACCTCTTTCTGGTAGAGCCCCTGTTGGTCCCTGAAGCTATCATACTGGGATTACTCCAAGCTAAAAGGTCACACCAGTTGCAGTAGCAGCTGTTTGACCTACCAGGGACCAGAGTCAGTACTCCCCCCCCATCCCCTTCACAGACGTGCAGGAAGCAAGTGACAATTCACCACCCTACTTCATACATTATGTATGTAATTGAATGCAAAAGTACTTAGATAGGAAAAATTATAAAAAAATTCTGAACGTTTTCGTGTTTGTACACATTATCAACAAATACTGTACCTGGATTCCTCGATAATGTGTTAAAACATGAAAACTTTCAGAAGTTTTGTTTAATTTTTCCTACATGGATATTTATGCATAACGAAATCACATTTTTGTGATTATTCTTGAATAAATATGTATGTATGCATGCATGCATGATACTGTACCAAAAATGCTCCACACCAATGGAAGAAGAAGAAGAGTTCTGAAGAATTTTACTTCACATACCTCAAAACTTTGCTTTTTAGCATAGGTGACCATCTCGGTAAAATGATTCACTTTGTTATTGACACAATCCACAATGATGAATGGGAAGAAGCCATCATCAACCTGCTTCTTGAATGACTTCACAAGAGATGCACGATAACTGTCTTCCAGTTCAGCTTCATACTCGTACTCCATAATCTACAGAAAGTCAACATTATCATGAATTATCCTAGAACACGGGAATAAATGAAAATGCAGAAGCCCTACTGACCAATGCAAAGCAGCACCTGTTTATTCCTAGCCAAACTCATT
Organism: Procambarus clarkii; assembly: GCF_040958095.1. Lineage (NCBI taxonomy): Eukaryota > Metazoa > Arthropoda > Malacostraca > Decapoda > Cambaridae > Procambarus > Procambarus clarkii. The sequence goes on along the minus strand of NC_091160.1, from coordinate 36,273,234 downwards.
CACATGTACCTGAATGGGGTTCTGAGCATTGTTCTACTCCCCAAGCCCAGCCTGAGACTTCACTTGCATGTGTAAGTATCACCAAGCAAATATTCAAAGATGGCCCCAATCTGGGAAGAGTACATAGAAACTTTACTTAAAAGCAATTCAGCAATACCACATTCATAATGTTAATTGGTAATTTGTTCAATAAATCGACAGCCATCTTTCCAAACCATTAATTCCACAACTTAATTTTTACAATTTGTATACTGTACATTGTTTTCTGTTGATATGTTTAATACCAAATAATACCTCTGTTGTATTCTTTCATTCATTTATATTTTGATATCATTCATTACTCTATGCTCTTCTAGAGAATGTAAATTAGGCTTCCTTAACCCTTACACCGCGCACATTGTATATGAGTAACTGTCACCAAACTGCGCACATCATATATAATTGAGGGTGCCGCGCACTATTTAAATGTCCAGCGGCTACACTGGGTTCACATCAGCTTCCTCAGGGCTCTAGTAAACAGACACCATTTAAAAAAAATCATGGGTAACATTCCCGGCTGTGAGAGCCTCAGTACTGATTGAGCAAGCAAGACTGGTGCACACTACATGAGCTAACAGCACTAATGTTTAGCTGGTGACCACAGCATCACCTAAAAATGTTAAAATGTATATGTAACTGCTATTATTTAGTGATGACAGCATTACGGAAGTCCCCTGACTGTGATACAAATTACCAGGATTCTGATAATAGCAGGATGGTGGTGATAATTTGGGCTGTATGTAGTATAGTCAAGTGGTCAATAGCTGGACTGATAAAAAGTGCTAATTAAGGGGAACCGAGGCATTTACTTTTATAGTAAAACTAAGAAAATACTGTTAATAGAAGAAATATAATTACTGATATCAAAAGAAGAAGTACCGTTACAAAAAGCTAGGAACCTTGTATTGGACGAGAATATTTTCCCTCTGAACCAATCCAGGAATTTGTTATGAAGAAAATTTTTAGATGAAATAGAACATTTTCTTCAAGTGTAAATAAGTTGTTTCATAACCTTGCAATAAGAATGGTAATGATAATGGTACTTATAGACAACTTGTGAGAAGCGATGCTAGTGCCCACAATGAATTTTTTTCCTGAACTTTGCATTCCATTAAAAGAAAAAAATATCAGATTTGTTTGTGCAAATACTGTAATTCTTCAGTTTGAAAACAGTGAAGACAGGAAACAAACTGAAGGAAGAGTTAGTCAAGGCCAGTTCAGAACAATCAAAATATAAAAGTTATAATAGTTGTGGGAAAGTGAGTAATACAAATACTGTACATTGAGGTTATAACAATATAATTTAGGTCTGTACCTTAGTCTTGACTCTCCTCCCAGTATCAGAGTCGAGGGTCATCTTCTCGGTCTCAACCATGAAATAATCATCAAGGCTGAGAATGCGTGGTGGGCTTCCTCCATTCTCCACTTCTCGATCCTACAAAATCAAATTTACAAGGAAAAAATTGGGCAATTTTTTTTTTTAATTCAAAATAATGATACTGTATTTTGCAAGACTAGTACCAGCAGTTAAGATAAATGATTGTGCATGTACATACAAACTATATACCTAAGTGTGCATGTATGTGTATGTATACACACACACACACACAAAATGGCAAACCTGTCAGTGCCTGGGATAGTCTCTCTCTTCAACCTTTATTCCACCCTTCTTTTTTCCCCTATTCCACCCATCTTCATTTCATCTTTCCACCTATCTTCCCTTTCCCTCCTCTCCTGCTCCTCTCTTTCCTCTCATCTCCCCCATTTTCCCCTTCTCCCTACCTTATCTTCCTCCATCCTCAAACACACACACACTTCCATTATAAACTGTAAATAGAAGAGGCACACAGTTGCACCTAGGTCTCTTCCCCACCTTTTTCCACATCCACCAATCCCACATACCTTAATCATCTTTGCCATGGTAGTCTTGCCAGAACCAGGAGGCCCACGTAGGATAATTGCAATTTTTGGAGGGCGCATAAAACGTCCAGGTGTAGACACAAGGTCATCAATGGTGACAACCTCTCCAGGTACCTCTGGCTCTGCAGGTACTGCTTGCGGTGGAGGTTCAGGTGTTCCATTGGAAGGGCCTGACACCATTCCCAATCTGAAGTGGAAGTATACACTGAATAACGATATATTTGCACTTGCTGGTTAACCAGTCCTTTAGGTATATTTTTAATAATATCCTCAGTACATTTGCACACGGGAAATGGAATTGTAGAGGAACAAGTTACATGACCAGGGCAGGAAGAGGATTAACTGGGCACAGCAAAATAGTCGGCCTAATCACACTGGCAAGGAAAGACACCTGAGGATTGTGTGTGAGTGACTAGACCAACATTCACAAATGCCACCCTCCAGAAAGGGACCCCTCCCCCTTTCCAGGAAAATCTAAACAGCCCAGTAGAAACAAGTAATATAAAAATTTGGTACACAAATGAAGGTGGCATAACAAATAAAGGGAAAGAGCAGCAAGACCAGGTAGCAGAGCTGCATCCTCATATCACAGTCAAGAGACAAAACTGATGAACATAAGAGAGGATGCAATATTCCGACAAGGATACCAGGGAGTAAGAAAAGTAAGGACAAATAGGATAGGAGGAGGAGTAACCCCACTTATACAACAACAATGGAGCTTTGAGGAGATAGATTACAGAAGAAAACAAGCAGGATTTCATGCTAGATCAATACAGGAAACCTGTATTTACCTTCACAATAAGGAGACGGCAATTACATAAATGAAAAAAGTAGTTAGGAATGCCAGGAAATTGCAAAAGAATGAGGATGGGAAACTATGGTCATTAAGAGGAGATATTTCAAAGGAAGATAGAGAAACTTGAACTTGAGGAAGCATGATGTTTAACACTTTCGCGCTTAGAGAGTAGAAATAATGAAATAATTTTGCTCACAAAGTGATAGGAATAAAGAAGAACAAAAAGAATAAGAATAACAAAAAGAATAAGAGTAACAAAAAGAATAAGAATAACGAAAGGAAAAAAGAATAACTAAAGGGACGAGAATTAATATTTGACAACCCATGAGAAATCGACATAATGGCTCTAAAGATACATTCTTTATGATAAACTGATAATTATCATTGCTTGTAGTGCACCAGCAAGCAACATATGGACGAAGGAAGAGCGACATGACAAAAAGAGAGGTTCTTAAAATAATCATGCGAGATATTATAATAAGAGCAGATATAGATAAATCCTCATTGTTGATACTGTACTTGGAGACTGCAATTATAAATCAATAGACTGAGAACTTATGAAGACAAAGGACATTTGGACGGGCAGATTCATAAACCTCATCTTGCAGAATTTCACGTTAAATGAGAAGGCGGTGGATGGCAAAACTGTCGGTAGATTCAAAGTGTCAGATGACAATGAGTACTGAGAAAGCAGCACACCTTGAGCATACCTCTCATCTTGTAACTACACTAAACCTCACTTCCCCAGAGATATTGATACACATGCATGTTTCAAGCCAGTATGTCAGGAATTCTTCAGAAAAAATAAACAAAATTAAAACCACAGGGGGTATCCCTTCTGATGTGGCATATGATGGCATAGATAAATGATACCGCACCTAGAAGCTGCTGCTGATCGCAAAGGTGATCGGTCTCGTTCTTCATTTCCAGCATGTCTTGAAGCCCAGCTTGACCTGTTTTCAAATCCAGATGGTGGTCCACGATTGTCGTCTCGACCAATTCCACGGTTGTCATCACGGCCACTTGCACGATTGTCGTCACGGCCACTAGCACGATTGTCGTCACGACCACTTGCACGATTGTCGTCACGGCCACTTGCACGATTGTCGTCACGGCCACCTCTAATATTACGATCTCTACTTGGCTGGTCACGGCTGTCTGGTTCCTAAATTTAATCAAAGCAGTCATAACAAACTTGTGATGAGGTTGTAACCATGTATATTGATTGGAATATTTGACAAAAAATTATAAGAAACATTTGATTCAGAGAAGGAATGCAAGTTATTTTTTTAAGATTAGAACTCAAACTTTAAGATGGATTGAGTAGAAATTCTAAAACTCCAGCTCTAAACAAATTACCCTTCTTGATATATATATATATTATATACTGTATATACATACATACAAACTACAGTCTAAAACAAAAGCTATTATCCTGTTTAATAAAGATAGAAGGAATTATCTTTTCAAAAAGATAACCTTAATGATACAATAACATAAGAAAAGTTGTGATAGGAACCTGCATTTGCCAATCCATTCCAGAGCTCAACGGCCCACCCGTATTCGGCAACGGCTGCTTCATACCTATACAAAAAAAATTTAAACTTTAGGATAGACTTGAAGGGATTAAGTGCTTCTGTGGATATTAATGAAGTGTACTGGTGCTTCTTTGCCCATAATGCAGTACATAATAGACTAGTAAATCAATCAATAAACCAATAACATATACAAGGACACACACGACTTTTGTTAGACCAAAGCTAGAATATGCAGTGGTTGTGTGGTGCCCATATCTTAAGAAGCACATCGACAAACTGGAAAAGGTGCAAAGACATGTTACTAAGTGGCTCCCAGAACTTAAAGGCAAGAGCTACGAGGAGAGGTTAGAGGCATTAAATATGCCAAAACTAGAAGACAGAAGAAAAAGAGGCGATATGATCACTCCGTTCAAAATAGTAACAGGAATTGAAAAAATCGATAGGGAAGATTTTCTGAGACCTGGAACTTCAAGAACAAGAGGTCATAGATTTAAACTAACTGAACAAAGATGCCGAAGAAATATAAGAAAATTCACTTTTGCAAACAGAGTGGTAGACGGTTGGAACAAGTTAGGTGATAAGATGGTGGAGGCAAAGACCTTCAGTAGTTTCAAAGCGTTATATGACAGAGTGCTGGGAAGACGGGACACCACGAGCGTAGCTCTCATCCAGTAACTACACTTAGGTACTCACACACACAAATGAACACGAGCACACACACACTGCCCAACGGCAATGATGATGACATGGTTTAGAAAAGTGCAGTATCATTGCATCATTATCTAGAGGATAGTGTTGGAGAGAGCTGAGTAAGTTGTGTCCCCAATACCATAAATACAGTATACCAAGATCAACATAAGAAGATTGAATGACAACTATTGATAAAGATATACAAATCCAGGAAACTTTTGAGCAGAGCTACAAAACAGAAGCAGACAATAATTAAAGTAAACAAAAAAGAGCGTTGAATGTAATGAAACGCCATTTTCTGGGTGAGCCCTGGGAGGCTCCCTTGAGGTATCAGGCTTATGTGTTATATTAATCCGGGGCATCAGTCAATTACAGTTCAGTATACCGCAGACCACGAGCCAGAACCTGGCCTCCTCAGAGAGGCAAAGGGAGCAATGGCCCATGGAAATCCTCATATATTTGGGGGTATTCCATGTCTGCCATTGACCAGGGTTAGCACCCAGAAAGGTAGGCATAACAAAACTGACCCCACATGGTAAAAAAATTGCAACCGAAGACCGAACAAAGAGGTAGAACTCTCCCTACTTAAAGAAACAAGCAACGTCACACTCCACTACCGAGCCGCATGTATGTGCAGCCCTCCCATCCTTGGGAGGTGGAGAGGGGAACCCCAGACCCCCTGCGATGGCTACTCAACAACTCCAGTTTGGAGGCTGAGCATTAAAACCCACACAAAAAAAAAACAGCGTTGAATGTAATGAAACGCCATTTTCTGGGTGAGAACCGGAGGCTCCCCGGAGCTTATCCAGGCTGATATGCTATTGTCAGACTTTGCCATCAGTCATGTGTATAAAGTTCTGTAGGACCACGAGCCAGAACCTGACCCTCTCGGAGAGGCATGGGGGAGCAATGGCCTATAGAAACCCCCGTGGTGTGTGGTTGGAAGCATTTTATGTCTGCCATCGACCGGGTCAGACACCCAGAAAGGTAAGCTTCCCAAAACAAACCTATTCTGGTGAAAATTGCTACAAAAAGCCGAACAAGTGGATAGAACTCCCCAAAAAAGAAACGAGCAAATGAGCTTAACGTCACACGTCGCCGTGCCGCTGTCTGCACAGCTCCCTCCTCCCCGGGAGGGAAAAGGGGGAGCTCCAGACCCCCACTACTCTCAATGGCTTTGTAGACCCCTGACACTCAGGAGGGGTGCCCAAAGTTTTTTTTTTAACATGATGACATCTGTTAACTGGAGCCCTGAGGAGGCAAATGCGGGTCCTGTGTACCGCATAGTTTGAAATCTCATGCTAGACCTAAAATCAACCCTGGTTAATGGATTTTTCACCACCACTGAAACAACCTTAGATGATACAAGCAGTTGAAGGGCTAATGTATGGGAAGGTTGTAGCAAAGAGTTAAAGAAATGGAATATGAACCATCCAGAAATGTCCAAACATGAGATGCAAAGAGAGCCAAATATGTTTTCTGGCAAACCAGTTGTCTTATTAAGGAACTAGTAAAAAGTCATACAATACAGTTCAATGTTATGCATACTATGAGTCACATTACCTGCACCACCTCCACCATGGCCATAGTCAACAATGGCTGGTTGATCAGCTGTTGGCAATTTATGGTCAAATGGTTCACGTCTGAGGGGATCTTCAGGTCCTCGGTTATATGGGTCCCTTCTATCTCTGTCAAGGCGCTCACGATCACGAGTATCCGTGCCATATTCTCTATCACGCCTGTCATATGCATTTCTTGAGTCATAAGGGTCTTGTAAGTAGGGGTCTCTATCATATGGATCCCTGCCAAAGGTGCTTTTATCAAAGCGATCCCTTGATGTTCTATCATAGCCATCATAATAGCGATCATCCCATCTGTACGATTCATCACCCCTTCTTGATTCATAGTAATCCCAACGTTGTCGGATGTATGCATCATCATCAAATCGATCCTCTGGACGTCTTCCAGGATACCGAGAATCATCTCGGCGATCATCCCAGAAATCACTTCTGCGGTCATCGGTGAAACGAGATTCCAACCCAAATCTTTCACGTCTGCGATTATCCTCAAACCTAAAAAGAAATTAAGACATTTTAAACAATAATAATGTGCACAGCTGCTCATGCTTTATATTACATCATTAAGAATATTGCTGAATCAATTTACTGTGCATTTTTTAAGCATTTAAGATGCTATAGTATTAATTTGGAAGTTACTATATAAAAGAAGTACACAAAACAACAATAATGACATGGAAAAAAATAAAAATAAAATATCACCTTTGCATTTCTTCTGAAAAACATTCGGAGAAGCCATACACTGAAGACGAGCGTCCCCTGTCTCCATCCCATGCTTCTCTATCTTGTGACAGTGGCTGTAACCAGCACATAATTATTAGTTTACAATATAATTACCATGACCAACATGACAATAAAACCTAACAACTGAATGCTTTTCATCCAATTTACCTTGGCACAGCAAGAGGCCAAGCCTTCCCAGCCAGCCAGCCCGAGGTGTGTACACAAGTGTTTCCCACGTACACCAGACCTGCACCAGTTGCGACAATTTTGACGACAGTTGAACATTGAGTTAAATAACTATCTTTTTGCAGGCGATGAGTCACAATAACGTGGCTAAAGTATGTTGACCAGACCACACACTAGAAGGTGAAGGGACGACGACGTTTCGGTCCGTCCTGGACCATTCTCAAGTCGATTGGACCATCCACAAGTAAGTAATTATCAAAAGATGGCACCAAACCGGGAAGGCTATGTAGCACCATCAAATGTGCGGAATAATCAGAGGACGCTAAATATCACCAAGGATGCCAATACGAGAACAAAAACGCGTAAGGCGAACGATATCAAAAGTATCCGAGTCACCAAGAATTCTATTGGGGGACAGGTGACCGCGAGGTGAACCATCCACGATCGACTTCGAGAATGGTCCAGGACAGACCGAAACGTCGTCGTCCCTTCACCTTCAAGTGTGTGGTCTGGTCAACTATCTTTTGTTAAACTATTTAAAGTATAAGAAACGGTGTACTTACAAAGTAAGCAAGTACAAAGTTTAAGTACAAAGTGTACTTACACTGTACATTTTAAATGCATTGTTTATGTATTTTTTGTTGCCTATATTGGTACATGCACCAGGATGAGTTCCATCCTTTACACTAGTTAAAAAAAAAAAAAAAATTATCTACTTCCTCCTGAAGACATTAACCATTGAAAGAAATTGGGTCCAGTCCCATATGGTTCACCTAATCAAACAAAACTAACATGGTATGTATGATTCACATGGTCAAAAATATTTTATAGTATATCTCCCATTTGCCACATTAAGATGGCATGGCATTTATTTGGTCCACTGATGTAAATATTTCTTGGTGGCAGTGGTGAAGGAGCCAGTTAGCTGCCTTCCTCAGTCTTTACCATAGATGATATAAATCTACTGACAGTCATAATTCCCCATCATAAAAAATAAGTACAGTAAATATTTTTGTTTTTCAATCATTTACGAGTTTCACTGTGAATGGGTAAATTATGAATACAAAAACAAAGGACGTGGATAAAAATGGAAGCAGGTAACTGACACAAAACTACTAGGAGCCATTTCAAAATTGGTATGATACAATTTGGCACTCTCAGTCATCCATACACAACTTTTCATATCATTTATGGATGATCTCATTAATAAATAGTTTTTCTTCCATCTTTCACTATTTGTAAGATACCCTGGACAAGCTTATTTGGTTATGTAAGGTAAAGTGTTTTTTTTTTTTTCAAATGAATGCTGGCAGCTGCCAAGACAAGCCAATTATTTGATTGATCTGAAGAACACGACTTATTTCCTGCTAACCTGAGAATCCGTATGCAAGAGTTGCAGTGTATGTCTTAACACTGTATCTATAATTCTGTATTACTATTTTAATGAATTGAGGTGAAGATTATGCACAATCAGAATATAACATTAATGAACCCTGAACATTTGTGAAATAATTTTAAAACCCCAAACAAAGAATAATTAAAAATATTATAAAATTAGACCAGTCCAAGAATATGTAAGCATTGGCATGTAAGAGGCCTGGCCGAGGACCGGGCCGTGGGAACGTTGAACCACATCATCGCAAGGTAAGGTAACCGCCACCTTGTGAAGTATGTAAGGTTCAGGTCCAGATATAATTCAAGAACGGTGAGTGAAATAAAAGAGCTCAACCATGAAGACAAGCTGAATCAGTTCTATATGACAACAATATCAGAAAGGACAAGAGAGGATATTATCCTAACACACAAGCGTGGAATAAAGGTAGGTAGTCTAATTCACATGAGGCGGCAGGAAATCAAATAAAGTGGCACAGGTGGAAGCAGGTAACACAAATGAAGCCAAGACACAAGAGCAAATGATCAGACATGAAAAAAGCACAAGAATGTCCTGTATAAAACAAGCTTCTTTACAATTTAAATTAACTTGTATTTTATTTTAAATCCAGAGACAACTTTTTCATAACCAATCTGGATCAAGCAAGTTACTCATTTTTGTGCTCACTTTGAATTCAAGGAGAGTTCTAAAACTGGTTGTTTACTCTACGTCATGAAATTTGTAGACTAAGCTAATACTGGTATAATAAAGATTATTAATGTACATCTAAAAAAACAATTCTATTTTTTATAGTTTGCAAAACCCTGCAATAAATACCCATAAATTATTTTAACATTTAGTCATTTTATTACTATCTCCCCCATGCAATACCATAATATTTTTGCTACAATTGCTACAGTGAATGTTGGAATCTTAAAAATTTGCTCAAGGTTTATATGAAAATAGACTTCAATGAATCAACACTGATTCTTACCTGTCTGTCTCTTGTGTCCTGCCACCTTGATCCACTGTGCTGATCTCTCCCTGAGGCCCCAAAGTCTCCTCTGTCTATTTCCCAAAACTCGGGTCTTTTGGGATCATCAAAAGTCCTCCTTGTTGTGCCTCCAAAATCTGCTCTATCAGCATCCCCTAAACCTCGCCTTGATGCACTGTCAAAATCTGGTCTTGCTGGATCACCAAAGTCTTGCCTAGGTAGACCATCAAATTGTGACTTCACTGCTCCACCAAAACTGTGCCTTGATGGACTGTCAAAACCTTGCCTTTGAGTGCCTCCCAAACCTGGCCTTTGAGCGCCTCCCAAACCTTGCCTTTGTGGCCCTCCCAAATCTTGCCGTGGACCTCGCAAATCTTGCCGTGGACCTCCTAAATCTTGCCTTTGTGGACCCCCAAAATCTTGTCTTTGTGGACCCCCAAAATCTTGTCTTTGTGGACCCCCAAAATCTTGCCTTGGTGGACCTCCAATATCCTGTCTTGGTGGACCTCCAATATCCTGTCTTGGTGGACCTCCAATATCCTGCCTTGGTGGGCCTCCAATATCCTGCCTTGGTGGGCCTCCAATATCGGGCCTTTGTGGATTTTCAAGCCCTGGCCTCTGAGGACCTCCAATATCTTGCTGTGGCTGCCCTCCAAAAACTGGCTTTGCAGTTTCTTTAACCTGCAAATATAAATGCTTTGCAACTAGGTAGGAAAAGTTAATTAACTCCTTACTGAAGCAACCATCTAAAATAAGAGCTTTACTGGCTCATGGGTCGGGTCCATGTCTACAGAAAAGTGGACATTTTCTGCATGTTTAATACAACATTTACAGTTTCTCTCCCATAAAATCTTAAAACATGAAGTACTAATGCCATTTGCTTTTAAAAAATCCCATACTTCATCTGACACGACATTAAATTTAAGGTAGCACACAGTCTTTCTTCATTAAAATTAATATACCATGTCAGATCCTAATTAATTGTAAGGAAAGTGTTTACAAATTTAATTAATTTAATTTTAACAAATTCTTGATCTTACATGGACAGTAATGGCAATGAAAATCATTTATAGAAAAAATACATTTCATTTCCATTTATTATGCAATATATTTTCAGGGAAATGTATTACATTCGGCCACATGCTATCTGAACCCCCTCGAAACTAAGACTGAATGGATAACGTGTGTTCGAGTAAGGGGTTAGTCATCCTGAAAAGCTAGGGGGGGGGGGGGGGGAGCGGAAAATTTTGTTGCAGATATTCAACAGTGTTTTGTTGGCACTCAACAATATATGTTCTGATCTGTTTGTTTACAATGCCCCATCAACTATAATCTTCAAGTTACTTAAGATAGAAAAGGTGGTGGTGGTGGATGATGATTAATTGTTGGGTTGAATTAAGTGGAGATTAATGGTGATGGGATAACCTCAGCAGACTGCCTTTTACCATGTACTGTAATGTACCTAATGCCATGGCAGAGTTGAAAGCTTCTGAATCATCCATTAACATATGAACACTGCTCAAGTGGTGCTGTGTACGGTCACTGGGCAAACTTGTTCCATCTTTATTGAACATTTTTATTCAGACTGCCTGCCCCACCCGTTATCAAAACTGTTTTATCTGAACAAACTCCAATCGGATAACAGGCGGTTTGGGTTTGAGGTTTTGCAGATTGGAGCACCGATAAAATGCTAGAGACTCTTTCTACCTAAAACTGGCTATTAAAGGTATCTTTGAAGGTAATATCCCTTTCCTCATATTTTACCTACCCACCCTCCCTTATTCCATGCATCCCTCCCACTTTTGGATTCCTCCTCCTTTCCTGCAATATATAATATATATATAATATATATTATATATAATATTACATATGTGTGTAAATCACAAAATTAACGTGATGAAAAATGTAAGTGTCAGACCACGGAGGAAGAATTGAAACAGGAATTTCCTTTAAGTACTTTGTATCTTCAGACGGAATGAGAATATAATTTTTATTTTTTATTCAGACTGCCTATTCAGACAGAAGGAATATATATAATCATTCTTTCTGAAGATGTATTAATATACAAAAGTACTTAAGGAAATTCCTGTTTCAATTCTTCCTCTGTTGTCTGACACTTTTATATAATTTTTAATTTCAATTTCAAAAGGCTAAACGGCATGAAGAACTAGATCTCACTCCACCAGTCACTGAGAGGTCACATGAGACCAGGTAGCAGGGCAGCATGTGCAAAATAACCCTGTTGAAAAGCAGAGGTACAATAGGTAAGCTGAGCGAGAACTCTCAACATCAAGGGCCCAAGACTTTTCAACACTCTCTCTCTCTAAACATAAAGGGCATAACTGGCCATCCTTTCATGGTGTTCAAAAAGAGAACTTGATAAACAGTGTCCAAAGGATTCCTGATCAACCTGGCTGTGATTCACACATCTGGCTGTAAGCAGCTGCATCTTACAGCCTAAATGAACAGCACCAACTGTGGAAATGGTGATCCTCGGAACCAACGAAAGGTAACCGAAAGGTAAAGGTTCTCTCAAGAAGAACTTCCTCGCTTCCAATGTCAAAACACATTTCTTGAAATTATTCAAACTTCTCAAATACAATTATGCAGCTGAAGGGTTAATGCTAAACATATATTACAAAAGTTCACTTGAAAAGAATTTTTTTTAATACACAACTATATTTTGCAAGTGACATTCAAGCACAACTTACACCAGGCTTATCCTTCTGTTGAGAGCTATCTGCTGGTTTTGTTTCTTCAGTTTTGCTCTCTTCCTTTTCACCTTCAACCTCTTTCCGCTCATTGTCTTCCTCATCGTCATACCAGTCTCCTGGAAGCGTGAATTTTTCTGCCTTTTGTGGGGGTACACCAATTGGTCCAATTTTCAGTGGCTCAGCTCCAAGCTTTACATCTGAAGTAAACAAAAAACAACAAATAGATAAGCACCAATATATTTATAAAACTTGATGATGTATGATAAAACTCATACATCGAGATGAGTTTTAAATTTTTAAAGGACAAATATTTTAGCAATGCAAAACATAAAGGGTTCTTTATCATCCCTATCAACCATAAAAATTCCAGATGTACTTTAAAATTTGATGGGTCACACAGAAAAAAAACTATTTTGTGGTGCAGAAATTAATGCCTTACCCACTTGCATGTCAAGCAGGGCATGACCTAGAAACCCAGACAGATAGAAGGGGACATAGAGAATGATAAATACAAATATACAGTGGCGCCTCGATTAACGAGTTTAATGCGTTCCGGCACTGAGCTCGTCATGTGGAAAACTAGTCTTGTGAAATAACAACAAAACTGTCGTCAGAGGTGTCCGAGAACCAGCGGGAATGCTCGTTAATCAAGCAAAAGCTCGTCAGTCGAGGCATATTTTCTGCGAGTGGCTTGCTCGTTACTCGAAATGCTCGTAACTGGAGCCGCTCGTCACTTGAGGTTCCACTGTAGAATGTTGTCACCAAAGATTCTAGCTTCCTAGGCATCATTGTATAATCTTAAACCAATTTAAGATTGTTGATTATAGTGAAACTGGAATCTGTTTATCACAGCCACATCTTAGAAGATAACGAGATATCAAGTGAATACAACACAAGTACAACTGTAACTAAAATTACTTGCTTCTCAAAGAAGAAATGTGTTACCCAACAGAGAAGCTGGGAATTACGTGAACCTCTTCTTATAAGCCAGGAATACATTTACACCTGAACTTTTAGTGCATTCTAAGAAAATTTACTCAGTGCCCAAACACATGGAGTTTGATTAATGAAAAAATTCTACAAACAATAAAAGATTGCAGACAAACAGTTTGAAAACTTTCTTAGCAAGAAGATAGCTAAATCTTGACTAAGCAGGTACACACACTTTTAACTACACATAATAAACTTGGCCCTGACCATTTATATAGATTTATTTTCCTCACTTTCTCTGAGAATTATCCACCAGGAAAACATGGGAATAGAAAAATAATACAAAGAAAGAGAAAATCCTGATACGAGAATATATTCTCAATGCTTCAAGATGATGGCTACACCAGCAAAGAGAAGAGATAATCAAGAACAAGTCAATTTAAATTACAGTACTCTAAATGTCCTAAAATTTAACTTTTAAATTACTTTAAAATTATTTGCAGTTTTGAAGACTAAACAACACAACACACCAGAACTTGAGGAGATGATGACGTTTTGATCCGTCCTGGACCATCATCAAGTCAATTGCCTTCTGGTGTGTATGGTTTAATCTTCATATCTTCAGCCATGTTATTGTGACCCATCGTCTGCATATTTGCAGCTTTATTTTAATAGGTACAGAAAACCATCAATGTATCATTACCACTTCCCTATGATCACAACAATGGTCTTACCTATTTTCTCATCCTCCTGGTCATGGAACACAGTCTTCGAAGTGGAATCCTTCTTTTGTTCACCACTCTTTTCCTTTCCCTTCTCCTTCTTGGGTGGTTCACCAGCCAGGTCCAGACCAGGAATCTCTGCAGATCTTCCGACGCCCAAATCAAGATTTCGCTGCTCTTGTTCCCGTCTGTTATCTGATTAAAAGGAAAGTGTAAATGAGGAGGCCTTGAGAGTACATTTGCTTCTTAAGGAAAGATAATACTGGTTACATGGATACATCACAGTCACAACAGGTCGATATTCTGCACACACACGCACGCAGCAGGAATTAACACCAAAGTACTTGCGGGCTGGGTCACATTGGTTTTTATGGACGTTGAAGAATGCTAAATTCTGCCAGAAATAATTAACAGGAGGTTCATGCATATATACTCAGTCAGTACAAATGCTGCTTGCTTTGATAAGGGTTAATGGCCAGTATACAGATAGGGTTAATAATTCTTAAGACATTTTCAATTTTCAAACACCAGCATACAATCAAACACAAAAATTATGATATGACCCCCATTAGTATGAAATTCTGATCCCCCTTGTTCATTATGAATCAGACAAGTTACATCATGTAACAAAATGACAAAGTTCTAATAACTGATACAATTTACAACAATCAAGACAAAGATATCAGCTCTTAAAATTACTTGTGCAGTACCCTACCTCTATTCCAGCCTGGTGGCCCATCAGTTCTGTTGTGATCCATCTCTCCACGATTATCCCAAAACTCATTGCCCCGTCCACCACCTCGACCTCGACTCCTGCCACGATCTGCCAAGAATCTTGCATTATTTAAATTGAAAGTGACTCAAAACTAAAGATTAATTTATGACAATGTTAATTAATTGAATCATTTTTGTTGATGTGAGAGAAAACTAGTAAAAGTGAGTGTGAACACAAGTAACAGTTGCAGAGATAGCACAAGGCTCCACATGTGAAATGTACATAAATGGGGCAGGCATAGAAGGTCAGTTTGAATACCTTGCCGATGTCAATTTCTGATGCAAGTTGTACAAACAAATTTAAGTCAGGAAATCTGTGATGTGTCGATGGTTCTGTATACACTCACATACATGCAAACACATTTGTAGACATTCAGTTTTATAATAAATGTAAGAACTCGACTCACCAAAGCCCCCACGACCCCTCTCACCAGCACGGCCTCGTCCTCCACTCCTTGAATCATCTTTGTTGAAATGCCTGTAATGATGATATAGGGTCCCACAGTCAGATTTAACACCCTTCATAAAATGATGAAGAACATGTAACATTAGCTACACAGTCCTTTCTTTAAAGGTTATCTGGTTTATTTGACAATCAGCATTGGTGTACCAGACCTTGATTATTTATTGATTGTTGTTCCATCTTCTGAATATGTCAGAGGATGGAACACTCATGTTGTCAGGGAAGGTGGGGTGCTGTTTGGCTCCAAGTAACTCAAATGCAGGCGAGAGCAGACGAGTGGATGTCAGTCATGCAGTGTGGTTTAAGAGTTGAGAGGTTTGGAAGCTGAGAGGAAGGGGGAGGGTTGTGATAATAGAGTCCTGAGGGAGAATATAGGAGGGAGAGAGGGGTATGGGTAGTTGATAGTCAACGGGTGGCAACTGATGGGTGAGGTAAACAATTGATACCTGGTTGATGGGGTTCTGGGAGTTCTTCTACTCCCCAAGCCTGGCCCGAGGCCAGGCTCGACTGATTGGTGCTTTTGGGGTATAGGATGAAGTTTTACTGGTATAATTGGTCTAGGGGAAGGTTCTGAAAGTACTCTGCTCTGCACTCTCAAGTCAGTCCTGGAAACTGAGTACAGTACATCTGAATTCCTGGTGGTATTGTGGAATGGTGGCCAGGATTTAATGCAAATACAGTACAGGATATGTCAAGATAGAGGGCAGGGTGGAAGACATCTTTAAATCGGGAGTGAATATAAGTGTTTGCATGTTGTTATACAACATATGAAAATTCATGAAGAGAACTGGACACATGGTTTTATGAAAAGGCAAAGTATTGTGGTGAATGACTGCTGGAGTTGAATGCTATATAGAGTAAATGATATAACAAGTAATATTTTGTTGAATACCTATAATAATCTATCTTTCATTATACTGTTCAGCTATTTTTTTAATGCCTCCCTACACAATGAAAATGGGAAATGTAGTAAATGATAATGATTAATTGTATTACTTCAACTACTACTATTATTTCATCATTCATGAATATACTGTATTTAATCTATCATATTATTATTCACAATCTTCTAACCAACCCTTCATGCTCAATACTACTACAATGCAACCCACCTGTCACTGTTTCCTCTCCAATCACTGTTGTCCTTTTGTGAATCAAATTCTTTATTGTCACCTTCACGCCAGTCTCTTGATCTTCTGTCACTGAAATCATCACGTCCACCTCGACCTCTGCCAGCCTGATCATTTCCCCCTCGACCTCTTCCAGCTTGATCATGTCCCCCTCGACCTCTTCCAGCTTGATCATTTCCTCCTCGACCTCTTCCAGCTTGATCATTCCCACCACGACCTCTGCCATCTTTATCATTCCTACCTCTATCTCTGCCATCTTTATCATTCCCACCTCGTTCTCTGCCAGACTGATAACTCCCACCACGATCTTTACCAGGTTCTTCATTTCCACTTCGGCTTCTATTAGAATCTTCATTTCCACTTCGGCTTCTATTAGCTTCTTCATTTCCACCACGACCTCTGCCAGACTGCTCATTGCCACCTCGCCCTCTGCCGACATCTTCGTTTGCACCTCGACCCCTGCCACTCCGATCAGTCCCACCCCGTCCTCTGCCAATTTCACTTTCACCTCTACCTCTACCACCTCGATCATTGCCACCTCGGCCTCTTCCAGCCTGATTTATTCCACCTCGACCACTGTCAATACCACTTTTACCAAATTCACTCAAGTTACCTCGATCTTGTTCATTTTGGCCAAAGGGTTCTCGGCCTCGCCCACTTCGATCAAAACTTCCCTGAGCTTGTCTACCTGCATCAACAAGTTCTTGACCCCATCTACTTGTGCCTCTTCCACTTCCACTCGAGTCAAAGTTTCCTCGACCCCACCTGCTTGGTTCAAGTCCTCTAGTGCCACGCTTATTGGAGTCACCAGATCCCCGACCCCATTCAACTTGGTCAAATCCTCCAGGAACCCTATCATCTTGATCTTGAACTCCTTTTTCCACTTCCATTGCACTTTCACCAAATCTTTCTTGATCAGGTCCCTGATTATCAAAAGCACCTCGCCCTCGACCCCTATTAGCAAAGCCACCTCTTTCAGGTTTTTTTTTATCCAACAATCCTCTAATCTCCTTATCAATTAAATTTCCACCACCAATTCCTGTGTTTCTATCATCTTTGTCAAGTCCTCCCTGTAAACGATCATCTTGATCAACTGAA
This sequence comes from Procambarus clarkii, assembly GCF_040958095.1. NCBI lineage: Eukaryota > Metazoa > Arthropoda > Malacostraca > Decapoda > Cambaridae > Procambarus > Procambarus clarkii. Next base: position 36,255,568 of record NC_091160.1, on the reverse strand, counting down.
CCTTTTTTGCCTTTATCTAATCCTTCTTGAAATGGTTTACCACTATCAATTCCCTCTGGGCCTTGCCTGAGTGTGCTAAAGCTTCGACCATGTCCTGGGGCACTTCCTTTATCTGGAGAGTCAAATCTTCCGCGACCATGCCCTAGCTGATCAAGCTCTCGAGATATACCACCTCTTGCTTGGTCAAATCCTCCTCTACCTCCTCCTCTCAGACCGAGTTCATTGTGCCCTCGCTCGGATTCGAATCCCCTTCCTCTGTTTCCTTGATTAAATCCTCCTTTATCATTTTTGACATCATATTCTCCTAGTAGAGATCCTCCTCGACCAAGACCCTTGCTAAATGTTTCCCGATTCAGTCCAAAATCCAAGTCACGAGTCTCTCGACCAAAGCCAAACTCCCCACGGTCCTGTCCTTGGTTGAAACCACCACGGCCTAAACCTTGGGTAAAGCCTCCCCGTTCCTGACTTGATCCACCAGCACCCAGTCCATGTTTAAAACCACCTTGGCCTTCTTGACTGAAACCACCTCGATCTTGATTTAATCTGCCACGGCCCAGTCCTTGACCAAAACCTCCCTGGTCTTGGTTTAATCCACCACGTCCAAGGTCACCTTGGTTAAATCCCCCTCGGTCAAGTCCAAAACGTCCTTGTCCGAGGCCACCACGATCCTCTCCTGGGTTAAAACCACCCCGTTCTTGGTTGAAACCAGCTAGACCCAGTCCTTCACTAAAACGCCCCCTCTCCTGGATTAAACCACCTCTGTCATCTTGGTTAAAAGCACCTCGCCCAAGGCCTTGATTAAAACCACCACGCTCCAGGCCCTGGTTCAAACCACCTCGACCAAGTCCATGGCTTGCACTGCCAAAACCTCTTTCTTGACCAAATCCTCCAATGCCCTGTGACTGATCAAATCCTCCTCGACCTTGTTCCTGTCCAAATCTCCCTCGACCTTGATCCTGACCAAATCCTCCTCTTCCTAAATCTTGACCAAGTCCTCCTCTTCCTAGATCTTGACCAAGTCCTCCTCTTCCTAGGTCTTGACCAAGTCCTCTTCCTAGATCTTGACCAAGTCCTCCTCTTCCTAGGTCTTGACCAAGTCCTCTTCCTAGATCTTGACCAAGTCCTCCTCTTCCTAGATCTTGACCAAGTCCTCCCCTTCCTAGGTCTTGACCAAGTCCTCCCCTTCCTAGGTCTTGACCAAGTCCTCCTCTTCCTAGATCTTGACCAAGTCCTCTTCCTAGATCTTGACCAAGTCCTCTTCCTAGATCTTGACCAAGCCCTCTTCCTAGATCTTGACCAAGTCCTCTTCCTAGATCTTGACCAAGTCCTCCCCTTCCTAGGTCTTGACCAAGTCCTCCCCTTCCTAGGTCTTGACCAAGTCCTCCTCTTCCTAGATCTTGACCAAGTCCTCCTCTTCCTAGGTCTTGACCAAGTCCACCTCTTCCTAGGTCTTGACCAAGTCCACCTCTACCTAGGTCTTGACCCAGTCCTCCTCTTCCTAGGTCTTGACCCAGTCCTCCTCTTCCTAGGTCTTGACCAAGTCCTCCTCTTCCTAGGTCTTGACCAAGTCCTCCTCTTCCTAGGTCTTGACCAAGTCCTCCTCTTCCTAGATCTTGACCAAGTCCGCCACGTCCTTGATCTAGGCCTAATCCTGCTCGCCCTTGTTCAAGTCCTCCTCGTTCTTGTTCAAGTCCACTTTTTCCCTGCTCTGGTCCAAGTCCTCCTCGTCCTAGTTCTTGCCCAAATCCTCCTTGGTCTTGTCCAAATCCTCCTCCTCGGCCTTGGTCAAACCCTCCTCGTCCTTTATCAAACCCTCCTCGGCCCTGATCAAATCCACCTCGTCCTTGATCAAATCCTCCTCGTCCTTTATCAAATCCTCCTCGACCTTGATCTAATCCACCTCGTCCTTGATCTAGTCCTCCTCGCCCTTGATCAAATCCTCCTCGGCCCTGATCAAAACCTCCTCGCCCTTGATCAAAACCTCCTCGCCCTTGATCAAAACCTCCTCGCCCTTGATCAAATCCTCCTCGGCCCTGATCAAAACCTCCTCGGCCCTGATCAAAACCTCCTCGGCCCTGATCAAAACCTCCTCGACCTTGATCAAATCCTCCTCGCCCTTGGTCAAATCTTCCTTGCCCTTGTTCTTGTCCAAATCCTCCCCGTCCTGGTTCTTGCCCAAATCCTCCTCGGCCTTGATCTTGGGTAAACCCACCTCGACCTGAATCCAAGCCAAATCCACCACGACCTACATCACGTCCAAATCCACCTCGGTCTTGTCCCCTTGGTTGATTCAACGTATTTTCAAGGTTTCCAATACCATGGCCACTATCTGATCGATTGACACCACCTCCTCGTTCTCTATCCTGTGGACAATATATATCAGTTACGCACAAATACAAAATTAATATCAATACAGGAAGTAACAAGAAGCCTGATTATCACTGAGGAAATAAAGTAGGCATAAAGTGGCTTTAGTAGAGATGTGTGGAGGTGTATGGAGCAATAACAGTACAGAAAAGAAAGTTGACAAAAATTCTGGAAAATTTGGAAGCTAGCTGCCTATTTCAATTAAAAATGCTCTGTCCTATACAATTTTTTTTAACTCAAAACCAATTCCAAATTTTTTATGCTGTATTGTAGAACATTTTAAGTCATTGTCACGTATAAAAACACGTAACTGGTCTTATAGTAAAATTTGCTCTGAAATCGCTTGCAACCTAGACTACTCCGAGTATCTGATACCATCAGGATGGCTTTAGACATTTCAGTATAGCTTTGATTATGTTTTCAAGATATTGTTCAAGGTCATCCAAACCCCCAATGCAATGTGATCAAAAGGTTCTTATATCTGCAACCAATGGCCTACACTCTCCAGTAACAAGAGACTGTACCTTCCTTGCACCACCATACATAAGTATTAAAGTCTGAGTCGATATGTGAAGGTATTCTTCAGGAATCACTCAAGGAATCCAATCAGGAGTACTTACTACCAATCCCCATAGGAAGTAAAAGAAATATCCAGACTATAAGAAGGGACATACTCAATGAAAATACATTATAGTACATTAGAAATTGATACAGAATTATACACACACTCCTGATTCTTTCCTTGAGATTTTTATATTAAGTTTACATATCCCACATTTCTATATACCATACATTTAACAAATATAAACACAACAAATTCCTCTAAACAAATACACAATGCTAATCCTTCAAATACCTACTTGAGCCCACTGCCAAGCACTGCCTTGCCAGTTTCTGTCTTGGTCACCATGACCCTTCCTCTGCCATTCCCCTTGCTCTTTATCACTCAAATCTTTCCAGTCATTCAATTCCATGGGTTTCTTTGGGTCGAGGCCAGGAGGCAGACCAGCTGCCGGGATTGCAGAGGCTGTACCTGTGGCAGTGGAAGCTGGACCAGTAATGCTACCACCAGGACCAGGAGCATCAATACCAATTTTATTTTGAGTCTGCCCCAGCTGCTGCTCTTGTACAAATTGTTCTAATTTTGTTTTACGAATATCATCTCTTTTTGCCAATAGTTCACTTCGCCATCTAGACCAATCCTCTTCATACCTTATAAAAGAACAAAAAAATTAAGTTCAAAAATATATTTTCACATACAACAAACTTCCAAAGGGACATTAATTTTATTTTTCAAATTCTGTATACAATACAAACATAACTTGGGAGATGAGGAGAAAGATGAGAAGCAAGAGGAGAAGAGACAGTCAAGACAATAGACATACAGTACACTGACACCCCAAAAATCCAAACCTCGTTATGGCAGAATTTGCAAAAAATCTGGACCAAAATCAACCACGTAAAATTATTTGTCAAAATTAATTTTTTTCATAATCTTGCATTTTATGTTTATAAATACGGTATTATTTTAAATAATACATTTTAGAAATGTTTCACTCAGTTAGTAATCTACAATAAACTCCACAAAAGTTTAACAATTTTACTGGTGCATTCAGTGCCCTGCCAAGCTGAGCTGAGATAGAGTATCTATATCTATCTATATCTATCTACATCTATCTATATCTATCTATATCTATCTATCTATTTATATATCTATCTATCTATATATCTATCTATCTATATATCTATCTATCTATATATCTATCTATCTATATATCTATCTATATATCTATCTATATCTATCTATATCTATATATCTATCTATCTATATCTATCTATCTATATATATTTATCTATATCTATCTCTACCTATATTTATCTATATGTATATATATCTATATCTATATCTATCTATATATATCTATATATATCTATATATATCTCTCTCTGCTCCAAAATGGAATAAAAATATTTGTGTTTACATTTACTAATTACAAATAATACTTAACATCCCACCAAATTCATTGTTTATATATTATTTATTTGTTGCTATGTATCACTTGCTATAGAAAAAATGTAGAAAATTTGGTGATAAATACTTACTTACTCCCACTTACACAGCCCCCACAAAAATAGGGGCTAGGGGGGGGGGGGGGGGACATGGCATATGGCTGTGCCATGCTCGAGTACATCACACTCCACTGTGATGGTATACCTCCACTGGCAACCATTCATTTCTCGGTTGACTTTTCACAAGCTTTTCTGACTTACTTTTTACTAAATTTATTCCTACATGCATAATAAATACCACATATTGAGTCAAATCTGCAAATAATATTTAAATCTCTCTCTCGAAAAATACACGCATTCCTCCCATTACTAATGTGGCAAAAATTGGTTCCACGAGAGCCTCATTGAGCACAAACATATTTTGGGTCGGTATACATCCAACAGATGTTAACACCTTAGGCTGTCTGCCATTTCTAACACCATTTCTCTTTGAATCTGCACTAATTTCTCCCCCATGAACTCGAGTCGAGATATTTTACCCTACCTGATATCCCATGTAGCAATTGCAATTGCTCTAACATGACCAGTACCTCTTCCTAAAGTAACTACCCTAATGCTTGGATTCTCAATTAAGTATTTAATTTTGCTGACATCTCAATTTTCCTCACACTCCTGCCAAGAGACTTCATCACAAGCTCACTCATAAAAATAAAGAAATTTCTACCAAATTTACAACCATAGACAGTTCAGCTGATCGAGAAGCTTGCACTACAGTGGGTGTTGAGGAAACAAATAACACAAGTGATCTTGAAGCCCTTGAGGCCACATCCAAACACCAAAATTGCCAATCAATGACTACCAGAAAGAGATGAGTAAAACAATTAGCAGGGAATGGGGGGGGGGGGGAAAAAAGGCACAACTATATACATACTTCCTGAGAGCATTTTTGTCTGGATGACTTTTGTTCTCATCTTGCCATTGTTTAAATTGTTTCTCCCAATTGACAAACTGCCTGTCAAACTCCTTCAGGTCCTCATCACTCTGTAAAGGTAATAAATATTTTACAATTCCAAGTTAAAATCAAACTACAGTAGTAATCAAAAGATACATCTTGGGAAGCTTCCCAAGATGTTGGTCATATTCCACCCTTGTACGCTCAAACTATTCATTAGTTTTCAGGAATCCTACTAACCTGGTACAGTGACACCTCGGCTTATGAATGCCCCTATTTACGAATTTTTCGGTTACGAGCCCAGTTTCTTCGTAAAATGTGAATCGCCTTACGAGCTCTGCCTCAAGTAACGTGGCTTGTTGATACGCGTATGGGTGACCTAGCTCGTAGTTCCTGGTGGCACGGTCACCCGCGCTTCAATTTACCAGTGCCTCCCGCTTAGTGACGATCGTGCATGAATTCTTTGTAAAGAATTTCATTGTTTTTTTTACTTTTTTGGGTTTTGAACATAAAAGTAATTTATTATAAATCACTCCATGGGTCTCAAGAAACTCAGTGGTAAGGTTCAACCTAAGAAAACACACGTGAGGATGACCATATTGGAAAACAAAGAGATCATTCAAAAACATGAAAATGGTACAAAGATTGTTGAACTAGCTAGGCAGTACAACAAATCTTCAGGGAAGGAGGCCATAGAGGATGTCCCTTCCTCGTTAAGAAAATGTGTGCAGTATGGGAAGAACCGTAAAGTTTTGCTGAAAAGACTCACCCAAAGCTTTAGTAGGCTGCTGCATTGACCTTATTAATGACAATGTGATATCTCACTACAGACAAGTGTTAAAATATAGGGAAAACAAATGTCTTTTAGACAGATTCCTAGTAAGACCAGGAAGCAGTGAGCCACAACCAGTTACTATTGGTATGCCTGCAAAATGTAGGAGAGAGTGTGTACCCTAGAAAAGTCATCAGAGCCTGATGTTATAATGGATAGGGGACTCCCTTTCCAAACACTAACACTTCCCCCCCCACTCCCTTACCATCTTCCATATACCAATAAGAGTCATCAATAAAGGGAAGCTATAACTTGTACATACTATAGTAGTAAATATTTGTGTGAATTAGGTATGAAAAGTATCTTAAAAGTTAATGCTTTTGGGAGTGTGGAACGGATTAATTCAATTTACATTATTTCTCATGGGAAAATTTTGTTTCGGGTTGGAAATTTTCGGGTTATGAACCGTCTCTGGGAACGGTTTAAATTCGTTAACGGAGGTACCACTGTATTAATACTTCACATCATTCCTTCCGGTGTCACTTGTACCATCTCTCATTTACCAGACGACAAGATAACATATATGGAAATGCACAATACCCCGAGGACTATGTAAATGCAAAGGAAAAAATATATAAAGGTACATTATTTAGATAATTTAAATAAATTGTATTCAATCAGAAACTTGTACAAACCACCTGTCCTTTTACAAATTAAGACTGAATTTGGCCGTTTGCCCGTATGGCAGAAAATGGACTTAATTTGAAAATGAAATACAAATGAAAATAAATTTTGGATTTTTTTTTTATTCTAAAACAGAAAGTTAAGGGTCCTCTGGTAGGTTAGGAAGGCAGGAAGTTCTTCTAAGGTTTCAAAATGTCATGATACCTGGTTGATGGAGTTCTGGGAGTTCTTCTACTCCCCAAGCCCAGCCCGAGGCCAGGCTCATGAAAACCGTTAATTGAAAGTTTCCTCTCCTAACCTAACCAAGTAAGCCGGAAGACTAACAGAAAACGGGACAGTACATCACTTTCGTGAGCCAATTTCATTTAAAATTTCGTCCATTTTTTGCCATAGTGCGCATACCAGCAAAAAGCAACAATATTTTAAGAGAATGGGTTGTTATAAAACCAGAAAACTGCTTAGAGATTTCATTAGCTTGAGTCGATTGTTTACTTAATCTATAAATATATTTTTTACTAACATATCTAGATACTGCATTTGTCACTGTACTACACAACACACCACAATGTAACTCACCTTTTCATCAAACTTGGATTCGGCACCAAAGTTCCTGTTTTGCTGTCCGAATGAATTTCCGCGTCCATCTATAATAGCAACAAACAAAATTGTAATGATAATATCTAGTGCAATTCAAAGTACTCAACAGTGTAATAACCAGGAAAGCCTCACATTCCTTACTTACTCTTTACTAGAATGTCTCCACAGCTTTAACAGCTGTATCTTGGAAAAGATGTGGGTGTGGGGAAGGTGTGATTGGTGTGGTATGGTTAGGATGGTGTGGGTGTGAAGATGTGGTTGAGGTGGTGTGGGTGTGAAGATGTGGTTGAGGTGGTGTGGGTGTGAAGGTGTGGGTCCTTTGAAGGTGTGAAGGTGTGGGTGTGAAGGCATGGTTGGAGTGGCATGGGTGGGGTGTAGGCATGAGTAGGGCAGAGCTGGGTGTGGACAAGTAAGTGTAGGTAGGTGGGTAACTGCATTTGTTTAATCCCAAAATATTTTGGCAATAAACCTGTTAAGTGTTAGTTATTGTAAAATCCAAGAATTGCAGTAATTACACCTGATACAGGCAGTGTGACAACTGCAATGTGTCTATTCAGTGAAGCAGTTGTAACCTTGGGGGTTGTAACCGACCCCACCCTATCTCATAAATAAGTTATAAAGCCTAATGCTCTGACCAGCATATCATATACTAGTATTTGAATTCAGTCGAAACCCTATGAATTGTTTAAAAACAAAAGAATATACTGTATTTAAAGAAAGCCTTAATGCAGCAGAGGAATGGTGGAGCCAGCACCCAGGGAAGCAATAAAAGTGTGTAATTGATATAGTTAAATGTGTGGAATATTGCGATAGTGTGTAATTTGAAGAATTTATATAATTAAATGTGTGGACATCGATATGCGAAAAAAACATGGTGCTCATATCTAGTGGCACGTATATTTTATTCTTTGTTTGATCAATAAAATTGTTTTTACTCTTATTACACTATATACACATTATATGTAACAATCTACATTTTTCTGCACCATAATGAACCATTAAGCTGGCCTCTTGAGTTTATAATCTGTTAACCAAGCTGCAATATCAGTCTACCACCCTGGCAGATCAGTGCGGCAGGGGGGGGGGGGGGGGAGGTTGCCACAAACATATTTTTACATAATTATTTCAATGTCTTTAAATGGTTTTTACCTAATTTTTGTAGAAATATTATTCAATATTGTGTATTACGGGCTATTCGTACCCGTGCCACCACTTGGGAGGTTTAATCTTCATCAATCAATCAATAGTGTGTAATTTAAGGAACTTGAACAGTTAAATGTGAGGAAGATTGTTATGCTAAAAAATATGATGCTCATATCTAGTCCCGAGGACAAGGAGCCGGGATATAGGATGGAGTGAAGAAATGCTGCCCAACCGCTTGCAATACCTTAGATTAATGCCGACTCTGGAAGAAGCAAGATTGTTGCTCTAGCAACCAGTTCAATATATGGTCCATACACGAGTGAGAGGGATTTGCATAAATAGAAGATGTCGATAGACTTTTGGCAAACCTTCATTCTTATGTTCTAAGCAAATATTTTTTTTTTAGCTTCTCTGGTTAACTCTTTAATATAAATTTACCACTTTTCTACACAAGCTAAATATTGTGTTATTATCATGTTTACTGCTCACTTAACTCTCTATATTTTCAAAACATTTGCTACTAAATAAAAATTATTTCCTTTTGTTAATTTTCTGAAACAAAATTGTTCACTGATCCCAGTAATAGCATTCATATACAGTATAAACTTTAAAACAATTTTATGCCACCTCACATTTCTGTGTTTTCATTATATTATATATGATGCATGCACTACAAGTTACAATTTTGACCCTAGCTGAACACTTACTAATTACATACCAAAGTCTACCAAACTAACGATCACACAGTAAAATACATACGATCCGAGCCAAGGTGACTTCCTCCCCTGTCTTGAGCATTCTGTCCCCGATTGTAACTGTCCCACGACGAATCTGTCCGATTACCACGATCCGCATAACTTCCCCAAGGTTGATTACTTTCATTTCTACCTTGTCCACCTCCAGGGTTCCAGTTTGAGGAACCTTGACTGCCTCCATGTTGATTGGGACCCTTGCCCCAGGAGTTTCCCCATTCTCCTTCACGGGACATTTGCTGAGCTGAATCATAATTTGGTCGATTCTGTGCCCCATGGTTACCCCATCCTCCTCCTCCTCCTCCTATGCCACCTCTCTCTGCTGCTTGTCCCATCAACCCTTGTGATAGTCCTTTCAGTCCAGGAGAATCGCCCATGGACCCAGGTGTCTGTCCAACTGCCGACTTATCTTGAGTCGAATCCTGCGTTTTCCCTTTGGCATCCCCAGTATCTTTGCCAGCATTAGGATGTGCCCCTAGTAAACCGTCCCCTCCTTTACTTGAGCCACCACCCTGAGACTTCTCTGTCTTCTTCTCTTCCTCTTCCTCAGGTGGTGGTGGTGGTGGAGGATCATCTGGTGGAAGAGGGGCTTTAGGAGAGGAAGAATCTGGAGGAGCTGCACCAGTGGAGGCCCCGCTCTGTGTAGAATTACTAGCATTTGCCTGCACTGGAGGATTGGGTACCGGTAGACGCTCCACCAGCACTAGAATTGGCACCATTTTGGGAACCCATGGCTGGTGGGGGAACACTAGTATCCTGGTGCATATTAGAAACTGCCGGGGGAGGTACAGACATCATTGGCATCACCCCGGATGTAGTGCCATACATGCCATACATGCCATAAACCTGTAAACAAGCAAACTAATTCAGATGTGAAAATAAATATCAAAGTTGGGCTAGGTTAATCTAAGCTTAACAATGTCATACATAAACAGTGCAGTGATATGCAGTACAGTAATGTATATACACTTCTCGTCACTAACAAGATACGACAAACTTATCAGTTTATTTCATGAATGTAAAGTTGTTGTTAGTGAAAAAATAAAATAAACCATACAATGCTATCACATTAAACAATTTTATTATCTTTAACACACGAAAATATATACTGTATTTTACTTAAATTAAAAATGACAAATAAAAAGGCATAGAGCTTCTGTTTCAATATTCAAATGTAAGCAAGACTTCCTAAATAGAAAATATAAGTTAACTACAGTCATCAGACCTAGAAAACTACAAATTTTTAAACAAATTATAGCCGTTACAACTGCAATTAATAACGACTCCTATTTTCACCTGATGCTAGAACTCCACCCCACACCTGTGATGTGCTCGCCCTGCTAGCACCCCACACCTGCTAGCACACTGACCTACTTATCAAGCCCATTTATATGAAAATCCTAGAAATCAAATCTAAAGTTTGCTGCAATTTCCACAACTTACATTATTTATATGGGGGTAAATGGGTGGGTAAATTGTGTACTTACCCCTGTCTGGCCCCATACCCAGGGGTTTGCAGCAGCAGCGGCAGCGGCAGCAGTAGTAGTAGTAGTAGTAGTCTGTTGCTGCCACTGCTGCTCATGCTGCTGATGGTACGCTGCAGAGTACTGCTGTGCTTGTTGTTCTAGAACACTCATCGACTCCTGCAACAAGTTATCAATGTAACAAATACATTATTATTACTGCCATTCCCACATTTATTCTGCTCAGAATAAATGTGGGAATAAATCCTTTCCACTACCACCCACAGGATGGGTATGGGGTGCATAATAAATGAACTAAACTAACATAATTACTGTACATACACTGTATATACATTGGTGCATTCCTAATGAAAACATCACTACTGTAATCACATGTTAATTAAAAAACAGTAAATACCAAAATAACAAAAATTGTAGAAAAATATTATCGGAACGTCCAGAGGTACCAATTGGTTCAGATAATCAAGGCGATGAGTGTGACCACGATGAGTCAGTGACCACACGAATCACTAACAAGTTCAAAAAAATAATGGCCGGCCATGGAGTAAAATGCAGCACATAACCACTCACGATGACAGCCAGGAGGCCACTGCCTCTGGTATTGTGCTCTAGAGCTAATGCCTGCTGTGACGTCTCGTTGCCATTGCACACTTCCGTCTACAATCATTCAACCCACATAACCACCGTTCACTTTTTTTTTTAGCCATAAGTATACACCGCCTCAAGCAGGGCGTCGCAAGCTTTTGATTATTAGTGTACTGTAGATTCAAACATTGGTGGGAATCAAATTGTTATTTAACAATAATTGCCTTGTTAGTGATAACAAGATAACCTCACCTACAGTAAGCAAATAAAAATGATAAGACTTTTCCATGCATCTAGCTTAACTACACTAACTCCATATAGGTGTATTATAACCATATATATATGTATAAAAACTGGATAACTAAAATCAACATATGATAACCGTATTAACCAGGGGGGTAAAGATAATGATGATAACCCACACTTTAAGGGTAAACTCGGTAAACCTAACTATACAAGGTAGCTGGATCTGACCCACGCAGGTAACACCAATGACGGACCAACTGGCCTCCTAAGGCAACTTCTATTTCTTGTTCTTAATTATTTGAATTTTTGCCCTAAAGAGTTAATTGAGCAACATCATTCCTCGTGTAAGTTAAAACACTATCATTGGGGCATGTACAACACCCCCATAAGGAGGAAACACTGTACAACACCCCCATAAGGAGGAAATGCTGTACATCACCCCCATAAGGAGGAAACACTGTACAACACCCCCCATAAGGAGGAAACACTGTACAACACCCCCCATAAGGAGGAAACACTGTACAACACCCCCCATAAGGAGGAAACACTGTACAACACCCCCCCATAAGGAGGAAACACTGTACAACACCCCCCATAAGGAGGAAACACTGTACAACACCCCCCATAAGGAGGAAACACTGTACAACACCCCCCATAAGGAGGAAACACTGTACAACACCCCCCATAAGGAGGAAACACTGTACAACACCCCCCATAAGGAGGAAACACTGTACAACACCCCCCATAAGGAGGAAACACTGTACAACACCCCCCCCCCATAAGGAGGAAACACTGTACAACACCCCCCATAAGGAGGAAACACTGTACAACACCCCCCATAAGGAGGAAACACTGTACAACACCCCCCATAAGGAGGAAACACTGTACAACATCCCCCATTAGGAGGAAACACTGTACAACACCCCCATAAGGAGGAAACACTACATCACCCCCATAAGGAGGAAACACTGTACAACACCCCCCCCCCATAAGGAAGAAACACTGTACAACACCCCCATTAGGAGGAAACACTGTACAACACCCCCCATAAGGAGGAAACACTGTACAACACCCCCCATTAGGAGGAAACACTGTACAACACCCCCATAAGGAGGAAACACTGTACATCACCCCCATAAGGAGGAAACACTGTACAACACCCCCCATAAGGAGGAAACACTGTACAACACCCCCCATAAGGAGGAAACACTGTACAACACCCCCCCCCCCATTAGGAGGAAACACTGTACAACCTCTCCCATTAGGAGGAAACACTGTACAACACCCCCATAAGGAGGAAACACTGTACATCACCCCCATAAGGAGGAAACACTGTACAACACCCCCCATAAGGAGGAAACACTGTACAACACCCCCCCCCATTAGGAGGAAACACTGTACAACACCCCCCATTAGGAGGAAACACTGTGCAACACACCCCCATTAGGAAGAAACTGTACAACACACCCCCATTAGGAGGAAACACTGTACAACACCCCCATTAGGAGGAAACACTGTACAACACCCCCATAAGGAGGAAACACTGTACAACACCCCCATAAGGAGGAAACACTGTACAACACTTCCACATTAGGAAGAAACACTGTACAACACCCCCATTAGGAGGAAACACTGTACAACACCCCCCATTAGGAGGAAACACTGTACAACACTTCCCCAATAGGAGGAAACACTGTACAACACCCCTCCATTAGGAGGAAACACTGTACAACACCCCTCCATTAGGAGGAAACACTGTACAACACTCCCCCATTAGGAGGAAACACTGTACAACACTCCCCCATTAGGAGGAAACACTGTTCAACACTCCCCCATTAGGAGGAAACACTATACAACACACCCCCATTAGGAGGAAACACTGTACAACACCCCTCCATTAGGAGGAAACACTGTACAATACTCCCCCATTAGGAGGAAACACTGTACAACACACCCCCATTAGGAGGAAACACTGTACAACACCCCTCCATTAGGAGGAAACACTGTACAACACACCCCCATTAGGAGGAAACACTGTACAACACACCCCCATTAGGAGGAAACACTGTACAACACACCCCCATTAGGAGGAAACACTGTACAACACACCCCCATTAGGAGGAAACACTGTACAACACCCCTCCATTAGGAGGAAACACTGTACAACACTCCCCCATTAGGAGGAAACACTGTACAACACCCCTCCATTAGGAGGAAACACTGTACAACACCCCTCCATTAGGAGGAAACACTGTACAACACACCCCCATTAGGAGGAAACACTGTACAACACACCTCCATTAGGCGGAAACACTGTACAACACCCCCATTAGGAGGAAACACTGTACAACACCCCCATTAGGAGGAAACACTGTACAACACCCCCATTAGGAGGAAACACTGTACAACACCCCCCATTAGGAGGAAACACTGTACAACACTCCCCCATTAGGAGGAAACACTGTTGTTCATCTTATTGAACCAAATATTGAACTCGAGCACAAACTCTTTGCCAGAGGAGTTCAGCCTTGACCATCTTGGCCGTGTCTTCATAAAGTCTTCCTCGCCACAATAAAACACAAGACGCTAAAGAATAACAACAATATTATTTTGCGTACCAAACACGACGCGACAAAGTGGCGTCCATAAACACAACTTTACGTAATGTAAATATCTTACAAACACTACATAATTCCACAAGTGGGCCATGGTGGCCGAGGACGGTGACCCGTAAAGGTCAGGCAGAGGTCAGCCCTAGACCCCCTGCGGCCCACCACACACTTTGTAAAGTGTTATAAGACAAACAGAGGTGGACATTTGTGCGGAGTAAACATCGCTGGTTGGTGGCGTGGGCGTCCCCCACCACCACCAGTGGGCGCCGTGGGCGGCCCCACCACCACCCACCTGGCTCGCGGGCGTCCCCGGCACCGTCCCAGATGCCCACGCCTGGTTCGCCCACATCTTCCGCGAATATGTCCGTCTCGGCCTCTACTATTGAGGATAAAGCTCGAGGAATGCCACCATGATGGCCGGCGAGAGCCTAAACATACGGGGAATCTATAAAACAAGTGGTGGCGGGAAGGAGGGTTGAGTGGCGGGATGCGACCCCGCGGAGGAGGAGTGGATGCCACTATGGCGCTCTGACACCCTATCATGCCACCACCTCCACACTTATTGTCCCGCCAGCCCCGCTTCCTCCTCTCTCTCCTTATAATGTCTACTCCGCTCTTCTCTCTTTGTCCTTTAGTCGCCGTATATACCTCATACAGCTCACTCATGCATCCAGTCCTAATATAAAAAGCAGTCAGAATACAATAACAAACTGAAAGTCTTTAAACTACAAAGCAAACTCTGAAGACTAATAACCGAATTGAATATGCGTATTTGTTAGTTTAGCTTATTTATTATGCACCCCATACCCATCTTGAGAGCGGTAGTGGAAAGTAAAGTAGTAAAGTAAATTTTATTCAGGAAAATACATACATAGTTGTTTTACAAACATAATATTGGATTTATAGATAGAGCTAGTACATGCAATACCTAAAGCCACTAGTACGCATAGCGTTTCGGGCACACGCTATGCAAACGCAAACGCCAAACGGAAAGGGTTACAGAGGCACATAATGGGTTCAGGGACTCAACTCCACAATTCATTTAGCTAAGCAAGTCTTGATGAGCTAGTTACACATTTCAATGCACATCGTCACATCAACAATGGACTCGAGACCAACAAGTACAGTTTCTAAATTTTAAGCAACTGACATGTGGAGAGCTATCTTCTTTTTCTTCAGGTTATCTTGAGATGATTTCGGGGCTTAGCGTCCTCGCGGCCCGGTTCTCGACCAGGCCTCCTTTTTGTTTCACCCCCCCCCCCCTCTGAAGCAGCCCGTAGCAGCTGTCTAACTCCCAGGTACCTATTTACTGCTAGGTGAACATGAGCATAAAGATGAAAGAAACTCTGCCCATTTGTCTCCGCCTCCACCGGGGATCGAACCCGGAACCTCAGGACTTCGATTCCGAAGCGCTGTCCATTCAGCTGTCAGGCCCCTAGCTAGTGTCGCAATTGATATGTTTGTCCTGCACACCGCCCCGCCCCCCATCCAGTGGGCAGTGGTGGAGTGGTTACAATTTGCGTGTTAAAATGAGCTTTGCAAATTCTGTTACAAAACTTAGCAAATTCTGTTACAACTTATCATACTAGTCCTCAAACACAACTGAGTGCGTTGCCACCATGTTCGCGCCAGCGTTCCAAACGCCAAGAAACTGTTCTACAAGGTACCTTATCCTAACCTACCAGAGGACCCACGGGCAGAAAACTGGACATTATGTCGATTTCGCAAGTCGCTACCATTTTCCAGTACGACAGTTTTTTTTTTACTTTAGGTAAAGTATACGTCAAAATGCGACGTGTTAACTTATGAAGCACATAAGCGTCGCGCGTTCAATACGCACGGAGGCTCCACGGCCTGCTATCAAATCAAATCAAATATTTATTCAGGTAATGTGCATACATACAAGGTGAGATACAAAACGTTGATGGATTTATAGATAGAGCTAGTACATACAATGCCTAAAGCCACTATTACGCAAAGCGTTTCGGGCAGTCTATACTATACTGTACTATAAAAGTACGTACTATATACTGCATTTTATAATTGTTTTCTACGCTGGAAGGTACAAAAGATAACTTCTGACTATGTGGTTTATAGTTTTAGTGCTTTTCCCTTATGTGAAATCGCCAGTCATCATACCTGTACACTCATAAACATCTAGGACACTCTCCATATATACATTATTGATCATTGTATCAACGGAGACCTCATTTTTAGAAATATAAGAGCAGCAAGACTGCCAGCTTGCTCATTAACAAATCTGACACCACATAAAACCTTTGAAAGAGACGAATATTATCAATGCCTTTTGACTCTCATACGAGGGAGGGTTGAGGGCCACAGTTACTAGTAGTTAGTTAGTAACAGTTGATTGATTAACAGTTGAGAGGGGGCCCGAAAGAGCAGAGCTCAACCCCCGCAAGCACAACTAGGTGAATACTGGGTTAACAACACTACAAACCAGACCGACATGAAGGGGCTGATCTCACTGAAACTTAAAACACTGAACAATTTGGTGGATATTGATCCACACTGAAGGACGGAAAACAGGATCATGCTTTTCACCCTTAGAACCGCCTAAATGGATGCAACTAAATGGATTCCAGTACTGAAGGACAAGAGTTATGAGGAGAGGTTAGAGGCTTTAAATGTGCCGAAAGTAAAAGATAGAAGAGAGGTGATATGATCACTACGTACAAAATAGTAATGGAAATCGATAAAATTGATAGGGAAAAATTCCTGAGAACTGGCACTTCAAGAACAAGAGGTCACAGATATAAACTAACTAAACAAAGCTGCCGAAGAAATATAAGAAAATTCACTTTCGGAAACATTGGTAGACGGTAACAAGTTAGGTGAGGTGGTGGAGGCCAAAACCGTCAGTAATTTCAAAGCGTTATATGACAAAGAGTGCTGGGGAGATGGGACACCATGAATGTAGCTCTCATCCTGTAACTACACTTGGGTAATTACACACACCACGGGTCAGCCATATGTTTTAGCACTGATTAAAAAATATCTTATTGAACAGTTTGAAATGGGCCCCTCATTTCCCATCTGGCCTGGGCCTATTACCAGCTTTGCATGGGCCTTGTGAGTAAGGTAGCCCCAACCCTATTTATCTGAACTACCAGCTCCCTTATCCAAAACCGGTAGTTCAGCCTCACGTGGAGTGATCACTACTGTATGGATACAGTATTTCCATTTCTATTCACCTTAAAAGAGGTGAATAGAAATATTATTAATTCACTCATGTCCTACACGGTTGTAAAAAAAAACATATATAATTTAGGAATGCCTGGGCAATGAACATACAACATTGTCATTTACAGTATATTTATTATACAGTACAGTAATAGCACTCGACACCACCTTCATAATCATCAGGGCTCCACTGTTTTTCAGAATGTTATATACATATGCCGTAAAAATATAGATCTATATAAAATAAAACCAAGTCAACCTACATGCCATATTTTCAAGGGTATACAAAACAGTAGTACACATACACACATTTTAGTTTTCTAGGTACAGTACATTACATTTTTTGGGTTTCATGTCAATATGTCACTTGATGTTTTCAAAGTTCTTCATAAATTACATTGTGCAAAGTGATATTTAACCATAAATATTTGTTACTCATCAGTTTGTGTATGGCAATTAGTATGCAGCCTAATGTTACAGTAAGGATACTGAGTAACCAAATTGTATTACTAAGGAACTGAAGGAAGTTATTACCAAATCAAAATGTTCGCTGCCTATTTACAGGTGCCAAATGGAAGACTACATGCGCAATGTATTCATGATTTAATTTTACGTATACAGTACTGTACTATAGTTTAGTTGCATACTAAAAACTTTACAACTTGCAATTCAGTACGTAGGTCGGTACACAAGATTCGTCAGGAAGCCAAGAGCTGGAACTCTGTCACTAAACAGTGTATGAAAAGGATTGGATGTTTCTTTGAACCATAAAGAAAAAAGATAAAGAATGAAAAAGTTTCTGTGAGTCAAACCATTTGCAATACCAATCTCCCACCTCTGTACAGTTACCTAAAGATAGTCATGCATTGGACAACAAACTTCACTCAAATACTTACCAGTAGCACTTAGTTTATGAATTAAAAATTTAGCAATTTTTTATTTAAGATAAACAATTTACATTATTTTATCCCTATTATGAAAAATCACATTGTGAAAAATTAGGTTGTTCAATGATTCAACATAAATTTTACTTATATAGCTGAGAGGTGGTTGGTTATCTGTAAAGGTGTGTAGTGTTAGTTGTGGTAAATTGGTGGGTGTCATCTCTTTGACCTCTCTACCCTTCTTTTCCTAGACTCTTTTCTTATCTCCTCTGGACTGATGCCTCCTCACCTTCATGGAGTAGTTAAGGGGGTATTAATAATAATAATAATAATAATAATAATAATAATAATAATATTAATAATAATAATATTAATAATAATAATAATAAATATTGCAGAGAAGAAAAAATTACAAGGAAAAAATTAACTGAATGGGTTAAGTGAATAATTACAAAATGAAGAGATACTATGCTGTTATTTTTAAGGGATGGATCTGGTTGTTATGTTAATGTGAAAATGAACACATGCTTTTTTCAACATTGTCATAGAATTTTAGTCCAATGTTCTCGGTCTGCCACGATAAAAGAGTACCGTATGTTAAAAATGCAGAAAGGACAAATTAGTGAACCTCTGTCTTGTCATAACAATTACTCCATCATTTCTAGTTACACTTGATTTGACAAATTATCTTGTAATCTTTCTTCAACCACATTAAAAATAAAAAAAAATAAAAAATAATCTATATGCTTATTGTTGTTGAATATATTAATAATGTTATATTTCAATGTTCACTTATTAAAGCACAGTAAAAAGACAACAAAAAATACTTGGTTGAAACTTACCCTACTTAATTCCTTAAAAGAATGCTAAATGCACACAGCCATCTGCAGACTTGATGATTTACCCCTTTATGTGCAACATTGTGACCGTTGCTCACGTTACACAAGCTGTCCCTAGGCTTGACAGTGTACAGTGTTATCAATGATGTTTGTTTGTGGAAGACTTGTAGTTCCATTCATCCCTGCTATAGTTGCAACAAACTTAATTTTTCAATGTAGTCCACTGCAGCAATCTCTCTTTTTTCCAACACATTATATAAGGGCCATAATGTAGTTGTATTTTCTTTAGTTATAATATTGTTGGATACAGTAACATATTTATCATATCTTGGTACAAGTTTGAATCTCATAATGAAAATGAGTATACAGTACTGTACTTCACTTTCAAAAATGTCTGACCATGAAATTTAAAGCAGAGGCAACATATTTTGTTGGGTAGTGGTGAGTATGACCAATCCAGATCTGGGCAGTGGGTAGCTCCTCTTCTTTCTGCACCTGACCAAAACTAACCCGGTAGGAAAGGCCTGAGCAGGCCTTCAAGCCTGCTTTCTGCTGAAGAAATCCAGCAGCAAGTTCTTCCTTAACAAATAGTTTATTATGAGAAATTATTTTAGTTAATACTTATCCTACTTATCAATACATATGAAGCATGACAATTCTATGAAGAAAGATCATTAATAATCACCCTTCTTAACAATATATACATTATCTCTTATTGTCCTAATTCTCATTATACGCTATATGGCTCACTGCATGGCATTTCTTATAGTAATCTTTTGGTAGAAAAAGAAATTCTTGCAAGACACAAGACATGCTAAGTTACACAGTACTTGGAGCCATCCTGTTTCTGATACATGTAAACAATTTTCCGGGGGGCATAAATTCATTTCCTCTCAATGTTTGCTGATGATGAAATTGAATTATGAGAAGGATGAAGACAGAGGATAGAAAGGGACTACAAGACGACCTGGACAAATTGGAGGAATGGTCCAGAAAGCGACTACTAAAATTTAACCCCAAGTGTAAAGTAATTAAATTAGGTGAAGAGAGTAGGAGCCCAAGCACATGGTAGAGAGAAAGACCTGGGGGTTGATATCACACTGAACTTGGCCCCCAGAAGTCCACATCAAAAGGACATCATCAGCTGTGCATGCTAGGAATTGTGTAAGGAATTATTCAGAACCTTGTATATGTCAGACCAATCCTGGAGTATGCAGCTCCAGCCTGGAGTCCACACCTAGTTAAACACAAGACAAAGTTAGAGAAGATTCAGAGGTATGCCACCCGACTAGTCCCAGAGCCGAGAGGTATGAGCTACAAGGAAAGGTTATGGGAATTGAACCTCATGTACCTGGAAGACAGAAAAGTTAGGGGAGACATGACCACCACCTACAAAGTTCTCAGAGGAATTAACAGGTTGGATGAAGACAAACTATTTAGCATGAGTGGAACACTAACAAGGGGACACAGGTGGAAACGTAGTACCCAAATGAGCCACACATTAGAACACATTTTTGCAGTGTCAAGGTAGTTAACCAATGAAATGCACTAGGCAGTGATGTGGAGGAGGCATACTCCATATACATTTTCAAATGTAGATATAACAAGAGCCTGAGCAGGAGGCGTGGTCAAGGACTGAGGCGTAGGGACATTGAGCCCTGAAGCCATCACAAGGTAATCGCAAGGTAACTGCAAGGAGCCCAACAGGCTCAGGAACCTGTACACCAGTTTATTGACGGTTGAGAGGCAGGACCAAAGCACGAAGCTTTATCCCCGCAAGCACAACCAAATGAGTACTCAGTAGCAACCACACAACAGAAGATCCAACTCAGGTAAGCCCTCCAGTATTCCTACCCCATATGGGTCAACAACTACAATTTACATGGCAGCCGTTTTTCTTAACACTTAATTCAATATGAACATTTTTTCTACAAGCACTTCAGATGCTGAACTTGATGTATTGAAGTAAGCTACAGTATATGAACTTCTCAATAAAATACTGGCCAAATGCTGCTGCTGCACTAAGCTGCCCTACAATACTGTAATAAGATACTACCTGCCAGAGTTTGTTACACATGTTTTTCTTTATTAATTTGTGCTGAAATTAACAACTATGCAATACAAATTTACATCATTAAATTACAGTATTAGCAACACTGTAATTGGAAATTCCTTAACAAATATGAGAAACAAGCAATATTCTATCAACAAAATTTGAATGGGCAGTGGGATTGTCGGGCGGCATGCACGAGTTAACTACCCACGATAGTTACAGGTTAACAGCTACATCCTCTTAGTGTATTGTCTTACCTGCAATCTTTTTATGAAGCCACAGATCATAATAAAGAAGGAACACAAGTGTAGCTCTCATCCTGCAACTACATTTTGACAGTTCCTCTTGTATGTATGTATGTGTGTGTAGAGCATCTCTATCTCAGTATCCACCTAGTTGTTTTTTTAGAGGAATAAACTCCAGCTCAAGCTTCTTAGCCATTAATAACCTGTGTAATGCCTCCCTAACCCCCCATGGAATTTATAATACAGTAATTACTTACGATTCATGTCTGCAGCCTGGCCCCTACCTCCTTTACCGAGGCATTTGTATGTCACTATATTTGTATATGTGATTACCTAATTGTTATTACAGCACCTGAGTGTGTGTGTATATTGGGTTTAAGGAGCCTGGTGACTGAGGAGTTTTTTTTCCAAATATGAAATAGTGAAAATTTTTAAACAAATCTTCCATTATTTGGCATCAGCGTCGTAAAATTTTCATCCCAATATGTTAAGAAACAAATTGTTTAAAAATAAATGTGCGAGAGACAGGCGGCAATCGGTACTGATAATAACGATAACACCTCCTATTTACTGGCAATCAGGGATAAAGAGAAGCAAGCACCTGTCTGACGCACAAAGAATAGTAGTAGCAGTAAGGAGGGTCCATAAAGTGGATATGCAGCCAGTGACACCTGGAGGGCCAGATTTCTCACATAATAATGAGTTAGTATGTTGTTATGCTGTATTTTATTACAGTATATATCATATAAATACATTGCACAATGGCAATATTTCTTATGTCCCTTTGTACGAAAAGCTGGCAACCACTTTTTTTGTTTTTCTGTTCTTGGTTTCTATGCAGATTTTGTTGTAACTTCTACATCTTGTAGAATGCATATCCGGCACTAAGCATGTGAAGTTGGAACAAAATTGGTCAACATGTTAATCAGCCACAGCTGGCAGAAGTTGTGACATTTTTGGGAGCCGATTTATTTACAGATTTCAAACTCTATTCTCTTTAGGTTGAATAAGGACCAGATGAGGACCATGAATAAGGACCAGATGAGGGCCTTATCACTTTTATATAAAGTTGTTGCAATATATATGTTTGTTATCCCTTACTTATCCGTATATTTAGTTTTTGGGGGTGGGGTATTTTTTCTTGATTTCATATCAACACACATTGACCTACAACTTTCACATATTCTAGTACGAATGCCAAGCAATGTTTATTGAAACATACAAGAAAAATTCATTAATTAGAACTACCATATCCATTGTCAATAACTTCAACTTCAATTATCTCTCTTCTAAAAAAAACTTAAAGAGACGGCATCAAAAATTCAGTTTCTGACCGATTCTCACCCTTTTTACATATGTGCAAAGTTTTTAGTTCTACGGTGTCCTTAGTGTTGTTTAGTCATAAAGCCATAACGTTTAGATTTACAGTATAAATTTTTTGGCATCTAAATTTTGCACATATTTGGATGACCACATTGAAAAATGTTTTACAATAAACTACTCTCTCAAAGAATACTTTTCAATAAGGAACATGAATGTTATATGCCATTCTGAGACCATAATGAATTAAATAAATATAGGTGACATTTTAATATTTTTATATCTAATTTGAAATAAAAAAAATCTATTTTATTTTTAACTTTTTTCTGTTTATAGTATGATGTTGATCCATTAGGAAAAGTTCAAGCATTTACCATGAAGATGATATTCACAACAAAATTGAGTGTGAGGAAGTTTCAGTCCACAAGCACCAGCCCTCTTAAGGTGCGCTATATCAACTGTCACAAACACTTAGGTTAAAATGGACCCAATTTCTTTCCTTAAAAGTATACTTTAATACCTGTCAGAATTAAGGATTAAAGTAAACTCAACATATGTAAATTAAGAAATACAGTGCACTATTCGCTGTATATTCCGTGCATGTGTATGTATGATTACCCATTTGTGGTTTTATAGAACAGCTCAAGCTTGGTATCCCATCTACTTTTGTATATTTACTCTATTACAAACTTTTTTTTTTTTGTGCTTTTTTTTTCCTATGAACCCCCTTATGTTGCTGCACTTTCAAACTGTTTACAGCTCTAGATGTGAGGGTTGTAATTATCAGGAGAAAGCACTAAACCATTATCACACTATAGCAGCTTTAAGTGTGAGAATTTTTTTTTTTAAATTCCTCCTGCAGCTTTATTTTTTTTTTTTGCTAATTTGATTTCATGTCTTCTGGTTCCGCCTGTGGCCAGAGTAACAAAACTGTCTTTATCCAACTTCTCACATTCACCAGTTCTTGAAGGAATTAAGCTATAGTTCCAATGAACAAATTCACAAAGGCCGTGACCCTCGTCTGTTCATTTGATGCATCACACTATTGTGATGTCTGTGTGTTATAGTTCCAATCTATATAATACACTTCCAATTCCTTGTTAAATAAAATTTACATTTGCGTCAGGTATGGTATAAGCCTTGGCTACTTCCTCTTGTAATGCATTTCATCATTCACTGAAAAGTTGCACATGTGGGAAGTGGCAGCAGCAAAAAAGATGCCCAAACCCTAAGAATAATCAAGTGTATCTTTGACTTTAAGGAAAAAGTAGTAGTTATTCAACTGTATAAATTTCGGGTGCACCCCATTTGGATTATGGGATCTAAGGATGAAGACCTCATCTTCAGAAAGATATAGCTTCTTTGGAGAAAGTTCAACACTAGGCAACAAAAATCGTTCTAGAACGAAGACGACTCTCATACCTGGAATAGTTGAGGGCCACGGCTAACAACACTGCAAACCAGACATGACAGGGCTGATCTCATAGAAACTTTTAAAATACTGAACAATTTGAAGGATGTCGATCTAAACAACTTCTTAAAAAGATCAGGGGCCAGATTCATAAAAGCAATTACGCAAGCACTTACGAACGTGTACATCTTTCCTCAATCTTTGACGGCTTTGGTTACATTTATTAAACAGTTTACAAGCATAAAAACTTCCCATTCATGTTGTTATTATTATAAACAGCCTCCTGGTGTTTCGGAGCTCATTAACTGTTTAATAATATGAAACAAAGCCGCCAAAGATTGAGAAAAGATGTACAGGTGCATAACTGCTTTGCGAATGTGGCCCCAGATACATGGGTAATACAAACAAGGACCAACAGTTTCATTCTCAACAAGCCACAATATAGGACTGAAAACAGGAGAAGCTTTTACACCCACAGTTTTATAAACCCATGGAACTGCCTACCACCTGAAGTTGCCAGTGCCAAACCTCTGTTGAACTTTAAAATACAGCTTGAAAAAATCATCAGCATAAATGGGGAGACCTTTGACAATCCGCTGGCTGCCTGTCCTCGTCGAGTCCACTGGTGTGTTAGTGGCCTTCAGGTAAATTTGTGCCCAACTGCCCTGATCCCATCCCTTTTCAGCATGTTTTTATCCACCCTGCCAATGCTGCTAAGCAGCCTGAATTTTTGTTAACACATGCCAACATTTTGTGTGTGTATTGTGTGTATATGTATTCATGTATATACAGTACATTTATGTATTCATGTATATACAGTACATTTATGTATACATGTGTGTAATTTTAATCAACAAAATGTATGAATCTCCAGCAAACTAAGAATACATTAGTTAAACTTAGTATTAAGAGCATAGGTGATCCCTATCAGTTCACACCCAAAGGTAGTTCCACCAATATTTATGTTACTAGTAAGTACTTCAAAAAGCACATCACATCTTATTTAATTAATGCAGGCACTATTAATGTTTTTACTATGAAATACTGTACCAATAAAATATGGTACTGTACTGTGTAATATCTCAAATGCTATACACTGCTTACAATCACTCTTGATATATGCATATTCTGACATTTTATATATAAAAATAAACTTGGGTAAGAAAACATATAGAAATTTTGATTATCTGTTTCAATGATTGCAACCTCCATGAGCTAAGGCAGGATGGAAGTGACCTTGCAAATTTAATTGCACCTGTGACATCCTGCTGAAAGGAATGTGGCCATTTGCATCCTCAAGGTCGGAGCTTTCCTAGAGCACCCAGCATCAATTATGAGCACGAGAGACAAAGACACACTACCTACATGCTGGCCAGTCAGTCCCCTCGGCCTACACCTACATCATGTAACCAACAGGACGGGAAACTAAAGTACGCGTGAGTACTAAATATATAAAACTATCTCGAGAAAATAATGCTATACTTGTATAACAATCAGGATTTTGGTTGTGTGGTTCTATACCTACTTGGCCATTGGAATAATTTGATATGTAAAGCTGTATTCACTTATAGTCACTATCACATTATTTCATTAAAACATGAACACCTTACCTTTACACACAGCATACATAACAGATAATGACATCTCAACTTTAAAATACAGTACAGTAAAGCGTTTAGTTCACATGGAATGCACGTATTATACTCTGCCAAGAGAAATTAGTACAATATTCTATAATTTATGCAATTACATTAAACAGATCATAAACATGAATTTATCTAATTGTCTGCAACTTTACATTCCAATTTTAGCTACTGTAGTTCAGTAATGCAGAGGTCAGTACCAAATCTAATCCACACTTAACCAAAACTATATTCTTGTATTTGTAGCACTTCAAGGTAAGTCCAGCAGTCCATAGTCTTCGTAAAGTTTTTGGGTCAAGTTGTATACAGAATTCATGGCTTCAATCACTTTGGGCATGAGGGCTTCATTATGTGCACGAATTGTTGTGTTGCCGCCAGTAATCTTTGAAAGAAAATGACATGTTATCCACACACAAAAAAAATAAATAAATAAATAAAAATAAACAAGAAATGTCTACATGTCCATGAAAATGCCTTGCCTATACATATACTGTACACCCATATGTGGTTTCCACTAAATTTGTGTAGGTTTGTATTTGTAAAATTATATATGAAAAGAAATGCATAAATAACTGAAGAAATACAGTACAAAGATTGTAATGAGAATCTGCTACCCTACCTCAAACCCGGTCACTGACAAATTGTAGTTTTCACTTCCACAAATACTGTACTAATTAATTAATACAAATCGAGTCCAATACAATACAATATTACAAAAATCCTTCAGTCTGGCTGTGATCCAGGTGCCGTTCACAACACACCACCACTTATATAACTCTCACCAACCAGGGTGCAATGATGACAAAGAACATTCCAACTGGTCTTATGTCATCTAGCTTGGAAGGGGCAACAAAAGGCAATGAAGCTGAAACTACTATTAAAGAAACAATTCAGTATGACACTAAGGAGCAGAATGATAACAATCAGCATTCCCTCTGAGAAATACATGGAAATAACTACAAGAACTGCATATTAGTTCTCTGCTAACTACCAGTTAACTAACCGGTCAATACTTCACAACTGCCACTTGATGGCAGCTGTACCTCCAAAACAGCAAAAGGAGAAAGCAATCCCTAAATATCACTTGTACCAGTTCTCCAGAAATCAATTCGGTTAATTTGAAATTCCCCGAGAATGTCATTTTCTTTGTAGGGGAATCTTTAGCTTTTGTAATTACCTAAGTGTAATTACAAAAGCTAAAGATTCCCCTACAAAGAAAATGACATTCTTGGGGATTCACTCTGTTCACTTCACAGTGCGCAGTAAAGTCCTTTGCATAATATGTTCTCTGCAGTTTTGTAGTTGCTTTTTGGGGAGTATATACATGCACATTCTCTGGTGTTTAATACGTCAGACCCCAGGATTGTGGGTTCCTGCCTACCAGGAAAACAAGGTAGGCAAAGTGCAAACCAAAACAGAATGAGGCACTTTGTCCTCTAGAGAAACTTCCTATTTTTAACTGGAAAGGAGTTTTATACAAAAGTTGCCCCGCGAGGGTACTGACATCTCCTTTCCCAATGCTCACAGCCCCACCCGCCAAACACACACCGAAACTACGACGTTGGTACAACGTTCGAACAAGTTTTAACACCTCCTAACCAGTTATAACAACAAATAGAGCAAGTTGTAACAACGTTTAAATACGTCATAAACACGTTAAGCCAAGATGTAACAACTTTATTACAAGTTGTAACAAGCGGAAAATAGAGACAGTTTCGTTTTGTGTTTCCAGGGCAGACACTCAATTATCCTAAAAGAGAATGGCTCTTAATGCAAGTAGATATAACACGTATGAGTGCATTAATTCCATGTGAAGCCCCTTTCATCTTGTTTCTTTCCCAGCAGCCAGTTTGATGTGGAAGACTTTGTTAGGTGCTACAAGGCACCTACCAATGAAGTGAAGCCTGCTGGGATAATAGTGAAATACTCCAGTGACATCTTCCCCCCCCCTCCCTCATCCCCATCTCCACTACCAAATTAGCTGCCTCCAAAGGGTACATAATAGAGACCAATCTAGTTAACGCATTTGCAATGGGGAAGTGGTGAGTATAATTTAGTATTTTGCAATACTGTATTGAGATAAGAAAATAACTAGTCTTTACAAGATCTTAGGAATGCATCACTAATTTTCTCATATACTTTATCTTTCAATATTATTTGTGCAATTTTCAAGAGTGACTCCCACACAAATTCTGGGCTTACTGTATATGAACAGATATGGTTGACATTATACTCTAAACTGAAAACAGCAACGGCATAAAATAATGAACTATATCACATAGTATCCTTCGTGATATCCCCTTCCAGAGGGCTTTACTTCTCAGGCCACTCTAATTCCTCTTGCTTAACATGTCATTCACATCTGGTTATATTCTACTGATAATGCTTTGCTTTTAGATCACCCTACATTTTATGGTTTTATATACAGCATAAATAAAACGAATATACAATATAACTTCAGCGGAGTGAAATCATTCACACACAAATACCAGTCCAGGCACATCAAATTATGGAGTCCTCTACCCACTTGTTACTGTACTACTATCCTATAGGCTCCTGCATGGAAAGTCTATAAATTACAGGAAATTAATTTTTTTAACTATCTTTCCTTACTCGTGAAACTTATGCCTTGTTATATCATATAATGTACCTGTACTCATTGAGATGCAGCTGCAT
Source organism: Procambarus clarkii (assembly GCF_040958095.1). Lineage (NCBI taxonomy): Eukaryota > Metazoa > Arthropoda > Malacostraca > Decapoda > Cambaridae > Procambarus > Procambarus clarkii. The sequence continues at coordinate 36,227,089 of NC_091160.1, read as the reverse complement.
CTGCCTATCAAATATCTGCCAGGAAATATTTGTAAAAAGAAAGAAAGCAAGAAAGAGAAAGAAAGACAGAGTGGGTGAGTGAGTGAGTAAAGCTTATTTACTAAATCAGCAGCAAACTGATGATAACCAGACACAGTATTAGTGCACTTCACATTGCAATCCCACATTCATCACTCCACCATTCACTGTGGTCTCTATCTCCAAGCTGAGCAAACAAACCATCTAAGCTCAAAATTGCACTATGAAGTTTTTGCCGAAACCAGGTGCACAGTGCAGTGGTTAATGATGTGAAAATGTTTACAATAATTTTGTTTTCTAGGTTATTTGATGGGTTAAACTATAAATTTGATGTCAAATTGTATTTATAATAGATTTATGCACGACAGCGCTGCAAATACGAATGATTATGCATAGCAATTGAACGACACGTTTTAGTGTCATCAGAACATTTAATGTCAAAGTACGGATGATGCATTTTAGTGTCATCAGAACTCAAAAATGTTCCAATGACACTAAACAGTAATAAAGCAACAATAACATGTTTTGGCAAACTCTGAAAGTCTGGCATCTTACTCAGACTGTGAAATCATATGAGAAAGCTACAACACTAAAATGTTAAAAAACAAAATTCTATGGCATGAGAGACATGCCTTTCATTAACCTGCAAACTACCCAAACCACTTACCGGCTTACTTCCGAGTACGACCTGTTGATAAAACAAGGGGAAAGTTCAAATAGCACAAATTTTTAGGTAAGAATAGTCGCAGAAATCTCTAAAAATACAATCACTAGGTATCCATGATACGATAAACAAATAAAAAAAGAGAGAGATTATTGGGGGTTTGTTTTGGTCCTCTCCCATTTTAAACTAGTGCTCATACCTTGCGGTCAAGGATCAATTTTGCCGCAGCCCGGTCTCTAACCAGGCCTCCTTGTTGGTGGTCTGGTCCACCAGACTGTTGGATGCAGATGCTCGCAGCCCAATGTATGACTCATAGTCTGGTGTTTCAAGTACCCTTTTGGAGGTGTTTATCACGTTCTCTTCTGAACATTATGAGAGGTTGACCACTTATGCCCCTTTATGTTTAGCAGGACATTGTTGAAGTCTTGGGTCTTTGAGGTTGATTGTGCTCTCTATTAGCGTACCTATTGCATCTTGGCTTAAGATACTGCATCTCCAAGCTCAAGATACAGTATGTTATTGCAAGTAGTAAACTGGTTGTCTTTGGTTCCACATGGCATCACTAGCATTGTACCTGCCCCATTGAAGGCATTACCTTTGGAAACATTCATACTAATGCCATGTGCTAGTCTCTCAACTGTTTTCATCACCACTTGGCTCCCTTAACATATACTATTTTTCAGTTCAATCTTTTTTGTTTATGTCACCATAGATATATGGATGCTTGTATATTGAAGTTTGATTAGGAGTGGTGATCTTGGTTTGAATGTTGGTACAGATGGGGAGAGGGGATTTAGATGAATGTGTGGGTATGGATGGTATGGGCATTTGGTGGGTGGGCAGGGTTGGTGCTAGCAGGAATGTGAGAGGATGTAAGGGTGCAGGTGGTGCAGGCACATGATGACGGGTTGGCATATGGCTGGTGGTGGTTACTCGTGTATGGGATATGAATTTGGGTGTAGTGTGTTTGGTTGGAGTTTGAATGTGGATGAAGGTGTGGGTAGTATGAGCTCATGTTGGGTGGAGGAATGATACTACACAAGTATTTTAGGTTTCAAGTACTGTAATATACAATGAGATATTTTGTAAAGGAAAACAAAAATAATCTATATTAAAATAGTTGCAATTGGGATAATCTGCAAAATGTCAATAAAAAATAGACAGAATATGTAAATAACCTGAGTCAGATGCAGTTGTAGAATTTGTGTGACTGCAATTGATCAGTCTACTGTGTGTAGAAATAAGTATTTATTATTATAATATATTTTATCTTGTCATGTAATTATATCACTCTGCATTTCACCTATACGACAGCAAAAACCAGACATTCCAGACATGTCTGGGATACTCTATCAGTCACCCTCCACCCAGCTCTGAACCCCCAGCCAGGTGCACCTGCCGGCATCCGACATCAAGCTCGTCACCTGTAGCTAACTAGCAGTTACGCTGCCGGCCTCCCATTCCAGACCTCGGTGACAAAGGCTGTGACGTCACCAGCAGGGGGTATATAAACTCCTGACCCCACACACCTGTCAGTCTCTTCTGGTGCTCTGGGATCAACACTCAGCCTTCACTCGTCGTTTGCTTCCGGCTTTGTCGTGTGCAATTGTTGGTGTTGATTATACATACAGTATCGACAGTTCACCTTCAATTTGTATTTTTTCATTCTTGTGTTTTGTCATATGATCAAGTATTTTCAGGTATCATTTTTTCACTTTTATTAATGTTTAAGATTATAGTAAACTTTGTTAATTTTTATTTGATTATTCTTTCTATCCTGTGCAATTTTCACACTGCCAAGGGCCAAAACAGCACTTTTTCTTTGATGAGAAGTGAGAGCCACATTACACCTGCCCAGTATAGCTGCAATACTGTTTCACGTCACAATCTGTTAATGTGTCTGTGTTATTCCATTTTCTACTTATTTATTTGCCCATCTTGAACCTAACTAGCCATTACTACTGATGATTTCAAAATCTAATAAACTAAGGCATAAATATTAATGTAAAATACTGTACCTATGAACTTATTATTTGCGATGGAGAGGCATCAGGTCACTTCTCCTTTCTCACCACCAATGAATGTCACATTACACTCACTGGTGTCTCGGCCTTAATAATGCAACTCTAATGGAACAATTCTCCATGATAAAGGTTATGACGCAGTGGATGATGTACACATCACCCAGTCAGTCAGACTAAGCAATGCTGGGTTTTGCCAGTTACTGGGTGGGTGATCAGGCAGTCAGCCTCACTTTTGGAAGTGGGCGGGGGTTGCCTTTGATAAGCCTGTTAGGTTTCCTTTCTCCAACAATAGTATACCAAAATACCAGAATTAACCAAAGGGAAGCCATTTCACATCTTTAACTTGGGTAGTATTTATAATAGTTCTGAATAAGTGTCATTTCTTAATATGAAGAGATTCAAAGTTTGGCTAACAGACCAGCCGAAAGTTTAATTTTTGTGTTTAAAGTTTAAGCATTAAGACCTGCAGTTATGTTAAGAAGAAGATACACTGGGATAAAAACTTACCCGTTCAATTATGGTTTGCTTATTTGGCATCATAAAGAGAAGAGCACTTGCCGTTTTGGCCAGAACCCAGTTATGGTATTTGGCCAGCGTGCGCCCGTACAACTCGGAGGCTGTGCTACCCAATCCACTCTCATCTGAGGCTTTGTGAATTTCAGAAAAAAACCCAGCAATGAACTCTGAAATGAAAAGTATTTATTGATAGCATTTTAATCAAGAACATACATGTCCCTCAATAAGTTGAATGTAATGAAACTCCATTTTCTGGGTGAGACCCAGAGGCTCCCCGGAGCTATACCAGGCTGATGTGTATATATCAGACTGTGGCAACAGTCAATCAATGGAGTTCTAGCTTACCAGGTACCACTAGCCAGAACCTGGCCCCCTCAGAGAGGCACGAGGAGCAATGGCCTATAGACACCCCCCATGTAGTTGGAAGCAGTCTATGTCTGCCATTTCCCAGGTCAATCACCCAGAAAGGCAGGAATTCCAAAACAAACTACAGCTGGTTAAAAATTGCAAACTGAAAGCTGAACGAGCAGGCAGAACTCCCCAAACAGAAAACAAGCAAACAAGCATGACGTCACAACAGCCGCCATGCCGCTGTCTGCGCAGCTCCCCCTCTCCCTGGGAGGACAAAGAGTGAGCCCCAGACCCCTTGCACCGGCTGCCCAATCCCAGTTCCGAGGCTGAATATCAAAAACACAAAAAACTGCTGACCAGAGGGAGGGAGGGATGCCGGGGAGCTGCTGGGTCTCACCCAGAAAATGGTGTTTCATTACATTTAACACTGCTTTTCTGTGCAGAACCCCTCCGGCTCCCTGGAGCTACCTAACCAAAGATAAAGTAAAAAGAGGAACTTATCCCGGGAGGCGGCCGCCACTCACTCCTCAACTCGAAGTCGAGACAACTGGCCGCACCCTGCTACCCAAAGCTACACATGCCCGAGAGGGGCCAAAAACATGAACTAGGTACCATGCGGCCAGGACCCTGTTCGATCTCCAAAAACCCCATGCCCGAATGTCAGCCAAAGACATAGTACCAAAAACAGCAGACAAAGCGGCAAACTTTTGAACGTCGTGGCCACGGGGATAGACCGCAGGCTGGCTGGACCAAACAATCCTCTGGACGACCTGGAAAACCTGCGTCTCCGGAACAGGGAAGAAGGAAAATCTGGTCAACCCAAAGCGCATCCCCTGCCATGGAGGCCGTGGCACGCAAGTAACAGCGAAAAGCTGCAACCAGACAGAAAACATGATGCACCCCCGGCCAAACCAACTAAGCATCAACAACCCAAGGACCCCTCCGGAAAGCAGTAGTCTCATTCTTCACGGGATAAAAAAGGAGACAGCTGCAAACAAACAAACCGACCACCAGGACCAAAAGAGCAGAAACCCCTGTACCGGAGGAGAGCATGAAGCTCCCCGACCCAACCCCCTTGTTGAGGTTATCAACAAGAAAAATCTTAGAAAAACAGTCCTGAACCAAAGGGGTCACTACAAACCGAGGAGAAGAGAGCATTCGATCCAACGACCAGGATGGCTCAGGCGGCGTATGAGCAGACCGGAGCTGAAACAACGCCTGAGAAAGCTTGCAGAATGGAGCAGAAGTGACATCCGCCCCCGAATGCAAGCTGTGGCTCCACCAGCGCCGAATGATACGAGACAATATATTCAGCATAAGATGACGGTCCTGAAACAACCAAGAGAGAAAGGGGAAAACACCCCGATCCGAAATCGAAGACAACCTATGAAGAGATAAAAAGTGCCGAAAGGACCGCCAGGAAACTTCATACTGCTGCCAAGATGAAACCAGCAGGTGAGACACCATCAACGAAGCCACCTGATCACCATACAAGTGGTGATAACCCCGTGTCAAAAAGACCAGACACGAAGATCAAAGAAGATTGAACCAGCCACGTACCGGACCGGACCGATCTGCTGAAAGAGACGGAGCCGCGGGAAGACCCTCAGGTTCGGACACCAAGCAAGCAGCACCTAAAACCAAGGCTGGGTAGGATAGTGGTCACTTGTTTTGTCAGTGATTATACCAGATGCAAGGGGAGCTGTTATGTTAGTCCATATGTGGTCCAAGGTAGTAGAGGATGTTTGAGTGCTTCGGGTGGGCTTGGTGATTGTGGGGATTAGCATACAGGAGTTCATGCTCTTTAGGAAATAGTTGACTTGAGGGCTATTTTGTTGACAGGTCAATATTGAAGTCACCTCCTAGAATGATGTGATTTTTGTTGAGCTTGTTGTTTATGATTAGATTCCTTAGGTTATCTGAAAATGCAGTTGTATTAGTATTGGGAAATCTATTGATAGCTCCAATAATCAGAGAGGATTTAAGGGATTTAATCGAGAATTGAGCAAAGGTATATTCACATTAGTCGTCTCTCACTAATGACACTAGTGCAAATGAAGATATTTTGGTAATAGATAGCTATGCCACCTCTTTTTTTTTTATTTGCCCTACAATGTGAATGGCTTTATAACCAGTTAAGTTGTAAAGTTGGGTATGGTCTTTACTTAGCCATGTTCCTGTTAATATAATGAACGGTAGTTTAGTACCTAGTTCTGTGAGTAGTGCATTTGTATCATTAAAATGTATACAGAGTTATCCGACATTTAGGTTAAATACTGATAGGCAAGTGTTATTTTGAAGTTTGTTTTTTGCAAGGTTTGCTGTGTAGTACCTGCAGTATTGATGATCAATATGCTGGTTATTGTAGATTTATGACACAAGATTTAGTTCAGGATCAATGTCGGCTTGCATGCAGATACAATGTAGTCAGGATACAGTAAAGTAAGCCATTACAAAACAGTAAAATATTAAATCTGCTGTAAATCTAACTTTACAAATAATAAACAATAACAATATTATTTTCCTCATAATATTGTCTTAAAATTCAATATAGAAAACAATCCAAGTAGAGTCCACCATAGTAGTTCCTCACCAAGTCCTCTGTGGAGTCGCAATAAAGTTCTCGACCCAGACTGTTGGTCGCTGCTCGTCAGGATGTTGTTTTCTCTTTCGTATTCAATCATGGACTGAATTGAGTAGTAGTAGTCTCCTGCTCCACCTTTGCAATAACACTGAAGAATTGTTACCTGTTAAATAGAAATCTTTATCACCAGATGCTACAGTAGTAAAAATAAACATTAAAAATTTTAATAATATATTTTGCTAGAATTATAGTTTATCACAATTCTCAGGATACATATTTTGGGGTGCCACTGCATTTAACCCACCGTAGACAACTCAAGTCATGCTCTGTAAGATTATCATCATTCATAGACCTCTCTATGTTATATAACATACTGAATGGGCTTTTTCAAACTTGCTTACACTTGTAGCAACTATGCCATACTATTTTAATAAATACTCCCTAAATCGTGTCTCCAAATAGCAAATATCGACTCATCCCTTTCTAACAGTGCAATAGAAGATTACCAATATCCAAGAATCACACATTTTGAATGTGCATATATGCCTTAAGAAATTAAAAAAAAAAAAAGCGTTGAATGTAATGAAATGCCATTTTCTGGGTGAGCCCCAGAGGCTCCCTGGAGCTATTGGGCTGATTTGCGATATATTAGACCGGGGCATCAGTCGATGGAGTTCAGCCTACCAAGACCACAAGCCAAAACCTGGGCCCCCCCTCCGAGAGGCAAAGGGAGCAATGGCCTATAGAAACCCCCATGTGGTTGGGAGCATTCCATGTCTGCCATTGACTGGGGTTGGCACCTAGAAAGGTAGGCATAACAAAACAAACCCCACTTTATATGAAAAAGCAACCGAAAACTGAACAGGGAGGCAGAACTCCCCTTACAACTTAAGTAAAGAAGCTAACAAGCAAATGTCACACCTCACTGCTGTGTCGCCTGTCTGGAGGGGGGTGGGAGCCCAGTAACCCCTGTGCCTGCTACCCAAGCCATACAGTTCGGAGGCTGAGCATCAAAAAGAAAATGAAACCGCCATCCGGAGGGAAGGAGGGAGGGTTGCCAGGGAGGCTCGCCCAGAAAATGGTGTTTCATTACATTTAACGCAGGTTTTCTGAGGGAAGCCCCTACGGCTCCCTGGAGCTACATCACCAAAGATAAGGAAAATAGGGACTTACCCGGAAGGTGGACGACACTTGCTCCTCAACTCGAAGTCAAGACAACTGGCTGCAATCTGCCACCCAAAGCCACACACGGATGACTAGGACCAGAAACAGTGACAAGATAATGTGCGCCCAGGACCCTGTTTGACCTCCAAAATCCCTACGCCCGAATGTCAGCTCAGGACATATTGCCGAAGACGGCAGCCAAAGCAGCAAACTTCCGAATATCATGGGCACAAGGATCGATCGCAGGCTGGCTAAAATTAATAACCCTGCGGACAATCTGGGAGACCCCGAGCCCTGGAACAGGGAATGTGGGAAACCGGATCAACCCACGGTGCATCCCCGGCCATAGAAGCCAAGGCGTGCAGTTAACGGCGAAGAGCCGCTACCGGACACAACACATGATGTACCCCCAGCCTGACCAATCAAGCATCAATAACCCAAGGGTCCCTCTGGAAAGCAGCCGTCTTGTTCTTTGCCAGAAAAGAAGTGGACGGCTGCAACCAAGCAAACCTACCACCAGGACCGAAGGAGCAGAAACCCCTGCGCTGGAGGAGAGCATGAAGATCCCCACACGACCCCCAGAGGCCAATACCAACAGAAAAAGAGCTATTGAGAGACAGTCCTGAACCGAAAATGCCACCAAGAACCGAGGAGAAGGGAGATAAAAGAGCAGCCAGTCTAAGAACCAGGACAGCTCAGGCGGTGCATTAATAGGCCAGAGGTGAAACAAAGCACCAGAAGGCTTACGGAATGGGGCGGAAGAGACGTCCACACGCTGAAGCAGCTCCGCCAGCAGCGCACAATACGAGGAGACAGTATTAGGCATTAAATGACGGTCCTAACACAGCCAAGAGAGAAAGGACAAAACAACTCGATCAGAAATAGAGGACAACCTACGAAGAGAAAGAAAATGGCAGAAAGAATATCAGGAAACCTCATACTGTCGCCGAGAAGAAGCCTGCAAGTGGGACACCATCAATGAAGCCACCTGATCACCATACAAATGGTGATAGACCCGCGTCAAAAAGATCAGACGCAAAGAGCGGAAGAGAAGACAGAACCAGCCAGGTACCTGACCGGACCGATCTGCTGAAAGAGGCGGAACCGCAGAAAACACCTTGGGTTCTGACACCGAGCAAGCAGCGCCTAAAACCAAAGCTGGGCCGGCCTTTTTGATGTTCAGCCTCCGAACTGGATGGTTTGGGTAGCTGGTGCAGGGGGGTCCTGGGCTTCCCCCTTCCAGGGAAGAAGGGGAAGCTCTCCACCCCTGCAGCTCTCCAGGGGTGGAGAGCTGCACGGTTGTTCACCACCGTTCATGGCCGGTGGCGAGATGTGACGTTTGCATGTTAGCTTGTTTTCTCAAGTTGTAGAGGGGAGTTCTGCCTCCACGTTTGATTTTTTGGTCGCTTTTTCTTACCAAGTGGGGGTTGTTTTGTTATGCCTGCCCTTTTAGGTACCAACCCTGTTTGATGCTAGACATGGAATGCACCCAACCACATGGGAGTTTCTATAGGCAATTGCTCCCTTTGCCTCTCTGAGGGGGGCCAGGTTCTGGCTCGTGGTCTCGGTAAGCTGAACTCCATTGACTGATGCCCCGGTATAATATATTGCATATCAGCCCGATAGCTACAGGGAGCAGTAGGGGCTCCCATCAGAAAAATAATTTAAATAAGTATTTATTAAGTAGTGTCTATGAATACAGCAATTATAGACCATTCTGGTATACAGTGGTAATTAACAAGGAGGTGCCAGACAACAATATTACAAAACTTGAGTTTTCTTTAACAGCTGCACAGATACATACCATCAAACATTGAGGACCCTCACTTAAAACCTCTTAACTTTAGTTGTTACACTCTAATACCATCCCCCCCATCCCTTAAGTACACTGAATGGTTATAAATAATGTACAACAATTTGTAAAGCAACCAGTGGCATGCAGCCAAGAGTATTTTACAAAATAAAACAATAAATAATAATTAATAATAATAATTATTTAGCATCTAATGCAAACTACTTTATCTTTGACTCTTCATACAATCTTACCTTTTTCTGAATATCGTGAGACACAAAGTTGAAAACTGTTCCCAGGATCTTCAAGAATCTGTGGAAGTAAAATAAAACTTGTTCAGCAAAAAAAGCAAACATGCTCAACTACCAGTGATATACCCTACAGATCAAGGTGTTAACAGGATATCCTGCCAACATGCCAGCCTTCCTTATTATGCTTTTATGGCTCATGTGGTAGGATTTCTTGCTTTCTTTTTAAGAGTAAAAAACCTTGTGAAAACCTTGTGGAAACCTTGTGAAAACCTTGACTGCTTTACTTTTATGTATAATGTCATAACCATTTACCATTCTTATTTGACTCGACTACATGGGCTATAAAGATGTCACCATGCACCATGTATATTGTGTAGTATTAAACCCATAAAATTATAATATTAAAATAATTTATGTTCAAATCCATACACTGAGCTGAATACACAGAGTACAAGTGCAGTGAATTATGTCCATAAAACTGTATTAACTTACGTATATACCCAGCATAAAGCCTGGAGGCATCTTTTTAGGGGCAGGTTTATATCATGGTGGTAGTTTTATTTCCTAATTTTGTCCATTACCAAAATTCTTCCTGAAACATACCTTTCTTAAACAGCAATTTTATAACAAAAACAATGAAGAATATAAGATTAACTTGGCTCTAATGTGACAAAAATACTGTTTTATCATACTTGTTCACTTCACTATAAGCACGCAGGTATCCATCCAGGTAGAGCTGTCCATCTTCTCCTTTACACTGTGTGAACCCATCCAGGACCATCTGTAGATCAAAGTTAAGATCTTGTGTGGTAATTTCCATTGGACTCCTGTTCTCTTCCAATGGACTCCTGTTCTCTTCTCTTGGTGTTTCTACTGCTGCTACTGCCCCTTCTATCTGGCAGTTGACCAGGCAGCTGGCTTCATTGGGCTGCTGCTGCTGTTCCACTGGTGGTGGAATGGCTGACATTTTGGTCTCAGGATGAAGGTATCCTGCAGTACAACAAAATATAAAGGATATGCTCAAAACTGCTGTATACAAATCTAAAAGAACATCATATTTGATGTATAAATTCCATCACTGAAGACTTAAATTAAACTTCAAAAAGACCAAGACAGCTTCTTATACTGTATTATTATTTCCCCAAGATGCTAACAAGTGTGAAAGGGAATACAAAGGGTGTTTTCTCTCTCCTACTAACATACTTTTTATATTTTTCTTAGTAGCATTTGAATTAAAAAATTGTTAGATTAATTACAAGTACTCATGTGCTTCATTTATCTACTGTGCCATGGGGCTTGGGTCATTTCAAATGTTAAAGCCTAGTGGTCGGTACTCCGGACACCAGACTGTCTAAGATTTTTGTTATTGGTTATGGTATATAACGTTATTTCCCAGCCCTCCTGAAGGTGGTCTCCAGCTGGTATACACAAAGCTACATCTTCCAGCTGGTGTAGCCCAATGCTATGAACCAAATCCTGCAGCTGGTGTAGCCCAAGGCTACAACCTACAGCTGGTGTACCTCCAGGTTATGACCTACAACCTACAGCTGGTGTACCTCCAGGTTATGACCTACAACATACAGCTGGTGTACCTCCAGGTTATGACCTACAACCTACAGCTGGTGTACCTCCAGGTTATGACCTACAACCTACAGCTGGTGTACCTCCAGGTTATGACCTACAACCTCTGGCTGGTGTAGCACCATAGCCACAAGCTACACAAGCAGGAGGGGCTGGTGTAGCCACAGCCACGGTCTACACTCTCCAGCCTGTGTGTGTTAAGGCCTCGTGTTACAACACCTGACAAGTGTTGCTGAAGGTCACGGCCAAGGGCTACACCTTAAGACACTGCTCGTCTCCAGCCTCATCTTCCAGCACAGCCTTCTCACAACTCTACTGGCGTTATGTAACTTGGTTAACACCATAGACGCCAATCGGAAAATTGATTACTGCCATCATGTTTGGGAAATATTTGAAAGAAAAAACACAAAATAGATCAAATTTAGGTATATTGTTTTGACCCAGGCGCGCCCCACTGATCTACTTCAAGTGGCGGCTGATGTCTTCCGTCATTATGGGCTGGTTATCCTCTGTGAGGCGATGTCTCGTCCCTCAGACCAGCTCCGGGGACAACGGGTGTCCCTCGCAGGTCTAGACACAACCCAAGACAATATAACCTGAGCAAACAATCTTAATAAACACTTACTGACGGGTCCTCGACGGGCGGTCAACGTCACCCTCGCATCGAGAGTACAGACACACACACACACAACATGCTACCTAAAATGCATTCAAAATAACTCCATATTTAACTTTCTTTTTATGAATAAAAATAAATATCAAATTAAAGTATGAAATTAACTTAACATCAATTAGCTTTCAAGTTAAAAAAAAATCAAGTTTCTAATAATCAACGAACATTTCCATTCTTGCACCTACATGATGGCCACAACATAAACATCAACATTCCTATCATTATAAAATAAACATTGAGTGAATTATGACTCCTGGTTCACCCTAGACGACGAGTGCACGTCAGGACACCTGTGCTCTACCCAGGGGGCGCCGACCCCCCAGTACGTCACGAGATTTTGACCATTTGGGCCTCAACCTTGCCGTCCAGCATTGCTGTCAACAGCACCAATTGCTGCTGCTACGTCGCAAATCTAGGGAAATAGATTGTTAATTATATAACCATGAATTAATGTTGATTTAACATTACTGGAGCGTGCTTTGCTCAGCTTGCGCACTCCATATCGTCTGGGGGTTAGGCGGAATATAGATTTTTGTTAAGTTTTCCGATTAGATCTATGAGCCGGGTGATAGAGTCCGCCACCAGGACATGGTTGCAAACTTAAGACACATGGTTTATAACCGTTACAAGACTTTTAGGGATAAAGCTGTGCTACATCGCACAGCTTTAGTATGTACAACTATATTCAGCTTTGAATGTACAACTTCCCGGCTTGGTGCCTTCTTTGATAATTACTTACTGGTCTCCTAGTGAGAGCTGAGCGCTGGTATCCTAGTGAGAGGTTAGTGCTGGTTTCCTAGTGGGAGCTGAGTGCTGATCTGCTAGTGAGAGCTGAGCGCTGGTATCCTAGTGGGAACTAAGTGCTGATCTGCTAGTGAGAGCTGAGCGCTGGTATCCTAGTGGGAACTAAGTGCTGATCTGCTAGTGAGAGCTGAGCGCTGGTATCCTAGTGGGAACTAAGTGCTGATCTGCTAGTGAGAGCTGAGCGCTGGTATCCTAGTGATGAACTAAGTGCTGATCTGCTAGTGAGCGCTGGCAGGATGTTTACCAGTAGTGATCAGCAGTCTTGTGCAGCTTCCGACCCTCTGATAATTGGTCATCTGACTTTTTTAAATGCTGAAGGCGATTTTCAGCTTCACTTACACCTCTCGAAAGTTGGTACATGTAGAATTTTCCCACACAGGCGAATCATTTACATATAGAATGTTCCCCACACAGTCAGATGGACCAGGTACATGTAGAATGTTCCCCACACAGTCAGATGGACCAGGTACATGTAGAATGTTCCCCACACAGTCAGATGGACCAGGTACATGTAGAATGTTCCCCACACAGTCAGATGGACCAGGTACATGTAGAATGTTCCCCACACAGTCAGATGGACCAGGTACATGTAGAATTTCCCCACACAGTCAGATGGACCAGGTACATGTAGAATGAACAAATCCACAAGGGCCGTGACGAGGATTCTGTAGCAAGTACAAACAATATACTCACTACAGTCTCTCATTATCTTAATGGCATAACTAATAAACACTAACTACACAAGCTATGATCCTGTCCCTATTTACAGGTAACATTCTTTCCATCCTGGTTGGAGGAATTCAATTTCTTTCTTTATTATGCACCCCATACCCATCCCGTGGACGGTGGTGTAAAGGGTTACAGAGGCACATAATCGGTTCAGGAACTGAACCCTTTAATTCGTTTAGCTAAGCAAATAAAAATTTGATGGTGTTATCTCTAAATTCCGCGATTTTTTTCACATTCCATTATATAATGACGCAAAGTATGCGAACAGTTCTGCTGACAGAGTTTACATTTAGTCAAATCTACATCAGCAGATGTTACAAACTCCCAGAGGTACTTGTAGCCAAGCCTAAGCTTAGCAGTGGTAACATTTAGAAGTCTGCTAGCATTATTGGATGACCTATAGACGTGCGGTTCTTCCTGCATAATAGAATGATGATAGATGGAGTAACTGGTGTGAATTTCACTTTGCCTCAAGTCTCCGAAATATAATTGATGTTTCTGGGATATTGCTGCCCTTAGGCTGCTCAAAGGCAGTCCAAGTTGGTAATCAATTCCCTCTTTACGAGCAAAAGTCTTGGCTCTATCATCAGTTCTATCATGCATTCAGAGACCAATATGGGAAAGAATCCACAGGAGACAAACTCTGACTCCATCATTGATTATTTCAATATATCTGTGTCTAGCTTCAGAGATAAGCTGAGGTGTAGCCACCGAATATAAGCAAGCGAATAGTCGACAGGACAATTTCCACAGTCAAGAATGTGGCGTAGGTAGTTCTAATCGACCCAAAGACGCTACAGCTTCGACACAGAACAGACAGCAGACTACGACCGCATCGAGCTACAACGTTCTCGCTCCCCGAGTTCAGACACTCACAATTCCCCATGGAGCCGTCACGCTCTCACACATAGAGCTCCGCGACTCCGGCCTCACTCAGCTCTCTGATCTGCTCCAAGCTCCGTCTGAAAGTCTACGACAATGCCACCAACCGACTACTGTAATCAAGACTACTAAACAAATATGAAACTCACCAAACACTGTGTATCTAATCTACCCAACAAAGTAACATAATCTTACGTTACAATTCGAACCTATGTCCGAGAGCATCACAGACGCTGCCTTAATAGATTGAGCAACGACATGGTCAAAAGAGTTGAAACCAGAAGTTCTACTGAACTTACTTGGATCCTGCAGCCTCTCCGAGACACAAACCAGGGTTTTACACAACTCCCCCCATGCACTCGAGCTATGTCAATAGGCCATTCTACCTCTTCGTCCTTACTTCATTACACACAGAAATCACAATAGCGTATGCATCAAATGAAAAAATGTTCATATTTGTTCATTTGATGCATACGCTATTGTGATTTCTGGGTGTACGTATAGAATGTTCCCCACACAGTCAGATGAACCAGGTACATGAAGAATGTTCCCCACACAGTCAGATGAACCAGGTACATGAAGAATGTTCCCCACACAGTCAGATGAACCAGGTACATGAAGAATGTTCCCCACACAGTCAGGTGAACCAGGTACATGAAGAATGTTCCCCACACAGTCAGGTGAACCAGGTACATGAAGAATGCTCCCCAGAGACCAGGGTAGCAGCAGCAGCAGCAGCAAGAGACACACTCGGACCTTTATCTCCTGCCAAATACCTGTGACTGGCCAGGTATTATGGGTTCAGGCTAAGTATCTTTCACCAGACGCAACACAATGAGGCTTTCATTGCTTATATCTCTTAATTTACACTCTTAAATGTCTACTATGTTAATTTGTTATTATTTACAGTAACATTGATCATCTTCATCTGTATTACACACAGATAGATTTCTTTCAGCTTAACATCTAATACATAATAATAAATAATAGGCTTCCTCAGCTTGACATGATATATGTAACGTGGAAGCTTGACATCAAATATGTCATTAAATTCCTTACGATTACATTATATATATAATGTTGTGGTTTCCCACACATCTGTTAAGGTTCCCACACATCTGTTAAGGGTCCCACACATCTGTTAAGGTTCCCACACATCTGTTAAGGTTCCCACACATCTGTTAAGGTTCCCACACATCTGTTAAGGGTCCCACACATCTGTTAAGGTTCCCACACATCTGTTAAGGTTCCCACACATCTGTTAAGGTTCCCACACATCTGTTAAGGGTCCTATACATCTGTTATGATTTCCACACCTGCTATGGTTCCCATTCATCAGGTATATTTCCCCAGCATATCGCATAATTTCTACACACTTGGTATGACTGATAGGCATCATGTATGGCGCGGATATACTAGGCATGATATCTATACCAGTAGTGTCTGCTATAGCAAACCTTTCTTTCTCAATATTCTCAGCGCGCGAGACGCAAATTGTTTCACCTGTTATTTGTTTAGAATAATAATAATAATAATAATAATAATAATAATAATAATAATAATAATAATAATAATAATAGTAATAATAATTTTTATTTGTATACAGTACATTTGAAATATGATATTGTGGAGCACTCGTTTATAGGTACCCAATTAATGCAATTTATAATTATATGTATATATAGTCACTGATACGCACAGCGTATATATATATATATATATATATATATATATATATATATATATATATATATATATATATATATATATATATATATATATATATATATATATATATATTTTTTTTTTTTTTTGTGAGGGTACCACCTGTGGTGCCAATGTGGGGACCCATAGCCTCGGAGAAGAAAATAAAAAGTATTCCTTGTATAATAAAAAGCCTTGTACTCACCCCTAATTGTGCTTGCGGGGGTTGAGCTCTGGCTCTTTGGTCCCGCCTCTCAACTGTCAGTCAACCGGTGTACAAATTCCTGATCGTGGATGTTCGTGTGTGTGTGTGTGTGTGTGTGTGTGTGTGTGTGTGTGTGTGTGTTACTTTGTTTTTCAGTGCAGTTGTTCTTGTTACGTGTTGCCGTGGGTGTTAGTTCGCAGGTGTTGATGTTCTTGTGCTTCTTAGTGACACGTGTGTTGATGTGATGACGCAGGTGTTGATGCTCTTATGTTTCGTGTCTTTGTTTCTTGAGAAGCATGTGTTGTAGTGCTTCTAGGTGATGCTTGTTGGAGCTGTTATATTTTCAATCATATTTGCATGTAATATCATTGTATTTGTAACTCACAGACTTCACATTGCTATTTCTGCACTTGTAGAATTTGTAATTGTTGTTGTTGATGTATTTGCTGTTGAATTTTCTTCGGATGGTTGAGGTCTTGTATTGTTTTCTCCTGTGGTTGCCAGTTCTTTGTAAATTCTGCAATTATCTTCTGTTGTTGCTGAATGTTGTGTTCCTGATGCATGTTCTGGTGTTGTTGAGGATTAAGTTGCTTAGTGCCAGGTGTGCCCCTTCTCTCCTGTTCTCTCAACAGCAGCTGCTGTAGCTGCTGCTGAAGACCGTCCGGCAGAGTGGAAAACCTGCTTTTCCTCTCAGAGTGCGACAGGTCGACAGGCCCAACCTCCATTTGCCAGGGCCCCGCGTCGTGGCTCTTCCCTAGCTCGCTGGGTTTGGTCCTGGGATAAGAGTGCTGGGGACCAGGCTCCCGGTGCCTGGGAGAACCCAGTTCAAAATGAAGAGCCGGGACGTCCTGGTACTGCCGCGACGCCGGGTCGAGGCGGTCCTGGTACTGCCGCGACGCCGGGTCGAGGCGGTCCTGGTACTGCCGCGACGCCGGGTCGAGGCGGTCCTGGTACTGCCGCGACGCCGGGTCGAGGCGGTCCTGGTACTGCCGCGACGCCGGGTCGAGGCGGTCCTGGTACTGCCGCGACGCCGGGTCGAGGCGGTCCTGGTACTGCCGCGACGCCGGGTCGAGGCGGTCCTGGTACTGCCGCGACGCCGGGTCGAGGCGGTCCTGGTACTCGTCGACGACCACCCCCGGCCTGCTGGCGACGGTCGGCTCGCACGGCAGCACCACGTATGTTCCAGGGAATACACGCACGCTGGGGAAATATACACAAACCTTAGTATGAGGTGCTCTGGTATAGTGTGAGGTGCTCTGGTATAGTGTGAGGTGTTCTGGTATAGTGTGAGGTGCTCTGGTATAGTGTGAGGTGCTCTGGTATAGTGTGAGGTGCTCTGGTATAGTGTGAGGTGCTCTGGTATAGTGTGAGGTGCTCTGGTATAGTGTGAGGTGCTCTGGTATAGTGTTGAGGTGCTCTGGTATAGTGTGAGGTGCTCTGGTATAGTGTGAGGTGCTCTGGTATAGTGTGAGGTGCTCTGGTATAGTGTGAGGTGCTCTGGTATAGTGTGAGGTGCTCTGGTATAGTGTGAGGTGCTCTGGTATAGTGTGAGGTGCTCTGGTATAGTGTGAGGTGCTCTGGTATAGTGTGAGGTGCTCTGGTATAGTGTGAGGTGCTCTGGTATAGTGTGAGGTGCTCTGGTATAGTGTGAGGTGCTCTGGTATAGTGTGAGGTGCTCTGGTATAGTGTGAGGTGCTCTGGTATAGTGTGAGGTGCTCTGGTATAGTGTGAGGTGCTCTGGTATAGTGTGAGGTGCTCTGGTATAGTGTGAGGTGCTCTGGTATAGTGTGAGGTGCCCTGGTATAGTGTGAGGTGCCCTGGTATAGTGTGAGGTGCCCTGGTATAGTGTGAGGTGCCCTGGTATAGTGTGAGGTGCTCTGGTATAGTGTGAGGTGCCCTGGTATAGTGTGAGGTGCCCTGGTATAGTGTGAGGTGCCCTGGTATAGTGTGAGGTGCTCTGGTATAGTGTGAGGTGCCCTGGTATAGTGTGAGGTGCCCTGGTATAGTGTGAGGTGCTCTGGTATAGTGTGAGGTGCCCTGGTATAGTGTGAGGTGCCCTGGTATAGTGTGAGGTGCTCTGGTATAGTGTGAGGTGCTCTGGTATAGTGTGAGGTGCTCTGGTATAGTGTGAGGTGCCCTGGTATAGTGTGAGGTGCCCTGGTATAGTGTGAGGTGCTCTGGTATAGTGTGAGGTGCCCTGGTATAGTGTGAGGTGCCCTGGTATAGTGTGAGGTGCTCTGGTATAGTGTGAGGTGCCCTGGTATAGTGTGAGGTGCCCTGGTATAGTGTGAGGTGCTCTGGTATAGTGTGAGGTGCTCTGGTATAGTGTGAGGTGCTCTGGTATAGTGTGAGGTGTTCTGGTATAGTGTGAGGTGTTCTGGTATAGTGTGAGGTGCCCTGGTATAGTGTGAGGTGCTCTGGTATAGTGTGAGGTGCTCTGGTATAGTGTGAGGTGCTCTGGTATAGTGTGAGGTGCTCTGGTATAGTGTGAGGTGCTCTGGTATAGTGTGAGGTGCCCTGGTATAGTGTGAGGTGCCCTGGTATAGTGTGAGGTGCTCTGGTATAGTGTGAGGTGCCCTGGTATAGTGTGAGGTGCCCTGGTATAGTGTGAGGTGCTCTGGTATAGTGTGAGGTGCTCTGGTATAGTGTGAGGTGCTCTGGTATAGTGTGAGGTGCTCTGGTATAGTGTGAGGTGCTCTGTAGCAATAAGCGGAATATGACACTTTACACCACCTCAAAAACATTAAATACCGTAAAAAAAAACACTTGAGAAGGTTTAAGAAAAGCAGTTAGAGAATGCCTGAAAAATATTAACAAGACACAATAATGATCTTGGGTGTAGATACTGTGATCAAGAGAACACTACACCCGTGTTGTGTGAACTGGTGGTGGAATGGTACAACCTCTTGTACCAGATGTACAGGACCAGGTGTACAGGACCAGGTGTACAGGGCCAGGTGTACAGGACCAGGTGTACAGGACCAGGTGTACAGGACCAGGTGTACAGGACCAGGTGTACAGGACCAGGTGTACAGGACCAGGTGTACAGGGCCAGGTGTACAGGACCAGGTGTACAGGACCAGGTGTACAGGGCCAGGTGTACAGGACCAGGTGTACAGGGCCAGGTGTACAGGACGAGGTGTACAGGGCCAGGTGTACTTTGAGACGGGCAGGTGACAGTGGCCGGTATATTGCATATCAATTATACAGTAAGAGGTGCAGGAGAATGGAGTCATAAACACTGGCCACGTCAAAAGCCCGCCAACAATAACATGACCAGCTGGCGGAGACCACGTGGTCGATGGCTGGAAGTCAACATGTAAACATTATTGGTAGTACTGGTGAGAGAGAGCCTTGTAAGGTGAGGGTTACTGGAGGATGACTTACAGGATGAGGGTGACGGTGGTGGCAGCCAGGGCGCCCGTCACGAATGATGTACACATACGGATGTCGCACCGCATCCCTGTGGTGAGACGAGAATAATAATAATAATAATAATAATAGTGTCTTACATAGGGTAAGAAAGTGCGTAGCGTGATGATGGAGCGAGTTTACAGGGATGGAGCCTGTGCTCCCCAAGCCATCCCAGAACGCATGCTCAGCAACCTACTGGAAGCACGTGCCAGAGAAGCACCCTTCACGAGCTCTGATGGTCGCATGTATCAACAGGTAAATGGAGTCGTTATAGATCCCCCCCCCCACCCCCTTGGTGTTCCATTTGCTAATTGTTGTACCATAGAACAGGTGCCAGTACCTGGTACTGAACACTTACTGCAGCACATGGGCTCATTCCTGCCAAGTGTCGTGCTAAATAACCCATAGTGAAGGTAAGATGCCTTCCCTACATGTGACAGTCTGGGAAAGGAATGGTGGCTTTCACACTCAGTATACCTTGAGTTGGTTTCGGGGCTTAGCGTCCCCGCGGCCCGGTCGTCAACCAGGGCTCCTCGTTGCTGGACTGGTCAACCAGGCTGTTGGACGCTGCTGTTCGCAGCTTGACGTATGAGTCAAAGCCTGGTTGATCAGGTATCCTTTGGAGGTGTTTATACAGTTCTCTCTTGAACACTGTGAGGGGTCGGCCAGTTATGTCCCTTATGTGTAGTGGAAGCGTGTTGAACAGTCTCGGGCCTCTGATGTTGATAGTTCTCTCTTGAACACTGTGAAGGGTCGGCCAGTTATGTCCCTTATGTGTAGTGGAAGCGTGTTGAACAGTCTCGGGCCTCTGATGTTGATAGTTCTCTCTTGAACACTGTGAGGGGTCGGCCAGTTATGTCCCTTATGTGTAGTGGAAGCGTGTTGAACAGTCTCGGGCCTCTGATGTTGATAGTTCTCTCTTGAACACTGTGAGGGGTCGGCCAGTTATGCCCCTTATGTGTAGTGGAAGAGTGTTGAACAGTCTCGGGCCTCTGATGTTGATAGTTCTCTCTTGAACACTGTGAGGGGTCGGCCAGTAATGTCCCTTATGTGTAGTGGAAGCGTGTTGAACAGTCTCGGGCCTCTGATGTTGATAGAGTTCTCTCTCAGAGTACCTGTTGCACCTCTGCTCTTCAACGGGGGTATTCTGCACATCCTGCCATGTCTTCTGGTCTCATGTGATGTTATTTCTGCAGTCTACACTAAGGAAACCAACACAGGCATGTGCCTTGATGCTAGTAGTGTATCAGGGCATATATATATGCCCTGATATATATAAGCAGTGTCGTCGACGGCAGGGGCCTGACAGCAGAGTGAACAGCGCTCGGGATTCGTAGTCCTAAGGTTCCGGGTTCCATCTCCGGGGGAGGCGGAAACAAATGGACACAGAGTTTCTTTCAACCTGATACCCTTTTTCACCTAACGGTAAATAGATACCTGGGAGTTAGACAGCTGCTACGGGCTGCTTCCTGGGGGGTGAGTAACAAAAAGGAGTCTTGGTCGGGGACCGGGCCGCGGGGACTCTAAGCCCCGAAATCATCTCAAGATAACCTGAAGAAGAATCCTATGTCACTCTTGCCCTCACACACTGCTCTAGTTGGAGGCTGGTTGACCAGGAACTGTGTAGAGTAATTATGGCAGGTCTTGGTCAATAGTGTGTTATACCACACTCCACCACTGTTGTGTACCACACTCAACCACTGTTGTGTACCACACCCCACCACTGTTGTGTACCACACCCCACCACTGTTGTGTACCACACTCAACCACTGTTGTGTACCACACTCCATCACTGTTGTGTACCACACTCAACCACTGTTGTGTACCACACTCCACCACTGTTGTGTACCACACTCCACCACTGTTGTGTACCACACTCCACCACTGTTGTGTACCACACTCCACCACTGTTGTGTACCACACTCAACCACTGTTGTGTACCACACCCCACCACTGTTGTGTACCACACTCAACCACTGTTGTGTACCACACTCCACCACTGTTGTGTACCACACTCTACCACTGTTGTACCACACTCCACCACTGTTGTGTACCACACTCAACCACTGTTGTGTACCACACTCAACCACTGTTGTGTACCACACTACACCACTGTTGTGTACCACACTACACCACTGTTGTGTACCACACTCCACCACTGTTGTACCACACTCTACCACTGTTGTACCACACTCCACCACTGTTGTGTACCACACTCCACCACTGTTGTGTACCACACTACACCACTGTTGTACCACACTCTACCACTGTTGTACCACACTCTACCACTGTTGTGTACCACACTCCACCACTGTTGTACCACACTCCACCACTGTTGTACCACACTCTACCACTGTTGTACCACACTCTACCACTGTTGTGTACCACACTCCACCACTGTTGTGTACCACACTACACCACTGTTGTACCACACTCTACCACTGTTGTACCACACTCTACCACTGTTGTGTACCACACTCCACCACTGTTGTACCACACTCCACCACTGTTGTGTACCACACTCAACCACTGTTGTGTACCACACTCCACCACTGTTGTACCACACTCCACCACTGTTGTACCACACTCTACCACTGTTGTACCACACTCTACCACTGTTGTGTACCACACTCCACCACTGTTGTACCACACTCTACCACTGTTGTGTACCACACTCCACCACTGTTGTACCACACTCCACCACTGTTGTACCACACTCTACCACTGTTGTACCACACTCTACCACTGTTGTACCACACTCCACCACTGTTGTACCACACTCTACCACTGTTGTGTACCATACTCCACCACTGTTGTACCACACTCTACCACTGTTGTGTACCACACTCCACCACTGTTGTACCACACTCCACCACTGTTGTACCACACTCTACCACTGTTGTGTACCACACTCCACCACTGTTGTAACACACTCCACCACTGTTGTGTACCACACTCTACCACTGTTGTACCACACTCCACCACTGTTGTACCACACTCCACCACTGTTGTACCACACTCCACCACTGTTGCTGTGCCACACTCTACCACTGTTGTACCACACTCTAGCACTGTTGTGTACCACACTCTACCACTGTTGTACCACACTCTACCACTGTTGTACCACACTCCACCACTGTTGTACCACACTCCACCACTGTTGCTGTGCCACACTACCATAGTCGTACCACACCAACATGGTTGTACCACACCAACATGATTGTACCAAATCACTGCCGTACCACACCATGATTGCACCACACACATCACGGTTGTACCAATTGCCATCACTATTACACCACTCTTGTCCCATACGGTACCGTTGTTGTACCATACATCACTTATTGTACCATACATAACTGTGTATATCTTTGTTGTACATACATCATCACTTCTTGTACTAAGCTAATAACACCAGTACACAGGTACTATTTGTACCAAAGTGGCTGTAGCCCCTCAGACACACACACACACTGTAGTAGACCAGGCTGGTGGAACTGTACCAAGATGGTTGTACCAGCGGAGAGAGTTACAGACAGCAGTAGACAGGAGCCACTGCAGTGCGTTGGTCAGCCCTCCCCACTACTCACTGTCCTCACTACTCTCTCCCTCTCTCCCTCACTCCCCAGGATCCATATAGCTAGTACTCATACTGTTCCACCCCCCTCCCTCACTCTCCATCTCTCCATCTCTATAAATCCACGCATTCGGGCCCTCACTCCCTCTCTCTTTCACCACTTCCTCCCTCCCTCTCTCCCTCTCTCTCACTCCCTCTCTTTCCTCTCTGCCTCTCTTGCTCCCTCTCTTTCACTCACTTCCATCCGAAGATGAACACATGGAACGGATTGGATATAGATGAACACGGTGAACAGACTGGACAAAGAGGAGAGGGAGACAAAGAACCTGTCCTCCACACACAGCGCCGCTCCTGTGCCAGGTAAGTCCACTACGGGCTCACCATAGCCCGTGCTACTTGCCCCGCTCCTGTGCCAGGTAAGTTACGGGCTCACCATAGCCCGTGCTACTTGCCCCGCTCCTGTGCCAGGTAAGTTACGGGCTCACCATAGCCCGTGCTACTTGCCCCGCTCCTGTGCCAGGTAAGTTACGGGCTCACCATAGCCCGTGCTACTTGCCCCGCTCCTGTGCCAGGTAAGTTACGGGCTCACCATAGCCCATGCTACTTGCCCCGCTCCTGTGCCAGGTAAGCTACGGGCTCACCATAGCCCGTGCTACTTGCCCCGCTCCTGTGCCAGGTAAGCTACGGGCTCACCATAGCCCATGCTACTTGCCCCGCTCCTGTGCCAGGTAAGCTACGGGCTCACCATAGCCCATGCTACTTGCCCCGCTCCTGTGCCAGGTAAGTTACGGGCTCACCATAGCCCGTGCTACTTGCCCCGCTCCTGTGCCAGGTAAGTTACGGGCTCACCATAGCCCGTGCTACTTGCCCCGCTCCTGTGCCAGGTAAGTCCACTACGGGCTCACCATAGCCCATGCTACTTGCCCCGCTCCTGTGCCAGGTAAGCTACGGGCTCACCATAGCCCGTGCTACTTGGAACTTGTTCCGAGTAGCTGAATCTATAACAACAACAACAACAACAACAACAACAACAACCTGTCCTCCTACAAATATCGTCGCTTTTCGCTCGTAGGCGTTACATAAGGCCCAATAAATCGTCGTACTAGAAAAAAGCAAGCGGCTGGCGAAAGTGACGTACTGTCCCGTTTTCTGTTGTGGGTCCTCTGGTAGGTTAGTAGAGGACACACTTTACATTGACCGTTTCCTTGACGTTGGGAAACCTTAAGAGAACGGGCTGCGTAAGTCAGCAGACCAAACGCATGATATTAGAAAAATCATAGAAAACCAGGAATATCGTTGCAGGAGTAACTCAACTATGAAGGGCCGGGTTAAACAGGTATTCCTCCCTGCCTGTACAAGCACCATTAAACAAACACTACTAGGTACACACAAGCACCCAAACACCCACGAGAACGAGCCAATAGACTAACAACGGCCACCCTCGGAGGAAGGTCACCTACATAAGCCGAATGTAACAATACAAAAACCATTTTAAAGCCGAATATATTAAAGTGGGACACCCCCCGGGAAGGGCCTCGTCGCTGAGGGAATAAATATACTGTCAGAACGCGAAAAACTGAACTTAAAAAGTAATCCATTTATGTATCCGGAGACTGTGATAAGTTTTGACCAACATTTGTCATGGGTTCGTATCCTGGCCGAGGAGCTATGACCGTTTCGGGACCTGCCCGAAACGCTATGCGTACTACTGGCTCTTGTACTATGAATGTAACAACCCTTTATATATATATATATATATATATATATATATATATATATATATATATATATATATATAAGGCGAGTCAGGCACTGGTAGGGAGGACCCGGGAGCAAGAAGCCTATACTAATATATCGTGTCACTTTATACAACAGTAAACACGCTCACATGCACCCGTGCACGCACGCACGCACGCACGCA